>NC_135315.1:341745-683491 GCF_048772815.1 Callospermophilus lateralis | reverse complement strand
GCACCGGCACACCCCACGCCTGGCCGATACCAGGGGCTTCTCAGCAGGTCGCGGACATTTGGAGTGAGGGTCTGCGTCCAGATTTCCCTTTCACAGTGGATGTCCAGTTGCTCCGGCACCAGATGGTGAGACCGTCCTCTCTGCCCTGCGCTCCTTTGCCAAAGCTCAGTGGGCTCTGCTCATGGGGCCACCGACGCTTTCTAAAACACGAGTTGGGTCTTCGGCTAAGACCAAATGTGCAACCTCGTCTTTAAAACAAAGCACTTCCAGCGTCCCACCTCACGCCCAGCAGCCACTGGCCGCGTCCCTCCTGTGTATCCTGCTTACTCTTGAATAGGCTTTTGGCTGCTCCTGTCTTCGTCTGCTCGGCCACTGAGATAAACTCTCACGCTGGGTGTCTTGGGCCACGGGGTGCCAGCTGGGTCGGGCTTCCTCCAGGCGTCCTGAGCGCTGGGCATCCCTGACCGCGAGGGCTTGCGAACCTCGGGGCATCGGCACACCCCACGCCTGGCCGATACCAGGGGCTTCTCAGCAGGTGACCCAGCAGTGGAGCCCTTACTGTGGGCCCAACCGAGAGGAAGTCGCGTCCACACACCTGCAGAGTTTGCGCCCAGCGGCTCTGAGGTGCCTGGGCAGCCCGGGCAGCCGAGAGGGGCTGTCTGTGCACGTGAGGGGTGGTCCCTCCCGTCACCGAGGTGTCACTCGGCTTATCGTGAAAGGGGCCTGGAGCTGCCAGGGCTGGAGGAGACAGAGGGGCGATACTAATTAAGGGAGCGGCAAAGGCCACAGCCTGCCCGAGCCCGAGCCCGGCCAGACTCTCTGGAAAGGGCAGAAGTGCCACAGGCGTCAAGGGTGAGGGGCCCGCGGCCGGCCGGTCCGAAGGGTGGGCCCAGGCCGCGAGGATTGCACGCCCAGGGCCAGCGCTGTGCGGGGCTGGGTCCCCGTCACCACGTCCACAGCACAGTGGACCCTGAGGAGGACCACGGCCTGGGCGATGGCGGGTTCCACGTTAACTGATGAGCCAGCGCTGTGTGGCCTGGATGTGGGCATCTGTGCGTGGGGAGGAGGCGGCACGTGGACGCCCCGCACTGCTGGCCGGGTCTGCTGTGACCCCGACACGGGCCTGGGCACTGCACCACAGGCATGCGTTCAGAGAGCCCCGTGTGAGAACGCCGCAGACGACCCGGAAGGGGAAACTCGCGTCAACTGCAGCCAACTGTCGCGGGGCATTTCCCAGATCCACAAGGAACTGGAATCGGCGGCTTCCAAACGCCACCCGAGGCAGTGGGCCCAGGACTGGGCGTCCCCCGCAGGGACGGAGCCACAGGCCCTGCCGACGCCAGGCCAGTCCGGGGAGCGCAGGGCTGGCTGTGGGCAGGTGGAGCAGCAGCGCCAGCCGGGCCCTGGGGGGGCGCCGAGCTGCACGTGGCTGGCCTGGGCCAGGGCGACTCAGCACTTTCCCTGCGCAGGGGCTGCTGGGAGATATGCAGATGAGCCCCGGCCTTTATAGGCCCGGGCCGGCCTGCTCCTCCTTTCCCTGGCTGGCTGCAGGGGAGGCACCTTGGTGAGGGCACCCCGGGGAGGGAGGGAGGGTGGGTCCCAAAGCCAGGGTGGGGCGGGGCTGGGTGCTGAGGGCCACCCGGGCCATCTATCCTCCGGGGCAACCATCCGGGAGGGTCCGGGCCTATGCCTCCCCTGGGCTCCTTCCCATTTTGTAGGCCAGGCCGACGGGGCTGAGCGGGGGCCCTGAGGGGACCCCTGAGGGGACGGGGTGGCCCAGGGACCCCAGTCCCGTGTTGGGCAGGCCGAGCGGAGGTGGTCTGGGGGCCTGCGTGAACCCCGACACCCCCTAGGCCTGCGGGCCCCAGCTTTCTGCCCCAGGGTTGCCTGACCCCACCTGCCTTGCCTTCCCAGCTCCAGACACTACACAGGGTTCAGCTGCAGAAGCGTCTAGAAGTTCTGACCCCAGTCTCTGCAACCACCAACTGAACTGGGACCCCGTTCTTCCACCCACGCCACACCCCCAACGCCTCCTCTCGCTCTGCCTCCCTCCCCCCAGCCCCTCCTGCCTGCCCCAGCACCTCCCTGGCCCCCAGCCTGTGGGCCTGCTCCCCTGAGAGCCCAGGGAGGCCCCTGCTGCCCACCTGCAGAAGGCGGGCGGTGTGGCCATGTGCCCCCCGGTCAGCGTGCGCCAGGGGAGGGAGGGCATGTCCTGCCTCTACGCATCCTGGCTGTACCAGATACAGCATGGAGACGAGCTGAGCGTCTGCTTTGCCTGCTTCAAGGTAGCCTTCCTGGACCTCAAAGACATGCTGGAGTCGGAAGACTGGGAAGATGAGGACTGGGACCCCGAGACCGCGGAGCTCCTGGAGGCAGGGCCTGAGCAGGAGGGGTCCCCGGGGCAGCCTGGGCAGGGGGGCGCCGAGCACTGGGGGCCTGGGGCCCTGGCGTCAGCACCAGCGGGATCAGAAGAGGTGGGCCTGGACCCCCTGTTTGTGCCCACCGAGCTGGGGCCCCAGAACGCGGTGCCCCTGGGCCTGGGCCCCGAGGACGCCGACTGGACCCAGGCCCTGCCCTGGAGGTTCGAGGGGCTGCCCCCATGCTCACACTGGCCACGCCCCCCTTCTCCGTGGCAGAATTTTCTGGGTGCAGACCTGCCCCCCGGGGAGCCCATGGTGCTGGAGCTGGGTACCAGCCGGCCCGTGGAGCCCGAGGAGGCCGAGGCGGCCGAGGCCTGGCTCCTGGGCCTGCAGGTTGTGTCCATGGTGGGCTGCCAGGATGCTGTCTACCTTCGGAGGATGGTTCCGGGCTGGGCCCTGCAGAGCCCGGGCCAGCGCTGGAAACTGCTGCTGGACCCTGGGGAGGTGTGGGTGGTGAGGCTCCAGAACCCGTCCCAGCAGCAGGACCTGCACCGCTGGAAGCTGAGTGTCCTGGAGAGGGCGGGGCCAGGCGCGGAGCTGGTGCCCGCAGACTGCGCCCTGCAGAAGAGGGGCTTCACCATCGTCTCCTGCTCACCCTGCAGCCAGAGGGAGGCGGAGGAGGGGGCCTCGGCCGCCAAGCCACGGTCCTGCCCCCAAGGACAGGACGCCAGCGCTGCCGAGCCCTGGAGCGGCGTGCCCGAGAGGCCCGGGGAGAGCCTGGCCTTGGTGGGAGCCTCTGTCCTGGGGGAGCTGCCCTGCTTCCAGCCCTTCAGGCCTGGGCCCCAGAACTGAGGGACGGGGCCCTTGTCCTGGCCGCTCACCTGGGGGGCCGGGCCGCGGGGGCCCCAAGGGAAGGTCAGGGACGTTCACGGACTCCTCGCAGCACTTACCTGCCGGTCAGTTGACTCACCATCACCTGCTTCGGAACGCAGCGCTGACCGTCATTGCTCCTGGGCGAAAGGTCATCTGCCCCTGATGCGGGAGCAGGTCACAGAACCGTGCCTGGCTGTGAGGAGGGACGCCAGGGGTGAGAGCCCCAGAGACACGGGCCACCAGGCCATGTTTTAGATGGCGTGGGAGGGGTCCTGGACGTCCTGCAGGGCCCTGACTGCGGCACTGGGATCTGGTCTGCCGTGGGAGGGGATCGGGTGGTGAATGCTGGGCACCGGGGCCTTTGGCCTGCCAATTCCTGTCCTCTGCGTGTTGTTTGGTTTCAATAAAGTCACAGAGCTCTGCTTTGCGCCCTGCGTGGTCTCCCCTCGGCAGTCCTTACGGGCCCAAGGAGTCCCCAGTGTCCGAGCCAGGCCCCACCCCGCCCGGGGCCAGGAGGGGACAGCTCAGGGCGCTGGCTCAGCCTCACGAGGGCAGTTCGTGCCACAGGGGTCCAGCCATGCTGTGAGTCAAGCCCACGTGCAGATGGCCACCTAAACCAGGAGGCCCCGAGTTCGACGTGAGCGTGTCTCACAACTACGTGCCCCAGAAAGCACAGCAACCTCGGGGCAGACCGGGTGTGAAGGGTGTAGGGTGAGATGGGCACACGCTTCCGCCCTGGGGGCTCTGCGCGGGTGAGGCGGCAGCCTGGTGCGGGGGACGCTGGGGGTGTGGCTGCCTCCTCCTGCAGGAGACGGTCTGGAGCGTCCCAGCTCCTCTGCTGGCCGTCCCAGGCTGGATGGTCAGGGGGGCATGACCCCAGGGCTTCCTGCCGGGTCAGTAAAGGCAGCAGTGGGGCCTGTCGTCCAGCGTCCAGGGCCGCCTCTCATGCCCCTTCCGGCGGCGTCTGGGTCTTGGATCAGGAAGGTTCTGATGCCAGTGCTGGAGAAGAGGCCGCCACTCCCCCCGAGGCGCCCCGCCACCCTAGGAGCTCTCGGTGACTGGGAGCCCGCGGGCCACCGCACCTGGTCCTGCTCCTGGGCAGCCTCAGCAGGGTCTCGGAGACTCTGCTGGAGTGGTGCTGCGGCAGCTCGCGGATCAGGAGGGGCAGCCCGGCCCCTGAGCTGCCCCCAGCTCTTCTTAAACACCACGTCACAAGTTGGGGTGAGGGAGCTCAAATCCAACGCGTTCCCCAGAGTGACAGGACTGCCCTGTGACCAGCAATCCCACTCCTAAGCCTAGACCCTAAAGAGCTGGAGACACTACGGGCGAGCTCACAGCAGCACCACCCGTGCTGACCGGCCCGAGGGGGAAGCCGCTCTCTGCCATCCAGGAATGGGTGGCCAGCGTGGCGGCCCTGGCCTCAGAACAGTGCTCAGCCACAGGAGGAAGGGAGAAGGGCCCGGGCCACACACAGACCCACCTCCACGGCACGCTGCGCGCAAGAAGCCCGTCACCAGAGAAGGAGTACCCTGAGCTGTTGGGGTGCGAGACTCAGAATGGGCAAATCCAGAGCAGAGGGCCGGCTCCCGGGGGCCGGACAGGGCTTGGGCCTCCCTCCTGGTGAAGGAAGCAATCAGAAGCCAGGTAGCCGGCTCGGTGGCACGTCTGTGGATTCGCCAAGTGCTGCTGCACTTCCCTTCAAATGGTTGTTACTTGAAATTCACCTGAATTTTAAACAATCAGCTGCAAAGGTTCTAGCGCAGGGGCCAGAGCAGGCACACCTGGGCTCCCTTCACAGAGCACTGCGCTGGGAGCCCGCCGCAGTGCCTCCCCTCCAGAGCAAAGCAGCCACTGCCACCCGGCCACACCCAGCACAGGGCCACCCGCTCTCCACTCCGAAGCTGCCACAGAGGATCGAGCTCCTTTGCACCTTGGCCTGGGCAGCTTTTCATAGGTCCACCGGAGCCCCGGGCCTCATCAGGGGGACTGCTGCTCGCCCCGTGAAGGCAGACCTGGAGTGGGCCTGTAAGGGACCAGGTCCCGGGGCCTGGACACGGTGAGGGGCAGACAGGGCGGGGCGAGGAAGCATGAGAGATGCGGGGGGTGTGCAGAGTCCATCCCCCGGCCCATTCCAGAAAGATCTACAGAGAGCCTGCCGTGTGCTGGCAGCTCCTGGCCCTGGGAAAGGCGGAGGTGGGCACTGCAGGCCACGGGACTCTGTGCGCTCACCCACCATGGCTCCCTCAGTCGCAGCAGTAGCCCCTGCCTTCGGGCAGGGTCCCGTGTCTTATGTGTCCAGTTATCTCCGGGAGCCTGGAGGTTGGTCCTGGACACCTCTCTCTTGCTCAAGTGGATCAGAGCCAGTGATCAGCACCAGCACGGCTCCCATGTTGCCAGCCACCGTCTGGCCTGATGCTCCTGCTGGCCACAGAGGCCAGCCCTGGCTCTCCTGCTCCAGGAGGACTGCTGAGCTGCAGCCCCCTTCCCAGGGCCTGGGGGTCCTCTGTGGTTGAGCTTTCAGTTCTGCGATGGCACTTGGACATGGTCACCCTTAGATTCCAGGTCTGACACTTCAGAGGAGGCCAGCCCAGGAGGACTGGGGTCCACACTCAGACCACCTCCCTGGGGCATGGTCACAGCTCAGCTGACCAAGCAGGTGTGAAAGAGTCACGTTTCCACATATCTTTGAACTACGTTTCCCAGGTCAGAGCCAGGTGCAGTGACATGTCTGTCATCCCAGCAACTCAGGAGGCTGAAGCAGGAGGACTTCCTAGTACAAGGCCAGCCTCAGCCACTTGGGATGTGAAGTTTTGTGATCCTGAACTGAGGCAGTTTTCTGCGGTCATCCAGCCTTCACGTGACCCGGGTGACGAGGGAGGCTTCAGTGTCGGACTCCTGGCACCTCCCTCCCAGGTGGGAGGCTCCTGGAGGTCAATCTTGAGAGAAGTCTGTGTCCCTGCATCTCAGCAGTCCAGAGCTCAGGCCTCCCGGGTCAGGAGCGCACCGGATCCATCTGCTCCCGCCAGCTTCAGCGCCTGGCTCAGCTGGGGCCGCCCCGGTGTCTGGGACTGTCCTCTGGTTGATTTCCCCTCCCCATCTGGAAAGCTGTGCAGGTTTTAACTTGTTGGTGGATGTCATTGTCTGTCCAGCTGCCTCTCGGATCTGGGGGCTTGGGGAACAGGATTGGGAAAGTTCTACAACCTGGACCCAGAGACGGGAACGTTCGCCACAGCACCAAGAGGAGCATCTCCTGGAAGAGCAGAGTGGGGGGCTGGGCTGTGGCTCAAGCGGTAGCGCGCTCCCCTGGCATGCGTGTGGCCCGGGTTCGACCCTCAGCACCACATACCAACAGAGATGTTGTGTCCGCCGAAAACTAAAAAATAAATGTTAAAAAATTATAAAAAAAAAAAAAAAAAGAGCAGAGTGGACTTGGGCTCTGGCCAGCAGGTCCTCCCCACCTCCTTCCCTCAGGCTGTGGGAGGGCCCCCAGGCGGCCGACACCAGTAGGCTGGCCATTTCTGCACAAGGTGGTCCCTGTTCTGCGGTCTGTTGTGGGCAGTGCAGCCGAGCTGTCCCCTCAGTCTTGCTCTAGCTGGTCATCTTTCCCAATGTCCACCACAGACCATTCTGTGCACCTGCCCCCATGCCCAGCAGCTGGGTGGACTCCAGTCTCTGAGCACCAGCAGAGGCAGGTCCTGGACAAGGTGTCCTCTGTGACAAGGCCGAAGGCTGGATGGGCCCCTCCAAAGCCGCCCACGAACCAGCCTCTGCCTGCAGCTCTCTTCAAGGATCCAGTCGCCCAGGTGGAAAGAGTCCTGGGAGACGGCTGATCTTCCATGAGGCTCAGAGCAGAGCTTCCAGAGCGGCGTCTGTGGAAACGGGCCTCAGGGCGATGACTTAGGATTCAGTGGGACACAAGTGGATCAGGTGTGCCAGGTACTTGTGCAGAGCACAGCCGGTGTGGGGGGTCCTGTGGGTACAGTCCAAGCCAGCATTCCCAGCCAGCCTCGGGCACCACTGGCCATGTCTGTGCACACGCAGGCCCAGGCCAAGGTCATCTGCATAGGCAAGGCTTCCCAGCTGACCCTCCGCACCAGCACCTTCAGGCCTGAGCTCCTTCCCTCCTTGCCCCTCCCTGTCCCTTCCTTCCCTGCCCTGGCTCTCAGGGCAGCCCACATCCCCCACGTCCACAGGGTCTGCTCAGCATCCACCCTGAATGGATGTCCATCCTTCCTGTGGGTTACAAATGGACAGACATTGCCCTGTGGCTGACGGCTCTGTGGGATGTCCCATCAGGGACAAGGGGCCGGGGCCACACCAGAAGCACAGGGCGTGGCCAGTTGCCTTGGGCCAGTGTTGTCCTGGACCACATGGCTCCTGTCAGGCTTGGATGTCTAAGTGCTGCCCTGGGCGGGCCGGGCCCTGGAGGCCTCTGTGTGTGACCTGAGCACTCTCCAGGAGAGCAAGCTGGACAGTGAGGCCAGGGGGGGGCAGGTCTCTGTGGTGGCACAGCAGGCCTTCCTGCTGGGCGGGAGACGGACCCTCTGCACCAAGAGCCCGGGGGGCAGTGCGATCCTGGGGTCTCAGGTCCCCTGTGGCTGGCCCTGTACCCCCAGGCCAGAAGGCCTCTGCTCCCTGCTGACTAAGGGAGAGTCTAGCTGGGGCCTTGAGGAGTTGTGGGGGGCCCATGGATTTCCAGGGTGCCTGAGAGGTCAGACGGCTCCGTGCAGAGGCAGGGGTGGCACAGAGGAGGAGGTGAGAGGTGGGCAGGGAAGCCACTCTGGCCAGCTAAGTTGGGTGGGGCCTGGGGCTGAGGTCTGAGCAGAAGGAAGCTCCTGGGTCCCCTTCCTTCTCTGAGGCGCAGGGACTGCAGGCCTCTAGGGTGTCAGGAGGGATGGTTCAGCACCTCCCCAAGGTCCTTCCCCTGGCATTGGGGTTCCCTTCTCCTGCTCACACCAACTGGGCCATTAGCACGGGCCACGTGGCTCACCTGACCAGGAATCAGGCACCTCTAGGCGGGTAGGTGAGATATGGAGGGGCTGAGACCCACTAAGATCCCACACATGGTGCAGAACAGTCCAAAGATTGGTCCCCCTCGCCTGTCTCCATCCCTGGCGTCCCGCCAAGAGCAGCACCGTGAAGACCAGGAAGGGCCACCAAGGAGACCCAGAGCTGGACACTCTGCTGTCTTTGTCGTTGTATTTCTTCCCTGAACTGTGGGTGGAGCTGCCACGCACCCGGGGTCCTGATGGGGTGGGAGGCTGCCTTACCCGGCAAGAACAATCAGAGAAGAAGAGTTTATTTATTTTTAATTTTCATTTGATCTTTTTAGACATGCCTGACAACAGAGTGTTTCTCGACATGTCACACATACGTGCAGTGTGACTCACTCCAGTGGGATCCGTTCTGGCAGTTGTACGTGACGTGCCGTCTCACTGGTCGTGTATCCACATTCGGGAAAGTGAGGACCCTTCATTCTACTGTCTCTCCTGCCCCCACCCCTCTCCCTTCCCTTCATTCCCCTTTTGTGTCATCAAGGCTGGCTCCATTCCTTGGGGCTGGAGGTGAGGAGGGACATCATGGTGGAAGGTTGTGACGGAGGAAACCAGCTGGGAACATGGCACCAAGGAGCTAAGCTCAGCTCACAAAACACAAACCCCTCTCTGCCTCACTGTGTATGAACATCTGCGCATCAGAACATTCAGCCTCTGATTCTGGAGGGCTGGCTTATTTCACTTAGCATCGATGCAGGACAGGTGAAGTTGGACACCTGAGGAATTAGCAGGAAGCAGGCTTACTGGCTGCATCGGCTTGTCCAGAGTATGGCTTGTGCCAGAAATTCTCCTCTGGATCCTGAATCTAGAAATTCTTTGAACTTTATACTGCGGTGGGGGGGGGGGTTACATTTTTGCAGAACTCTACATAAAAGTAATTTTTCCCCCTGAAAACTTGGCATTTGCAAACAAAGAGGAAGCTATAAACCACAATACCCTCTGCAGAAGATTTTGCTGATAGCTTTAAGTATGGTAAGGGTCTTCTGGCAGGGGGTTGGGTCTCTCTGGTCTGCTTCAGCATGAAGGTCTTCAGTTCCACCCATTTACCGGCAAATGCCATAATTTCATTCTTCCCTGTGGCTGAGTAATATTCCATTGTGTACATGTACCACATTTTCTTTATCCATTTATCTATTAAAGGCCTCTGAGGTTGGTTCCATAGTTCAGCTATGGAATATGTGAATTGAGCTGCTATAAACATTGATGTGGCTGCATCACTGTGGTATGCTGGTTTTAAGTCTTTAGGGTATATGCTGAGGAGTGGGATAGCTGGGTCAAATGGTGGTTTCATTCTAAGTTTTCTGAGGAATCTCCATACTGCTTTCCAGAGTGGTTGTACCAATTTGCAGTCCCACAAGCAATGTATGAGTGTGCCTTTTCCCCACATCCTCACCAACATTTATTGTTACTTGTATTCTTGATAATTGTCATTCTGACTGGTGTGAGATGAAATCTCAGTATAGTTTTTAAAAAATGTTTATTTTTTTAGTTGTAGGTGGAAAATACCTTAATTTCATTTTTACGAGGTGCTTAGGATTGAACCCAGTGCCCCACATGTGATAGGCGAGACTCTACCACGGAGCCACAACCCTAGCTCCCTCAGTGTAGTTTTAATTTGCATTTCTCTAATTGATAGAGATATTTAACATTTTTTCATATATTTGTGGACTGATTGTATTTCTTCTTCTATGAAGTGTCTGTTCGGATCCTTTGCCCCTTTATTGATTTGGTTATTTGGGTTTTTGTTGTTGTTGTTGTTATTGTTTGTTGGTTTGTTTTGCTATTAAGTTTTTTGAGTTCTTTATATATCCTGGAGATCAATGCTCTATCTGAGGTGCAAATGGCAAAGATTTTTTTTTCCATTCTGTGGGCTTTCTTCACATTCTTGTTTCCTTTGCTGTGAAGAAGCTTTTTAGTTTGATTCCATCCCACTTATTGATTCTTGATTTTGCTTCTTGCGCTTTAGGAGTCTTGTTGAGGAAGTCAGTTCCTAAGCCAACGCGGTGGAGAGTTGGGCCTACTTTTTGTTCTAGTGGGCACAGGGTCTCTGGCCTAATGCCTGGGTTCTTAATCCACTTTGAACTGAGTTTTGGGTGAGAGAGGGGAGTTAAATTTCATTCTGCTATACATGGGTCTCCAGTTTTCCCAGCACCATTTGTTGAAGAGGCTATCTTTTCTCCAAGTATGTTTTTTTGTTTTTTTTTTTTTAATTTATTTATTTTTTAGTTTTCGGCGGACACAACATCTTTGTTTGTATGTGGTGCTGAGGATCGAACCCGGGCCTCGCGCATGCCAGTCGAGCGCGCTACCGCTTGAGCCACATCCCCGGCCCTCCAAGTATGTTTTTGGCGCCTTTGTCTAGTATGAGATAACTGCACTTATGTGGGCTTGTCTGTGTGTCTTCTATTCTGTACCATTGGTCTTCACATCTGTTTTGGTGCCAATACCATGCAGTTTTTGTTACTATAGCTCTGTAATATAATTTGAGGCCTGGCATTGTGATGCCTCCTGCTTCACTTTCCTCGCTAAGGATTGCTTTGGCTATTCTGGACCTTTTATTTTTCCAGATGAATTTCATAACTGCTTTTTCTATTTCTATGAAGAATATAACTGGAATTTTAATAAGAATCACATTAAAATCTGAATAGCACTTTTAATAGTACGGCCATTGTGACAATATTAATTCTTCCTATCCAAGAACAGGGGAGGTCTTTTATCTGCTAAGGACTTCTTCAGTTTCTTTCTTTAGTGTTCTGTATCTTTCATTGTAGAGGCCTTTCACCTTTTTTGTTAGATTGATTCCTAAATGTTTATTATTTTTAGGTTATTTTGAAAGGGATAGTTTTTGTAATTTCTCTTTCAGTTGATTCATCACTGATGTAAAGGAATGCAATTGATTTAGGGGTGTTAATCTTACATCCTGCTAAGGAAAAGTTCATCTGGGAGCTCACAACTTCAGAAGTCTCAGTCCGTAGAAGGCTGGCTCCATTCCTTGGGGCTGGAGGTGAGGAGGTACATCATGGTGGAAGGTTGTGACGGAGGAAACCAGCTGGGAACATGGCACCAAGGAGCTAAACTCAGCTCACAAAACACAAACTGCAAGGGCATACCTGAGGAAGCCGGCTCCACCAGCCACACCCTCCTCCTTCAGTTACCACCCAGTCACTCCGCATCAGGAATCAGCGCACAGAGTGGTTAGGGCTCCCATGACCCCGTCATCTCACCTCTAAACTTTCTTTCATTGTCTCACACGTGGGCTTTTGGGGGATACCTCACATTCAAACCCTAACAGAGGTCAAGCTATGACCTCTCTGCTCCAACCACAGAAGAGGGATGGATACATGGGAGAAGGCAGAGCCCACCCCAGAAGCATGCCCAGAAATAGCCTGGGGACGGTGGCTGTGCACACGCAGCTCTCCTGGGGCCTGGCAGAGGAGAGGACACTGAGCCCAAAGCCCAGTGTCTGGGAGCCACAGCGATAGGCAGAGCTGCTCCCAACCTCACCCCAATCCCCTGGAGTGTGGATGCACAAAATGATGGAGAAGGAGTCATTGGAGATATCTGATGCCCAGGGTGCTTTGGAGTGTTGGGAAAGAGGAAGAAGAACTCCACACTCACTGGGGATGGGAAACCATGAAGCAGAAAGCGGCGTCCCCAGCATGAGTCCCCAATCCCGCCCAGCCCCAGCTGGGCCACCCCCAGCGACGTCCCTCCTGCACGTGCTCCGAGCCAGGTCTGAAGTCCCTGGAGCTCCCTGGAGAGCTGTAGGCGGACCTCTGCTGGTCTCCACGGTTTCTGGAGAGAATCCAGCTGTCGTTGGTTCCTTGTCCCGCCGTCGGCTTTACTGCCACTTCTGTCTTCAGGTCTCTGCTGAGGTGCAGAGGGGTGGTTCTCCTGCTGCGACCTGCTGAGGTTCTTGACTTGTTCACCAGTTCTGAGAAGCTCCCAGCCAACTTCAGAGACTGGTTCTGTCCCTTTCTCTCCTCTTCTCTGGGGCTCCGGACGACGGGGCCCCATCCCCCTGCTTGCCTGTGTCTCTATTCTCCTCGTCTCTCGGAGCTCGGATCACTCTATGGACCAACCTTTGAGTCAACTGATTCTTCTGTGGTGGTTTCTCAATCTTAGACATTGTATTTTTAAAGTCACAGAAAGACTCTTGGACTCTTTTATTAGAAAATCCCGTCCTCTTTGACCTGCCTCTGAAGAACCAGGACTGAAGCCAAGGCCGGGCCTCGTGCCTGCCAGGGGTCCACCACTGGGCGGCACCCCGCTGGGCCGGGTTCCTTTGGTCGAGCTCGTTTCTGTGAAGGTCCTAGAGATGAGAAGTCAGGGCAAGGGGCCGGTCCGAGACAGGAGCGCAGCCAGCATCTGCCACCAGGACACCTGAAAGGGGACATTGGAGGGACAGGGCAGGGCACATGACAGTCCCCTTGGGGTCAACACTACTGGCTGCAGAGTGACCGTGGCCCCTTGGTGATCCATTCCAGGCCTGAGGAGAGGGCGTGGGTCCTAAGAACATGTGGTCTTCTCCCAGGACAGATGGGGACTCTCAGCCCCTTCAGGGCAGGGGAAGGAGCCTGGGACTTGGAGTCTCTGCAAGATACTCTGTGTCCACTCTCAGAAGCAGGCTCCAGCCTTCTCTAAGTCCAGTGAGGATGACTGCATGGACTTCCCCAGGCCCTCTACATCCGGCTGAGCAACAGGAAGCCAGGTCCACATGCTCCTGTGGGCTGGGACAGTGGTGTGGCCCTCCACCCAAAGCCAAAGCGCCTGCCCAGCAGTCACTTCCGCAGCCATGATGTTCCCCTCCCTTGTCCCTGCAACCCAAGCATGAGCACCACCTGGCCTTCCCTCGACCTTGGCCGCACCCCCTGAGCCCTCCAGGATGCTGCCCCCAGAGGTGCTCTTGGCTCATGGCTCCAGGTGAAGGGTGACAAGGCCTGAGGGTCCCACCCTCACCCTCTGCCCCTCCTGCCCCCACTCCACAGTACACTCCTCAAGCCTCCTCCTGGGCAGTGTGCCACCTTCATATCAATGACACAGAGGGACAGTGGCACGCTCAGCTCTGCAGGCAGTGGAAGTGACAGCCCCAGAGGGACAGCACATTCAGGAGGCACCTGGAGAAGAGAGGGAGGGGCTAGGTGCCGCAGTCTCTGGCTGGGCACAAATCACGAGTCTCCACACAGCTTGTAGATTCAAACAGCAACTCTTTATTCCCGAACTCACACCGGCCGTCTACAAACACGCTCTGGGGGAATCCACGTTCTCTGCCCAAATCCACTCTCTCCCAAATCCACTCCGCATGGGCTTCTGTCTCCCAAAATATACTGTCTGACCCTAAGCACTCAAGAGGAACTCAGCAGCAGGATACGCCCTATTCTAAAGGGGGAACACCCTAATCTCCTATTATGCTAAACCGCCCTATTCTAAAGGGGGAACACCCTAAACACGGATCCTGCCCTGGTCCTTGAGCAAGGTCACCTTTCAGAAGTCCTTCCACTAGACAGCCTGGGAGTAAGCTGGCAAGGAATTTGTCATACCTACTTGGCTGATGGCTCCCAGCAGCTAGGTGGCCAGGGAAGACTGCTGTTGCAGAGAGGCACTGGAGGCCCAACAGGCAGCAACTGACCACCGGCTGCCCACACCCTGGCAGCTGGCCTGCAGTCAGAGGTGGAGTCCCAGGAGGATAGAGAGTGGGCCATTTACCGGCCACCAGCGGTTGGCCCAGGGCAAAGGGGCCTCATTTCAACGTGACATCCTTCCACATCCAAGGCCTTGCTGCTTCCCAGTGTCACCCTCATGGGTTCTGCTAAAGTGTGAAAGGCCGTGAACAAAGACCCTGGAGTCAGGGGGCCAGGCAGAGGACCAGGTCAGGTCAGATGCAACCAGACCCCCTGAATCCCCAGACCTGCCTCTTTAAAGACCCTGGCTTTCTGGGAAGGGGCTGAGGCTTCCTGTGGTGGCAGGTTGCTTCGCCCCCAGAGCCTGATTGACAGCAGAGAATCCGAGTCACGAAGGCTCAGGGGAGGCTGCAAGCGGAGGCTGTGAGTGGCCCTGCGTCCTGGCTTCTCCACCCGGCACAGATCCAGGGCGGCGGGACCTGCCCATGCCCCCAGGTTGAGCCCAGCCACACCCGGCCTAGCCGTGACCTTCGCGGGCAGGAGCCTCCTGGAACATTGCCCTCCCTGAGGCCTCAGCGCCTCGGTGCCCCAGAGTCCCCGCCCGGCACCCCGCTCCCTTCCAACGCTGGGTTATTAATACCCGGGAGCTGGCGCTGGGCCGCGGCGCATTCCCAGCTGGCGACCGGGCAGGTGGCGGCGGCCAGAGGCCGGGCCGGCGCCGCTCTCCCCGTGGAGAGGGCGGGCACCTCCCTCCTTTGCCTGGAAGCCCAGGAGGCCGCGGACCCTCCGCCCCTCCGCGCCCCGGCGGGGACAGCGCACAAGTTCCCCGAGCCCACTTTTCCGCGAAGTGGTTGGAGACTTGTGGGGAGCGACCAGACGCCAGGCGAGGTGGCTGTCCCGAGCGACCCCAGGCTGGGTGGACAGATCTGATGGCTCCGTGACCACCCGAGTGCCGCGGCAGGTGGGTGCAGGGCGCGGGGCTGGGGTGCACGGTGCTCCTGGCGCGGTCCTGGGAGCTCCTGCTGCCGCGGGGCTGGCATTGTGGTGCCCACAGGGAACGCCAGGTCCCTGGAGACGCAGGTCTTGATCCTCAAGGGACCCATGGAAGACCCTGAGCCCGTGCACGCCCCGACTTGGTGCGGGCTTCCTGGTGGTCCTGTCCCTGGGCCCTAGGCCCGGGTTCTGCCAGGCCGCCAAAGACCCTCCAGCTGCACCAGTTACTTGGGGACTGTCAGGCTGGGGGTCTTGCTCCCTTCTCCCCTTCTCTTAACAGTCCCACGGGGGAAGGTGGGAGACCCCCAGAGGGCTTGGGCACTGGCCAAGAGGTGGGGCAGCTGAGCCAGGGGGTCTGGGCGATTTCCGGGGGGTTAGCTGTCCAGCTGTGGGAGAGGACATGGCGGCCAGCTTCACCAGACCAGAGGCAGCTGCGAGAAGGAAGGCGGGAGGGACTTGGACATGTCTGGTCCCCTTCTGCAGCAGGAGCTCAGGGTCGCCAGGAGTAGGACCAGGCAGAATTCATCCTTAACATCATCAGCCTGGACGGGAAGAGGGAAGCCATCTAGAGGCAACACAGGGCTGGATATGGGGGAGGACAGCCTCAGGGCCTTCTCTCCTTTTATATATATATATATTAGTTGTAGTTGGAAACAATACCTTTATTTTATTTATTTTTATGTGGTGATGAATATTGAACCCAGAGCCTTGCATTTGCTAGGTGAGCGCTCTACCGCTGAGCCACAACCCCAGTCCCCGGGACTCTTAATGTTCTAAATGAATTTTATTTTTTAAAAATCTTTTCTCACCAAAGGTCATAGAGATATTCTCCTATTTTCTTCCAGAAACCCAACTGATAGATCTATTTAACCTTTTACACATAGATCTGCCATCCAAAGCTGTGCGTGTGGCATGAGGGTCCAGGCTCAGTCTGCCATCCGTGGCTGTGCGTGTGGCGTGAGGGTCCAGGCTCAGTCTGCCATCCGTGGCTGTGCGTGTGGCGTGAGGGTCCAGGCTCAGTCTGCCATCCGTGGCTGTGCGTGTGGCGTGAGGGTCCAGGCTCAGTCTGCCATCCGTGGCTCTGCGTGTGGTGTAAGAGTCCAGGCTCAGTCTGCCATTTGTGGCTCTGCATGTGGAGGGTCCAGGCTCAGTCTGCCATCTGTGGCTGTGGGTGTGACGTGAGGGTCCAGGCTCAGTCTGCCATCTGTGGCTGTGCGTGTGGTGGGAGGTGCCAGGCTCAGTCTGCCATCCGTGGCTGTGCGTGTGGTGGGAGGGTCCAGGCTCAGTCTGCCATCTGTGGCTCTGCGTGTGGAGTGTCCAGGCTCAGTCAGCCATCTGTGGCTCTGCATGTGGCGTGATCCAGGCTCAGTCTGCCATCCGTGGCTGTGCGTGTGGTGTGAGGGTCCAGGCTCAGTCTGTCATCCGTGGCTCTGCGTGTGGCGTGAGGGTCCAGGCTCAGTCAGCCATCTGTGGCTCTGCATGTGGCGTGATCCAGGCTCAGTCTGCCATCCGTGGCTGTGGGTGTGATGTGAGGGTCCAGGCTCAGTCTGCCATTTGTGGCTCTGCGTGTGGAGGGTCCAGGCTCAGTCTGCCATCTGTGGCTCTGCAAGTGGCATGATCCAGGCTCAGTCTGCCATCCGTGGCTGTGCGTGTGGTGGGAGGGTCCAGGCTCAGTCTGCCATCTGTGGCTCTGCGTGTGGAGGGTCCAGGCTCAGTCAGCCATCTGTGGCTCTGCATGTGGCGTGATCCAGGCTCAGTCTGCCATCCGTGGCTGTGCGTGTGGTGTGAGGGTCCAGGCTCAGTCTGTCATCCGTGGCTCTGCGTGTGGCGTGAGGGTCCAGGCTCAGTCAGCCATCTGTGGCTCTGCATGTGGCGTGATCCAGGCTCAGTCTGCCATCCGTGGCTGTGGGTGTGGTGTGAGGGTCCAGGCTCAGTCTGCCATTTGTGGCTCTGCGTGTGGAGGGTCCAGGCTCAGTCTGCCATCTGTGGCTCTGCAAGTGGCATGATCCAGGCTCAGTCTGCCATCCGTGGCTGTGGGTGTGGTGTGAGGGTCCAGGCTCAGTCTGCCATTTGTGGCTCTGCGTGTGGAGGGTCCAGGCTCAGTCTGCCATCTGTGGCTCTGCAAGTGGCATGATCCAGGCTCAGTCTGCCATCCGTGGCTGTGCGTGTGGTGTCAGGGTCCAGGCTCAGCTGCCATCCGTGGCTGTGCGTGTGGTGGGAGGGTCCAGGCTTGTTTTCCGCCCTTGATAAATGGAGATTGCAAAGGTCTTCTCCCTTTACCTCACTTTCAATTTGGACTTTTAAAGTCAGCAGATATTGCTTTGTAGTTAGAAGAAAACACATTTTTTAAAAATGTACAAGTGAAATGACATGAGAGAGAGGTGTCTCAGCTGGACCCCAGGACCCCCAGCTCCTCCCGCGCTGGCCTGACCCTGAGGGCTGCCCTGCTGTGCTCTGCTTTCAGAAAAGCTCAGTCAGCCCTGGAGGCTTTGGCTGGCATCGAGGCCTGGGCTGGGGTCCTTCTGGGGAATTCCCTGGGGACAGCTGGTCACATAGTCCCCAGGTCCCCCCCGGCAGTGAGACAGATGAAACAGAGGGCTCTTCTGTAGAGTCCCTGTCCCTCTGCGACGGAGTGGCCTGTGGGGGCTGTCCGTCTGGGGCCTGTGGGCGTGGAGGGAGTGCTGCCTCACCTTGACGGGCACCTCTCCCACAGGACGGCCGTTTGCCCACAGACACACCCCACCTGACCTCAAGGAACAGCGTGACAGCAGAGATGGCGCCAGAGTCCCCAACCACGTTCCCTGCGCTGGCTGTGTCAGCCAATGCCACGCCCAAGCCACCTGGTGGCCCCAATGTGTCCCTCAACAGCTCCTGGACCAGCCCGACGGAGCCCGGCTCCTTGCAGGACCTGGTGGCCATGGGGGCCCTCGGGGCAGTGCTCTTGGCCATGGGTCTGGTGGGCATGGTGGGCAATGTGTACACGCTGGTGGTCACGTGCCGCTTCCTGCGCACCTCGGCCTCCATGTACGCCTACGTGGTGAACCTGGCTCTGGCAGACCTGCTGTACCTGCTCAGCATCCCCTTCATTGTGGCCACCTACATCACCAAGGACTGGCACTTTGGTGACGTGGGCTGCCGCGTCCTCTTCAGCCTGGATTTCCTGACCATGCACGCCAGCATCTTCACCCTGACCGTCATGAGCAGTGAGCGCCATGCTGCAGTGTTGAGGCCCCTGGACACTGCGCAGCGCTCCAAGGGCTACCGCAAGCTGCTGGTGCTGGGCACCTGGCTGCTGGCACTGCTGCTGACCCTGCCCATGATGCTCGCCATCCGGCTGGTCCACAGGGGCCCCAAGAGTCTCTGCCTGCCGGCCTGGGGCCCACGTGCACACCGCGCCTACCTGACGCTGCTCTTCGGGACCAGCATCGTGGGGCCCGGCCTGGTCATCGGGCTGCTCTACGCCCGCCTGGCCCGGGCCTACTGGCTGTCACAGCTGGCCTCCTGCAGGCAGACAGGGCGGCTGCCCAACCCCAGGGTGCTCCGCCTCATCCTCAGCGTTGTCCTGCTCTTCTGGGCCTGCTTCCTGCCCTTCTGGCTGTGGCAGCTGCTCTCCCAGTACCAGGAGGCCCTGCCGCTGGCGCCCCGGACAGCGCGCATCGTCAACTACCTGACCACCTGCCTCACCTACGGCAACAGCTGCCTCAACCCCTTCCTCTACACGCTGCTCACCAAGAACTACCGCCAGCTCGTGCGGGGACGCCCACGCTCCAGGGGCAGCAGTGGCCATGGGGGCACCAGCAGCTTCCTGCCCAGTCACGTCCACTTCCAGAGGGACTCAGGACACTCACTGTCCTCCAGCAGCCAACAGGCCACGGAGACCCTCATACTGTCCCCTGTGTGAGCCTACTGGTCAGGGAGTCCAGGCAGGGGAGGCCCAGAGCCCAGGTCATGCCCTGCGGCCCTTCCCAAGCGCCCACTCCCAGCTGGCCTCTGCTGCTCTTCCTCCACCTTCTTCTGTTTCTCGCTGCTGCCCTCAGGGGCTGGCCACGTCCCCACCATGTGCAGACGCTCCTCCCACACACGTCTGGAGCCAGGCCTGCCTCCCAGGCCCGTGGGGGTCTGACGCCCAGCCTCGTGGTCCCAGAGCAGCCCCCTGCCCTCTGGGCTGGAAGGCCGTGGGCACCTCTTCCCGTCCCTGCCCCGCCCTCCCAGGCCCGTGGGGGTCTGACGCCCAGCCTCGTGGTCCCAGAGCAGCCCCCTGCCCTCTGGGCTGGAAGGCCGTGGGCACCTCTTCCCGTCCCTGCCCCGCCGCCTGGCTTCTGCTCTTCCCTGCTGAGCCCTGGGCACAATAAAGCCGGAGCTCTGCAGCCTCTGCCTCAGCACAATGGCTGGGGAGCGTCAGGGAGGGGGGTCCTGCCCCGGGACCACGGCACGTGGGGGGCAGCTGCCTGGCTGCTGGGGGATGCTTGTCAGGGGCTGGAACACACACATGTGGCTAAAAGGACTGTCCCTCAGTGTCAGGGATGACGGTACAGGTGGCAGGAAGACCACAGGAACACGGCTCTGTGGGCAGGCGGGCCAGGAGGGCCCGTTCTGGACCCCACTTCTCTAGGAACCCTCCTGCCCCCCAGAGCCAAGGTGCCCCAGACGGGGGACTTTCTGGAGCCACAGGGCTGTCCATGGCCCCTGACCCCCTGAGGTGGACATGAGCAAAGTGTTGGTCTCTTGGGGGCACGGGTGGCTCACGACCCAGGGAGAGAGTCACAGCACCTCAGCCTGACCCCACCTGGAAGCTCCTCCGGAGCAGAGAGCAGGGGACCACAGGGAGAGCCTGAGATGTGGTGGCCTGCTCCCCCAGCCAAGGTCAGGGAAGGGAACGTGCATGGGTCTGCGAGCACCTGGGACGTCCCAGATGTCCCCACAGGCCCGACAGGAGTAGCGTCCTAGAGAAAGACACGTGTGCACATGTCCGTGAGTGTGCACTCATCCAGGGCACCTCGGTGTGGCGGGGGCGGGAGGGAGACCCCGGGTGGAGAGGGCAGGTGAGCACTAGGCAGCGTCCTTGCAGAAACTGAGGTGGCGGCTGGTCAGCTGAGCACCGACGTTCCACCCCAGGAGAGTCGGGCAGGTGTACAGGGTCCTGCTGAGGCAAAGCACTCCGCAGGCGCAGGATGCAATGCAGCCCATAGGGGGCACCTGGCCTCTCCTGGCTCCTCTCCTGGCCCTCACCTGGTCTTCACCTGACCCTCACCTGGACCTCACCTGGCCTCTCCTGGTCCTCACCTGACCCTCACCTGGTCTTCACTGGGCCCTTCACCTGGCCCTCACCTGGCCCTCACTGGCCTCTCCTGGTCCTCACCTGGTCCTCACCTGGCCTCTCCTGGCTCCTCTCCTGGCCCTCACCTGACCCTCACCTGGCCCTCACCTGACCCTCACCTGGCCTTCACCTGACCCTCACCTGGTCTTCACCTGACTCCTCTCCTGGCCCTCACCTGGCCCTCACCTGACCCTCACCTGGCCTTCACCTGACCCTCACCTGGTCTTCACTTGACTCCTCTCCTGGTCTTCACCTGATCTTCACCTGGCCCTTCACCTGGCCCTCACCTGGCCTCTCCTGGTCCTCATCTGGCCCTCACCTGGCTCCTCTCCTGGTCCTCACCTGGCCTTCACCTGGTCCTCACCTGGCCCCTCACCTGGCTCCTCTCCTGGCCCTTCACCTGGCTCCTCTCCTGGCCCTCACCTGGCTCCTCTCCTGGCCCTCACCTGGCCTCTCCTGGTCCTCATCTGGCCTTCACCTGACCCTCACCTGGCTCCTCTCCTGGTCCTCACCTGGCTCCTCTCCTGGCCCTCACCTGGCTCCTCTCCTGGTCCTCACCTGGCCCTTCACCTGGCCTTCACCTGACCCTCACCTGGCTCCTCTCCTGGTCCTCACCTGGCCTTCACCTGACCCTCACCTGGCTCCTCTCCTGGTCCTCACCTGGCCTTCACCTGACCCTCACCTGGCTCCTCTCCTGGTCCTCACCTGGCCCTTTACCTGGCCCTTTACCTGGCCTTCACCTGGCCCTCACCTGGCCCTCAC
Source organism: Callospermophilus lateralis (assembly GCF_048772815.1). Classification (NCBI taxonomy): domain Eukaryota; kingdom Metazoa; phylum Chordata; class Mammalia; order Rodentia; family Sciuridae; genus Callospermophilus; species Callospermophilus lateralis. The sequence goes on along the minus strand of NC_135315.1, from coordinate 662,511 downwards.
CTGGCCCTTTACCTGGCCTTCACCTGGCCCTCACCTGGCCCTCACCTGGCCCTCACCTGACCCTCACCTGACCCTTACCTGGCCCTTCACCTGGCCCTCACCTGGCCCTCACCTGGCCGTCTTCTCATACCTCCCACAAGGCACACACAGACACACAAGGACCCTACACAACTTGCTGCGGCTCAGTACCCCCTGACCCCACCCTCACTCCCTTTCCACCTCATTCCTGGCACCCAAGTCCCGGTGAGCTGCCAGAATCCAGCTCCCAGGGGCAGTAGGTGCCATCAAAGCCAGGAAGGTGATCTATGCAGGCTCCTCCAGCTCAGGAGTGTGTGAAGCCCAGCAGGCACCGTGAAGGCCCCTGGCCCCACCTGCCCTGGCCACACCTCTGCTCTGAGGCCAGGCTGGCCCTGAGACCCAGCCTGGCCCCCAAGACTCTGAGGCTGCCTAGAGTCCATGGGTCTGAGGCAGACAGGACCAGAGCAAGGCAGACAGCAGAGGGTCAGGACGAGGGTGCACACAGGTCGGTGTGCACAGATGGACTGAGCATCAGGCCTCCTGTCTCCTTGTTGGTCTGAAGCCCACCTCCGCAGCAATGGCTCTTAGCTGCGCGCCTAAAACTCACCTGTGTGAAGTGTGCTGCAGTGATCAGGCCATCCACAGAGGGGCGCCACTCTCACCACAAACCAGCCCAGGACACGCGTCTCCTGCAGGATACACACACAGCAAAGGCTCTGGAGACTGTGGGCTGGCAGCCTCGAGGCAGAATCTTCTCTCCCGTCTGAAGGTCTGGGAGCTAGCGGCTTTCAGACTCGCCCGCGTGGTGTGGTGCAGCTCGACTACCTAGAGGTGGATGCCTGGGTCTGGTGTGGGGCTGCCTCAGAACCGGCAAATCCCAGCCGTGGGGCTGGGTGGGTGCAGGCTAATGCATCCTCAGTAGAGACCCACTGTTCCCTGGGTGGCTGTGCCATGGGCACTCACCCCTGAGGCAGGACCCTTCACGTCCTGGCCTGCACTCGGACCTCTTGTAATTTGGGTGCATCTAGGGGAAGGGATTTGTCTGCACAGAAGCTACTTGGGAATCCCCTTGAGAGACGCTCAGTTGGGATGGAAAGTGTGGTGGGTCTGGGCTGGAGCGGGGTGAATGGTGGGGATCCTGGCTGTGTGGGGCCCACAAGGCTCCCAGGAAGACCTCGAACAGTGAAGCGGCCAGCATGGGGACTGGCTGGACTGAAGGGGGGTGACATCCTGCCAGGCCATGGGATACAGCCCTCTCTCCACTGACCCCACCCAACTGCCTCAGAGCAGAGCAAGATTAGGAGGGGAAGGTGACTGATAGGCTGTGGCCCACAAGTGGGGAATGAACAAATGGGTCACTGGGTCCCTTGGCTGGGAGTGGACACCCAGTACATGATCAGTTTTCTGGGCGCCTGGCTTTTCTGGCCAGCGGTGTCCAGGCAGGTCTGCAGGGGCTGGGTCACCTCTGCCCTGGCAGAGGGGTGACACCACAACTCCAGGCTGTCCATGGGGCCCCATGGACCTTTTTCAAGTACCCTGAGCTCCCAGGGGAGTGGCCCAGCCCAGTCCAAGGGCTGCCGAGCCAAGGCTGTGACTGCCCCAGGCCCCACCCGCTCTCCCCAAGAGTAAGCACTGAGATGTCGCTGATGTGGGTCCACAGGGGGGGACAGCAGGTGCCCAGCTGTGTGGGGACACACCAGGGCAAGGAGGTACAGATCTCACTACCCAGGCACCTGTCCAGGTCAAGAAACACACACACCTAAGTTCCCTGTACTTCTAACTTTTCCAGGAATAAAGCTCTTGGGAAGTACCACCTACAACAAGTAGATACCACTGTTTACTTGTCCACAGAGCTCTCTGCTTTGGGACATTGTCTCCATCAAAAGGAATTTGAGGGGACACCTACTGGATTGTGGGTGACCACAGCAATAGCATTTATGGGTGAGAGGCGGCCCTGGCCTGGGAGGGTGGCAGGGTGGATGACTGTGATTCATTTCCAAAAGCCTGAGCTCCTCCTGCCCAGAGCATACACCTGCCTGCCAGGTGGGTCCTGCCTGGCTACCTGAAGTGCCACCTGGGGCAGGCCCTGGGCTCCGTCACCCTCTGGGTGTGGAGCAGGCACTGCGGAGGTTGTTCCAAGCAGTGCAGGCGCCTTCCCCCCTCCCCCATGTGCAAAGACAGGTTTTTCCATTTAAATTCCAGACAGATGATGGTACCAGCGGGAAGGCAGCTTGTGGCCAGTGGGCAGCTCCACTCAGGCCTTTTCCAGGCTAGCTCAGGCCCCAGAGGAGCCCCGTCCCGCAAGCCATCAGGGGCAAGTGCCAGGTTGGCACTGGCCCTGGCTGAACAGTACCGTCCTGTGGCTTTGCTCTCCTGGACTCCAAGTCTGGTGGACTGGGTGGTGAGTGCAGTAAGAGTGGGAAGGCAGCCTTGCGTGCCCAGCAGCCTGAGGACTCTGTCCAGTGCTCTGGCCCCTCTGCCTCCCCTGCCAGCCCAGCCAGGACACCTCCCACTGTCGCAGGCCGCCCAGAGGGCACCACCTGGGAGGTCCCTCCCCTCTCCATCCTGCCCCCATCTGGCCCCTCTGCATCTTTCATGGGGCCATGTGAGCCCCCTTCACTGAGGGACTGGAGGCTGGAGGGGCTGCCAGGCCACATCAGGACCTGCAGGTGGGGCCGTGGTATGCCTGTGACCGGGGAAGTGCTGGACAGACTCCAGTGCCTGGAACTGATGTGTCCTTGCCGGGTATGGGCTGGCGACTGTCCACCCGGACCAGGAGCCAGGAGTGCTGCCCCTCTACTTGGCCACCCTGAGCCCTCCGTAGCCTCTGGCTCTCTGTAATGCGATTGACAGTCCAGAGCCGTGTCTCACCCCAGAACTATGCATCAGCATGAAATCCAGAGACGGTGCAGCTGCCCAGGGTGGTGGCCCTATGAGCTGGCGGTCAGTGCCGGCCACCCCGTTCCAGGATTCCTCCTGGGGGCTGGGGGCCTGATGAGGGGGCCCACATACAACCTGAAATAAACACTCGGGTCATCCCATGTTGGCTGGGGCCTCCATGAGGGGTCCCAGGGGCCCAAGGGGCTGGGTGGGGCCTGGGGGAGGGTGAGCCCTCAGGGGCATCTGCAAAATGCCCCCAAGGTTGTGCCCAGGGATTGGCCTCCCCATGAGACAGAGATGGGAGTGATCACTGGGCTACCCCAGCTCAGCATGTGCCCCTGGCCCACGAGCCCCAGATGGGCCCAGGGGTTGGGGTGGGGCAGGAGGGGCCCTGGGGAGGGGCAGGAGGTGTTGAGGGGTGGCCGCATATCCAGCAGCCCACCCGATGCCAGAGGCCCTGTGGTGCCCTGCCCTCCCCAAGCACCTCATCTCCAGCTCTGTCCTTTGTCAACGTCACAGGAGGGGACAGAGGATGGCCGTGCCCCACACTGTGCAGTGACCCTCACCAGCCTCCTCAGGAATGGAAGTCAGCCCCCGCTCACTCTCCCCTCAATCCTCTAGACCTCGCAGTGGGTTAAGAGGGAAGGGAAGCAGGCATGGAGGCACGCCTGTGACCCCAGGAGGGTGTCAAGGTCAAGGCCAGCCTGGGCAGCTCAGTGAGACCTGTCAAAGTAAAAAAAGAAGAGGGCTGGAGATGTAGCTGGTAGAGCACCCCTGGGTTCAACCCCCAGTACCCCCCAAAAAAGGACCTGGAGGTGGAAGAGAAGGTAAGGGGAGGGGAGGGGAGGGGAGGGGAGGGGGAAGGAGGAAGGGGGGAGGGGGAGGGGAGGGGAGGGAACCAGGGACTGATTCCCTCTGTGGGAGGCTCAGACATAGACCTCCCCTGCCCTCTGGCAGACGGGGCCAGTGCAGCTGCCCCTGGGATGGGGTGCTGCCCCTGCTGGCCGGGACCTGCCCCAGGGCTGGGATGGGACTGGAAAGAACCCCAGGTGCACTGGGACAAAGAGCAAGAGGGAGGTTGGGGAGAGTCCCCTTCCTGTCTCAGTGACAAGCAGGAGTGCCCCCAACCCTGAGCCCCAGAGCCCAGCTGAAGGCGTGGGAAAGAGATGTCTGGTGACTGAGCTGTCTCGCCAGAGGCCAGCAGCGCCAGAGAGATCCTCAGGCAGGGTGGCCCCCCAGGCCACGCCCTGGTCCCTCAGCTCCTCCTGAACAGCTCTAGGTGTAAAAGCAAAACCTCACACCTGACCTGCAAGTGCCCATCCTCCCCAGGCTTCTGTCCCCTGGCTTCCGTGTGATGTGTTTGTGGAGACCTTAAAACAAAGCCCTCCAGGGTTACACAGGACATCAGACGCTTGGTGTTGACCAGGAATTGGTCTTCTGGGCTGCCAACTGCCCGGTGGTGAAGCCCAAAGAGGAGGGAGCCCGCTGGCTGGGCCAGTATCCGTCCTGCCCTTCCAGGGAGCTGGGGGTCTGTGAAGCATGGGTTGGAGCCTGTCTGATGCCTGGCCACCCAGGTGATGACTGCTCAGGTCTGGCCCTCTGACGCCCTCCCCTGGCCACGAGGACACCCTGCAGGCTCAGGTCTGGCCCTCTGATGCCCTCCCCTGGCCACGAGGACACCCTGCAGGCTCAGCTCTGCGGCTGATGCACAGGCCTGGCTTTGGCCCCAGCCATGAGGACAGAGATTCAGGGTCTGCTGCTGGTCAAGTGTCCCTTGAGAAGCCTCTGAGGCCTTGTCCAGCCCCATGGCCTGTCTCCACCCAGGTGGCTGGTTTCTCTCCAGTGTCTGGCCAGCCTGAGCCACCACCCAGCTCTCCGGCAGTACGAGGCAGCAGCTTCAAGGACCCCAGGGCTGGGACCAGATGGCGCGACCGTGGGGTTCCACAGCAGGGACCTGGCATGTCCCAAGCACAACTTTGGGAAGCCAAGAGGCATAAATAAAGGAAAGCCCATGTGTCGGGGAGGACGCAGCTTTTTCAGCAGGGCCTGGGAACCGGAGCCTGACTGCACAGGCCCGTACAGCTGCCATCCCGAGAAGCCAGCACATCCAGCAGCAGAGCTGGACCCTCGCCTTCCCAGATCCACCAACTCCCCCTTGACATGGCCCTTGCCCCAGTGTCCCCCAGGGTAGGCATGGGAGGGACTGCAGGGCCCAGTGCTTCTGCCCCTGCCCAGGGCTTGCAGCTCTGGCCCCTGCCCGCACCAGAGCTCCTCCTGGTGCCCGGTGGAACCTGCCAGAACAAGCACACTCCAGCTGTCCTGTGCACAGCAGAGAGGCCCCCTGCCCAAGCCAGGCATGTGGTGCGAGAGGGCCTGCCAAACCACGGGCAGGGCTGACCTCAGCTCCCAGACTGCTGGCTTCAGGTCCCTTCACTCCCGGGGGGCTAGGAATGCCCCCCTGGCTTTACAAGCCCCAGTCAGCCTGCACCTGGTCTCTGGAGGGCCTGAGGGCCAAGGGTAGCAGCCTCCTCCAGCATCAGGGTGCTGGGTTTCTGTTCTCGGGACTAAAAGGCTCAGGGCCACCTGGATCATCAGACACCCACTCGGGAAGCCGCTGCTCACCAGAACCTTCTGCAAGTCGCCATTTCTGCTTCTGCCTCTGGGGAAACTGCGGACCCTGCAGGTGTTCTCATCCAATCTGCCCACACTTCAGTGGGTCTTCAACAGGCCAACTGGTGTTTAAACTGGACCAGGCCAGGTGAACAAATCCGCCTGCCCAAGACAGGACTCCCTCCCCAGGCCCCTAACCTCTCCTGAGGCTCGCTGCGGACACAGCACCACAGCAAACACACAGAGCCTATGAGCGAAACCTGCTCCTTCACTTACAGACAGATGGAAAATTAAAACAGCGCAAATCAAATTTAAGGATGATCCATAAGGCACTCTGTGCAGAGGGACTGGGCTGGACCCAGAGGGGCAGGGCGCACACTCAGGAGGCCCAGGAGTGCCACCCGCCCGTGGCTGCTTCCCCAGAGGAGGGTGTGTGGACAGGCCCCAGGCATGATCCCAGGGCCCCACCGGCTACGTAAAAGCTGGGTCTTCGATGCTGTGGTCGGGGTTGCAGGTGAAGGCGATGGTGATGGCGTACCGGGTGCCCCAGTGGACCTTCTCCACCCGGTGCAGGTTCTCAGACCCCGAGGTGAAGAAGGAGACTCGCCCTGGGAGAAAGGAGGGGAGAGGTGACCAGAGGCCACAAACGTGGCCAGCAGGGTTTTCACACAACACAGCAGCATGACCAGTGAACCTGGCAGGACACGGGACAAGGTGGAGACACCTCCAGCTCCATACAGGGAAGGGGCTACAGGGGCCTCTGTGGCCGGGCAGACTGCAGAAAAGGCTGCGCCCCAGGAGACCCAGAAGCCAGACCACCTCCAGGCCCCCGCAGCCTGCCCACCTCCAGGCCCCCGCAGCCTGCCCACCTCCAGGCCCCCCGCAGCCTGCCCACCTCCAGGCCCCCCGCAGCCTGCCCACCTCCAGGCCCCCCGCAGCCTGCCCACCTCCAGGCCCCCCGCAGCCTGACCTCCTCCAGGCCCCCCGCAGCCTGCCCACCTCCAGGGACATCGCAGCCTGCCCACCTCCAGGCCCCCCGCAGCCTGCCCACCTCCAGGGACATCGCAGCCTGCCCACCTCCAGGGCCCCCGCAGCCTGCCCACCTCCAGGCCCCCTGCAGCCTGCCCACCTCCAGGGACATCGCAGCCTGCCCACCTCCAGGGCCCCCGCAGCCTGCCCACCTCCAGGCCCCCCGCAGCCTGCCCACCTCCAGGCCCCCGCAGCCTGCCCACCTCCAGGCCCCCGCAGCCTGCCCACCTCCAGGCCCCCGCAGCCTGCCCACCTCCAGGCCCCCCGCAGCCTGCCCACCTCCAGGGCCCCCGCAGCCTGCCCACCTCCAGGGCCCCCGCAGCCTGCCCACCTCCAGGCCCCCCGCAGCCTGCCCACCTCCAGGCCCCCGCAGCCTGCCCACCTCCAGGCCCCCCGCAGCCTGCCCACCTCCAGGGCCCCGCAGCCTGCCCACCTCCAGGGCCCCCGCAGCCTGCCCACCTCCAGGCCCCCGCAGCCTGCCCACCTCCAGGCCCCCTGCAGCCTGCCCACCTCCAGGCCCCCGCAGCCTGCCCACCTCCAGGCCCCCGCAGCCTGCCCACCTCCAGGGACATCGCAGCCTGCCCACCTCCAGGCCCCTGCAGCCTGCCCACCTCCAGGGACATCGCAGCCTGCCCACCTCCAGGGACATCGCAGCCTGCCCACCTCCAGGGCCCCGCAGCCTGCCCACCTCCAGGGACATCGCAGCCTGCCCACCTCCAGGGCCCCGCAGCCAGCCCACCTCCAGGGACATCGCAGCCTGCCCACCTCCAGGGACATCGCAGCCTGCCCACCTCCAGGGACATCGCAGCCTGCCCACCTCCAGGGCCCCGCAGCCTGCCCACCTCCAGGCCCCCCGCAGCCTGCCCACCTCCAGACCCCCCGCAGCCTGCCCACCTCCAGGCCCCCCGCAGCCTGCCCACCTCCAGGCCCCCGCAGCCTGCCCACCTCCAGGGCCCCGCAGCCTGCCCACCTCCAGGCCCCCGCAGCCTGCCCACCTCCAGGGCCCCGCAGCCTGCCCACCTCCAGGGACATCGCAGCCTGCCCACCTCCAGGCCCCCGCAGCCTGCCCACCTCCAGGGACATCGCAGCCTGCCCACCTCCAGGCCCCCGCAGCCTGCCCACCTCCAGGCCCCCGCAGCCTGCCCACCTCCAGGGACATCGCAGCCTGCCCACCTCCAGGCCCCCGCAGCCTGCCCACCTCCAGGGACATCGCAGCCTGCCCACCTCCAGGCCCCCGCAGCCTGCCCACCTCCAGGCCCCCGCAGCCTGCCCACCTCCAGGGACATCGCAGCCTGCCCACCTCCAGGCCCCCGCAGCCTGCCCACCTCCAGGCCCCCGCAGCCTGCCCACCTCCAGGCCCCCGCAGCCTGCCCACCTCCAGGCCCCCGCAGCCTGCCCACCTCCAGGCCCCCGCAGCCTGCCCACCTCCAGGGCCCCCGCAGCCTGCCCACCTCCAGGCCCCCCGCAGCCTGCCCACCTCCAGGGACATCGCAGCCTGCCCACCTCCAGGGCCCCGCAGCCTGCCCACCTCCAGGCCCCCCGCAGCCTGCCCACCTCCAGGGCCCCCGCAGCCTGCCCACCTCCAGGCCCCCCGCAGCCTGCCCTACACTGCATGAGTCCTGGGTTTTCCCACAGAAGTGCTGACTGAGCTTCTGGGGGAACAGGCCGGCTGCGTTACTGACATCTTGCCAAACTGGTGACAAAAGACCGAGTGAGGCCAGGACGGAGCCAGCTGAACCTCCCAGCCAGAGGGGGAGGCCTGCGAGGGGGACTGCGGCCACAGCACTGTGTCCAAGAGCAGGCCCCAGCCCCAGCCCACTGTGGGGTGATGGCAGAAGTGCTCACGGCCAGGAGCAAAGGGCCATCTGCAACCCCAGCAGCTCAGGAGGCTGAGAAAGGAGGATCGCAAGTTCTAGGTCAGACTCATCAAATTAGCAAGATCCTGTCTCAAAATAAAACAAAAGGCTGGGGACGTGGCTCAGTGGCAGAGAACCTGGGTTCAATCTTCAGTGCCAAAAAGGGGGAAAGTGCTCCCAGTGGGCCCCTTGTGGGGAGGGGCTTGGCAGGCCCCTTGCTGGGCCAGGCACTGTCCAGGCTGTGGCCAAGGACAGCCCAGGCTGCCCACCAGAGTGTAGGCAAGGGAGGAGGGAGGCAGCAAACGGATCAGGAGAGCGGGTACAGAGAGACGGTCCCTCACAAGGAGCCTGTGCCTGGCACTGAGAACACAGCAGGTGCCGGACAGCAGGATCCCACGGACAGGTGGGCGCCCCAGAGGCAGGACATGGCAGGCCAGGATCTGCTCACTTGGCCTGGAAGCTTCCGCCATGACCCCTAGGCTGCAGGAAAAGCAGTGTGTGTCCAAACCCCCGACACGAGGGGAAACCCTCTACTCTGTCCCTGCGGTGTGGCCTCCTCATGAGACCTCCAGCACCCCCAGAATGAACCCCAGCACCTCCCGTGGCTTCCCCCCATGGTCAGCCCCATGAAGGCGCATCCCTGGACCTGCCTGCCTCCCACCGTGCTGGCGTCCAACACCCACAGACCCAGGTGGACAGACCCAGCTGACCTTTCCAGGCTCAGCACAGGGCTGGCTTTAGGACTGGAGCTGCCAGCAAGGGTCACAGGCACCCCCAGGACAGAGCACCAAGGCCAGCCGGGCCCGACACACCTCCGGCGTGCCCACCTGGTGCAGCACGGCAGGCAGGGGCACTGTGGACCAGGTGGCTGCGGGCCATGGACTCAGGACCTTCTGCAGGTCAGGTGCAGGCCCACTGCAGGACACCTACTGCCTCCCACGAGAGGCCCCTATGGGCAAAGGTGTCCGCCTGGTGCTCCTTGTCCTTCTCAGAGCCCTGCCCTGCGTGCCGTGGTCCGCCTCTCTGCACAGGCACCAGGAGCCTCAAGGGTGAAAGAGGCCCCGGTCCCGGCCCCTGGAGCCCAAACGGCCTGGGGCCTTCTGGAGAGCAGAGGCCACCCCCACGGCCTGCGGTCCGTCCCTGCAGGCTGCTTCTCCTCTCTGCACGTCACTCAGGGCCCAGAGCCCCCTCCAGATGGGGGGACCAAGGCCAGGCACTGTGCTGCTCACCTTCCCAGGGTCACCCACTGAGCGTGGGTGGCAGCCGGGGGCACTCCAGCCACCCCTCACCCAGGGTTCTGAGGAAGGAGGTGGGTGGTGCCTCACGTCAGGCGGAAAGCCTCGCTGGACGTTTCCACTCACTCTCTGGGTGATGGAGATGGACACAGAGCCCCGCGCAGCCTTCACCTGACCCAGATCTCCATATCTGAGAAGGGCACTGAGCAGGTTCACACCCCGGGGGGTCCGGGACCCTGTGTGCCACAGTGATGCCACCAGGTGCCCGACTCTGCCACTGACCTGCAGTGACCTCAAGCCACAGACACTGGCTTCCTGGTGTCACAGCAGCAGGTGGACCTGGACACCCCCAGCATCAAGCCTAAAATACAGCAGGCGCTCTGCGAATGCAGCACTGCCCGAGTGTAGTTGTCCACCCACGGCCCACACACATGCACAGGGGTGAGGTGGTCACTGACTAGGCAAGGCTGACGTCCAGGCCCTGGCCTGCTGGCCAGCCTGTGTGTCCCACCTGCTCTTGGCTCCACTGTCCTGTTGGCCCCTTCCTCCATGAACACGAAGCGCCCTCCGCCGAAGTCCTCCAGGTAGTCGGAGAGATAGAGCAGCGAGGTGTAGTCGAAGGAGCCGTAGGTCACCTGCGAGGAGGTGGGAAGGAGGCTCAGAGGGAGCGCCCTTGGTGTCCGCAGGTCCTGGCCCCAGGCCAGTTTCTCCCTCCAGCGTGGGAACCTGCAGAGTGCACAGGGTGGTGCCGATCGGGGCCTCCCAGGCACCAGGCACCTGGGCAGCGTGACAAGCTGAGGCCTATCGAGGAGCTGGTGGGCAGGCTCCCGTGGGAGGTGCGACCAAACAGGAGGGCCGTGTCCAGAGGAGGGCACTTTGCTTCCCTCAGGTGGGGGCAGGCCCAGACTTTTTTCTTTTTCTTTTTCTTTTTTTTGGTACTGGGGATTGAACCCAGGGGCTCTCAACCACTGAGCCACACCCCCAGTAACCCCCACTTTGTGTGTGTGTGTGTGTGTGGTGCTGGGGATCGAACCCAGGGCCTGGTGCATGTGATGCACTCCACCAACTGAGAGGCCAAGGAGAGACCCAGCCGGGGAGGTGGGCAGGGCGCGAATCTGAGCAAAGGGAGCAAGGGAGGTGGCCAGGAGGTAAATGTTGGGGACAGCACATCACCTCTCATCTCTGTCACTGACACCTGGGAAACTGTCCCTCCACTTAGGGTGTGCCCTGACACCCCGGAGAGAAGGCCCAGAATGTCAGGACCTAAACGCTGCACAGCAGATGCCTGCGGCCGAGCCCAACAGCCACGCAGAGGAAAGCGGGCCAGGCCGGCAGCCCCCAGGGCCCACCTTGTCCACGTGTGCATGCCAGTACTCATCGTGAGCTGTCCGCGCCTCCGAGCTGTTCACGCGGGAAAAGAAGGTGGGCTTCGTCAGGTACAGCGAGGACACGCTGATGCCAAAAGCCTTGGCGATGGTGAGCTGCACCTTCTGCCGCACGTCCCTGCGAGGACACAAGGTGGCCTTCAGGAACAGCTCGGCCAGTCCACGGGGTTCTCTGGGGCCCCAGAGGTGAGGAGATAGCACAACACTGCTGGAGCCCACGGGCCAGTTCCCCCACCTGCGGTCCCAGAGCAGGCCCGGCCTGGAGGGGGTGGGGTCCCGAAGGCAGGAGGAGCCCTGCTGCAAGCCCACCCTGCAGCTGAAGACGCCACAGCAGCATCCAGGGGGACCCCAGGCCTCGAGGCGCATCTGACCAGCATCGAGGCTCCAGGCAGGGCAGACCCCAGGAGCCCCAGCTGGGAGAGCAGAGCGGGAGTGGGCTGGACAGGCTCACGGGTGACTCCAGTGTCCAGAACCAGACTCCACGTCACCTACACACCCACACCTGCCTGCACACCTACTACACACACCCACACCCTGCCTGCACACCTAGGCAGGCACACACACCCTGCCTGCACACCTAGGCACACACCCTGCCTGCACACCTAGGCACACACCCACACCCTGCCTGCACACCTAGACAGGCACACACACCCTGCCTGCACACCTAGACAGGCACACACACCCTGCCTGCACACCTACGTACACACACCCACACCTGCCTGCACACCTAGGCAGACACACACACACCCTGCCTGCACACCTACATACACCCACACCTGCCTGCACACCTACTACACACACCCACACCCTGCCTGCACACCTAGACAGGCACACACACCCTGCCTGCACACCTACATACACACACCCTGCCTGCACACCTAGGCACACACCCTGCCTGCACACCTAGGCACACACCCACACCTGCCTGCACACCTAGACAGGCACACACACCCTGCCTGCACACCTACATACACACACCCACACCCTGCCTGCACACCTACACACGCACACCCTGCCTGCACACCTAGACAGGCACACACACCCTGCCTGCACACCTGCGTACACACACCCACACCTGCCTGCACACCTAGGCAGACACACACACACCCTGCCTGCATACCTAGGCACACACCCTGCCTGCACACCTACATACACCCACACCTGCCTGCACACCTACTACACACACCCACACCCTGCCTGCACAACTAGACAGGCACACACACCCTGCCTGCACACCTAGGCACACACCCACACCTGCCTGCACACCTACACACCCACACCTGCCTGCACACCTACATACACACACCCTGCCTGCACACCTACTACACACACCCACACCCTGCCTGCACACCTACTACACACACCCACACCCTGCCTGCACACCTAGACAGGCACACACACACCCTGCCTGCACACCTAGGCACACACCAACACCTGCCTGCACACCTAGGCACCCACACCCTGCCTGCACACCTACACACACACACCCTGCCTGCACACCTAGGCAGGCACACACACCCTGCCTGCACACCTACGTACACACACCCTGCCTGCACACCTACATACACACACCCACACCTGCCTGCACACCTACACACACACACCCTGCCTAAACACCTAGGCAGACACACACACCCTGCCTGCACACCTAGGCACACACACACACCCTGCCTGCACACCTAGACAGACACACACACACCCTGCCTGCATACCTAGGCACACACCCACCCCTCCCTGCACACCTAGGCAGACACACACACACCCTGCCTGCACACCTAGGCACACACCCACCCCTCCCTGCACACCAAGGCAGAAACACACACACCCTGCCTGCACACCTAGGCACACACCCACACCTGCCTGCACACCTAGGCAGACACACACACGCTGCCTGCACACCTAGGCAGACACACACACACCCTGCCTGCACACCTAGGCAGACACACACACACCCTGCCTGCACACCTAGGCACACACCCACACCTGCCTGCACACCTAGACAGACACACACACACCCTGCCTGCATACCTAGGCACACACACCCTGCCTGCACACCTACTACACACACCCACACCCTGCCTGCACACCTACACACACACACCCTGCCTGCACACCTACTACACACACCCACACCCTGCCTGCACACCTAGACAGGCACACACACCCTGCCTGCACACCTACATACACACACCCACACCTGCCTGCACACCTACTACACACACACCCTGCCTGCACACCTACATACACACACCCACACCTGCCTGCACACCTACTACACACACCCACACTCTGCCTGCACACCTAGACAGGCACACACACCCTGCCTGCACACCTACATACACACACCCTGCCTGCACACCTAGACAGGCACACACACCCTGCCTGCACACCTACATACACACACCCTGCCTGCACACCTAGGCACACACACACCCTGCCTGCACACCTACATACACACACCCACACCCTGCCTGCACACCTACGTACACACACCCTGCCTGCACACCTACATACACACACCCACACCCTGCCTGCACACCTACACACACACCCTGCCTGCACACCTAGGCACACACACACACACCCTGCCTGCATACCTAGGCGCACACACACACACCCTGCCTGCACACCTACATACACACACCCTGCCTGCATACCTAGGGACACACACACCCTGCCTGCACACCTACATACACACACCCTGCCTGCATACCTAGGGACACACACACCCTGCCTGCACACCTACATACACACACCCACACCCTGCCTGCACACCTAGGCACACACCCACACCTGCCTGCACACCTACATACACACACCCTGCCTGCACACCTAGGCAGACACACCCTGCCTGCACACCTACATACACACACCCTGCCTGCACAACTAGGCACACACCCACACCTGCCTGCACACCTAGGCAGACACACCCACACCTGCCTGCACACCTACATACACACACACACCCCTCCCTGCACACCTAGGCAGACACACACACCTGCCTGCACACCTAGGCAGACACACACACACCCTGCCTGCATACCTAGGCACACACACACCCTGCCTGCACACCTACATACACACACCCTGCCTGCATACCTAGGCAGACACACACACACCCCTCCCTGCACACCTAGGTACACACACACCCTGCCTGCACACCTACATACACACACCCTGCCTGCATACCTAGGCAGACACACACACACCCCTCCCTGCACACCTAGGCAGACACACACACCTGCCTGCACACCTAGGCAGACACACACACACCTTGCCTGCATACCTAGGCACACACACACCCTGCCTGCACACCTACATACACACACACGCCCCTCCCTGCACACCTAGGCAGACACACACACACCCCTCCCTGCACAACTAGGCACACACCCACACCTGCCTGCACACCTAGGCAGACACACACACACCCTGCCTGCACACGTACATACACACACCCACACCCTGCCTGCACACCTAGACAGGCACACACACCCTGCCTGCACACCTAGGCACACACATACACTACTCCCTGTACACCTAGACAGGCACACACACACCTGCCTGCACACTTAGACAGGCACACACACACCCTGCCTGCACACCTAGGCACACACACACACACCTGCCTGCACACCTAGGCACACCCACACCCTGCCTGCACACCTAGGCACACACACACACCTGCCCGCACACCTAGGCACACACACACACCCTGCCTGCACACCTACATACACACACACACCCTGCCTGCACACCTAGACAGGCACACACACACCCTGCCTGCACACCTAGGCACACACATACACTACTCCCTGCACACCTACATACACACACACCCCTGCCTGCACACCTAGGCACACACACACACACACCTGCCTGCACACCTACATACACACACACCCCTGCCTGCACACCTACATACACACACATACACCTGCCTGCACACCTAGGCACACACATACACTACTCCCTGCACACCTAGACCGGCACACACACACCCACCCTGCCTGCACACCTAGGCACACACACACACACCCTGCCTGCACACCTACATACACACACACCCCTGCCTGCACACCTACATACACACACACTCTGCCTGCACACCTAGGCACACACACACACACACCCTGCCTGCACACCTACATACACACACACCCTGCCTGCACACCTACATACACACACACTCTGCCTGCACACCTAGGCACACACACACACACACCCTGCCTGCACACCTAGGCACACATATACACTACTCCCTGCACACCTAGACAGGCACACACACACCCTGCCTGCACACCTAGGCACACACACACACACCCTGCCTGCACACCTACATACACACACACCCCTGCCTGCACACCTACATACACACACACCCTGCCTGCACACCTAGGCACACACACACACACACCCTGCCTGCACACCTAGGCACACACATACACTACTCCCTGCACACCTAGACAGGCACACACACACCCTGCCTGCACACCTAGGCACACACACACACACCCTGCCTGCACACCTACATACACACACACCTGCCTGCACACCTATATACACATACACTACTCCCTGCACACCTAGACAGGCACACACACCACTCCCTGCACACCTAGGCAGGCACACGCACACACACACACACGCACACACCCCTGTCTGCATACTAGGCACACACACACCCCTGTCCATATACACATCACACACACACACCCCGTCTACATATACACAGCCTTCATGAATGTCACTCCCACCACAGGAATGAACACTTCTTTCCAAGATGGCAGAGTGCATACACACCTGTCTACATACACACCACACACACCTCTGCCTGCACACCTAGGTACACACATGCACAGGCCTACCTGAGCTCACAGCTATGCACTTTGTATAAACCTGTGTATAGCACATGTACACACACACGTGCACACCTTTGTGCATAGTACATGCAGAGGTACACGACACCCACACCTGTTCTGTGCACACACAGCTGCAGGTGCATATGCAGGTGCGCACATATGCATGCCAACCTACATGCCCACATGTGCTGCCCACATGTGCTGCCCATACACACACCTAAGAGCACCTGCGTCCTGAACCTGCTCCAGGCATTTAGCCTAAGAGCAGCTGCACACAAGTCCTTGCACATTTCCAGACCCCACGGCTCCTTCAACGGGGTGCCACAGGCCAACAGTGCTCCTGGACACAGGCTCCCACCGGGGGCCGCATCACGCCCCATTGACTCCTCATCTTGGAAAAGGAGTGTTCTCCCCCAGGCGGGGGTGACATTCAGCTGTGTGGACTGCCTGTCACATCAGGAATGCTTCCAGCCTCCACTAGGCGGACAAGTGTGTACCAACATCTGTCACCAACCACGGCACAGGAAGGACTACAGGAATGTCGTGTTTGGCTGGCTTAACTTTCCTGATTCTTGTTCACCCTCAGGTACCAAAGCTTTGCAAACAGCATTGGACCAAATTCTGGACTCAATGAAAGACCTGAACGTCTGTGATATTCTCCAATCCCATCTTCAAACCAACGTGTCTCCACGCAGCACTGGCCAGCCGGCTGCTCTCCCAGGACAGATGCTGCTCTGCCCCAGACGGCAGGTCCTGCTTCTGTCTGCAAGCCCTGGCCCTCTCCCCCCACCCCTCCCATGGCCTCTGCAGGCACAGGCAATGTCACCCACCCCTTCCGTCTCAGAGCCCTGCTTCTCAGTGTCCATCATGGTGGCTGCTGGCTACACAAGGACACATGCTTCTGCCCTCAGTCCTCCTGGTTCTGCTCAGGGGACCACAAAAACCCCTTGATGTCCACCAGAGGAACAGCAGTGAGAAAACACTGGACTAACCTGGGGACCGAGCCCCCTGTCCCTGCCCGGCAGCCAGGTAAACTGGAGTACGGCAGGTGCCCTGAGGAGGGCGTGTCCTGGCAGGAACCTTGCCCAGCACCTGGCACAGCAGCCCAGGGATGCTCTCGGGGACTGTCCTGCAGCTGTTGTCACACAAACAGCTTTCTCCTCTCCGCAGCTGGGCCAGGTTCTGCGTGGGACCCTGAGAACCCCCAGCAGCAGCCACTTTTGCAGCTCTCCCTCCCTGTTCTCTGCAGGCCTGAGAGATGCCCAGCCAAGGTGCAGCAGGACATGACACTCGGTCTGCTCCCCTCCCTCCGCATACGCATGTTGTTTCATGTGATTTGAACTCAAGATATCAAAGTGCTACTGTACACTTCCTGTGTAAACAGGTTTACGCACACCAGCAAAAAGCACACTGGGCAAAATAAACAAGTGAGGGCCAGTGGCCCAGCTGGTCATCTCAGAACAGTCACAGGCTGGGCCCTGGGTGGACCACACACAGGGCCCTCACACAGGAGCCACGCACCTGCTGGTCACCTGAGGACTGTCACGGCCTGGGCCCTGGGTGGACCACACACAGGGACCTCACTCAGGAGCCACACACCTGCTGGTCACCTGAGGACAGTCACGGCCTGGGCCCTGGGTGGACCACGCACAGGGACCTCACTCAGGAGCCACACACCTGCTGGTCACCTGAGGACTGTCACGGCCTGGGCCCTGGGTGGACCACGCACAGGGACCTCACTCAGGAGCCACACACCTGCTGGTCACCTGAGGACAGCCACGGCCTGGGCCCTGGGTGGACCACGCACAGGGACCTCACTCAGGAGCCACACACCTGCTGGTCACCTGAGGACAGTCACGGCCTGGGCCCTGGGTGGACCACACACAGGGACCTCACACAGGAGCCACACACCTGCTGGTCACCTGAGGACAGCCACGGCCTGGGCCCTGGGTGGACCACACACAGGGACCTCACACAGGAGCCACACACCTGCTGGTCACCTGAGGACAGCCACGGCCTGGGCCCTGGGTGGACCACACACAGGGACCTCACTCAGGAGCCACACACCTGCTGGTCACCAGAGGACAGTCACGGCCTGGGCCCTGGGTGGACCACACACAGGGACCTCACTCAGGAGCCACACACCTGCTGGTCACCTGAGGACAGTCACGGCCTGGGCCCTGGGTAGACCACGCACAGGGACCTCACACAGGAGCCACACACCTGCTGGTCACCTGAGGACACCCATGGCCTGGGCCCTGGGTGGACCACACACAGGGACCTCACACAGGAGCCACACACCTGCTGGTCACCTGAGGACAGTCACGACCTGGGCCCTGGGTGGACCACACACAGGGACCTCACTCAGGAGCCACACACCTGCTGGTCACCTGAGGACAGTCACGGCCTGGGCCCTGGGTGGACCACGCACAGGGACCTCACTCAGGAGCCACACACCTGCTGGTCACCTGAGGACAGTCACGGCCTGGGCCCTGGGTGGACCACACACAGGGACCTCACACAGGAGCCACATACCTGCTGGTCACCTGAGGACAGCCACGGCCTGGGCCCTGGGTGGACCACGCACAGGGACCTCACTCAGGAGCCACACACCTGCTGGTCACCTGAGTACAGTCACGGCCTGGGGCCTGGGTGGACCACGCACAGGGACCTCACTCAGGAGCCACACACCTGCTGGTCACCTGAGGACAGCCACGGCCTGGGCCCTGGGTGGACCACACACAGGGACCTCACACAGGAGCCACACACCTGCTGGTCACCTGAGGACAGCCACGGCCTGGGCCCTGGGTGGACCACACACAGGGACCTCACACAGGAGCCACACACCTGCTGGTCACCTGAGGACAGCCACGGCCTGGGCCCTGGGTGGACCACACACAGGGACCTCACACAGGAGCCACACACCTGCTGGTCACCTGAGGACTGTCACGGCCTGGGCCCTGGGTGGACCACGCACAGGGACCTCACACAGGAGCCACACACCTGCTGGTCACCAGAGGACAGCCACAGCCTGGGCCCTGGGTGGACCACACACAGGGACCTCACTCAGGAGCCACACACCTGCTGGTCACCTGAGGACAGCCACGGCCTGGGCCCTGGGTGGACCACACACAGGGACCTCACACAGGAGCCACACACCTGCTGGTCACCTGAGGACAGTCACGGCCTGGGCCCTGGGTGGACCACACACAGGGACCTCACACAGGAGCCACACACCTGCTGGTCACCTGAGGACAGCCACGGCCTGGGCCCTGGGTGGACCACACACAGGGACCTCACACAGGAGCCACACACCTGCTGGTCACCTGAGGACAGCCACGGCCTGGGCCCTGGGTGGACCACACACAGGGACCTCACACAGGAGCCACACACCTGCTGGTCACCTGAGGACAGCCACGGCCTGGGCCCTGGGTGGACCACGCACAGGGACCTCACTCAGGAGCCACACACCTGCTGGTCACCTGAGGACAGCCACGGCCTGGGCCCTGGGTGGACCACGCACAGGGACCTCACACAGGAGCCACACACCTGCTGGTCACCTGAGGACAGTCACGGCCTGGGCCCTGGGTGGACCACACACAGGGACCTCACACAGGAGCCACACACCTGCTGGTCACCTGAGGACAGCCACGGCCTGGGCCCTGGGTGGACCACACACAGGGACCTCACACAGGAGCCACACACCTGCTGGTCACCTGAGGACTGTCACGGCCTGGGCCCTGGGTGGACCACGCACAGGGACCTCACACAGGAGCCACACACCTGCTGGTCACCTGAGGACAGCCACGGCCTGGGCCCTGGGTGGACCACGCACAGGGACCTCACTCAGGAGCCACACACCTGCTGGTCACCTGAGGACAGCCACGGCCTGGGCCCTGGGTGGACCACGCACAGGGACCTCACACAGGAGCCACACACCTGCTGGTCACCTGAGGACAGTCACGGCCTGGGCCCTGGGTGGACCACACACAGGGACCTCACACAGGAGCCACACACCTGCTGGTCACCTGAGGACAGCCACGGCCTGGGCCCTGGGTGGACCACACACAGGGACCTCACACAGGAGCCACACACCTGCTGGTCACCTGAGGACAGCCACGGCCTGGGCCCTGGGTGGACCACACACAGGGACCTCACACAGGAGCCACACACCTGCTGGTCACCTGAGGACAGCCACGGCCTGGGCCCTGGGTGGACCACACACAGGGACCTCACACAGGAGCCACACACCTGCTGGTCACCTGAGGACAGCCACGGCCTGGGCCCTGGGTGGACCACGCACAGGGACCTCACTCAGGAGCCACACACCTGCTGGTCACCTGAGGACAGCCACGGCCTGGGCCCTGGGTGGACCACGCACAGGGACCTCACACAGGAGCCACACACCTGCTGGTCACCTGAGGACAGCCACGGCCTGGGCCCTGGGTGGACCACACACAGGGACCTCACACAGGAGCCACACACCTGCTGGTCACCTGAGGACTGTCACGGCCTGGGCCCTGGGTGGACCACGCACAGGGACCTCACACAGGAGCCACACACCTGCTGGTCACCTGAGGACAGCCACGGCCTGGGCCCTGGGTGAACCACACACAGGGACCTCACTCAGGAGCCACACACCTGCTGGTCACCTGAGGACAGCCACGGCCTGGGCCCTGGGTGGACCACACACAGGGACCTCACACAGGAGCCACACACCTGCTGGTCACCTGAGGACAGTCACGGCCTGGGCCCTGGGTGGACCACACACAGGGACCTCACACAGGAGCCACACACCTGCTGGTCACCTGAGGACAGCCACGGCCTGGGCCCTGGGTGGACCACACACAGGGACCTCACACAGGAGCCACACACCTGCTGGTCACCTGAGGACAGCCACGGCCTGGGCCCTGGGTGGACCACACACAGGGACCTCACACAGGAGCCACACACCTCCTGGTCACCTGAGGACAGCCACGGCCTGGGCCCTGGGTGGACCACACACAGGGACCTCACACAGGAGCCACACACCTGCTGGTCACCTGAGGACAGCCACGGCCTGGGCCCTGGGTGGACCACGCACAGGGACCTCACTCAGGAGCCACACACCTGCTGGTCACCTGAGGACAGTCACGACCTGGGCCCTGGGTGAACCACACACAGGGACCTCACACAGGAGCCACGCACCTGCTGGTCACCTGAGGACAGCCACGGCCTGGGCCCTGGGTGGACCACACACAGGGACCTCACACAGGAGCCACACACCTGCTGGTCACCTGAGGACAGCCACGGCCTGGGCCCTGGGTGGACCACACACAGGGACCTCACACAGGAGCCACACACCTGCTGGTCACCTGAGGACTGTCACGGCCTGGGCCCTGGGTGGACCACGCACAGGGACCTCACACAGGAGCCACACACCTGCTGGTCACCTGAGGACAGCCACGGCCTGGGCCCTGGGTGGACCACGCACAGGGACCTCACTCAGGAGCCACACACCTGCTGGTCACCTGAGGACAGCCACGGCCTGGGCCCTGGGTGGACCACGCACAGGGACCTCACACAGGAGCCACACACCTGCTGGTCACCTGAGGACAGCCACGGCCTGGGCCCTGGGTGGACCACGCACAGGGACCTCACACAGGAGCCACACACCTGCTGGTCACCTGAGGACAGCCACGGCCTGGGCCCTGGGTGGACCACACACAGGGACCTCACACAGGAGCCACACACCTGCTGGTCACCTGAGGACAGCCACGGCCTGGACCCTGGGTGGACCACGCACAGGGACCTCACACAGGAGCCACACACCTGCTGGTCACCTGAGGACAGCCACGGCCTGGGCCCTGGGTGGACCACGCACAGGGACCTCACTCAGGAGCCACACACCTGCTGGTCACCTGAGGACAGCCACGGCCTGGGCCCTGGGTGGACCACGCACAGGGACCTCACTCAGGAGCCGCACACCTGCTGGTCACCTGAGGACTGTCACGGCCTGGGCCCTGGGTGGACCACGCACAGGCCCTCACACGGGAGCCACGCACCTGCTGCCCACTGGCTCTGGGATGGTGGGGTCTGCTAGACTGGCATCTACTAGCTGTGCAGGCAACCAGCCCTCCTCTTGCACCCTGGACCCTAGCCTGGGTTTCCCTGAGCAACCATTTCCCTGGACACGTGGAGGTGGAGGGTCGGCTGTCTCCAGGCATGGGCTGAAGGTGTAGGTGCCCCGTGTTCAGGGGCTGGAGCCATAAGGGCACAGAAGGGGCCTCACAAAGCCATGCAGGTGCAGGGGCCATACCCAGATGCACTCCAGGGAGCCACGCTATGCCCCATTGTGCCCCCCACACTGTTGGGCTAGCCGTGGAGAGGGCTGTGGACCTTCCTGCAGCCCAACGTGGGTCTTGACAATCTCCAGACAAAGGCTCAGGTTTAGAAGCTGCAGGTGGATGAGCTGCCCCAGGATGACACTCAGGGGCGTCCAGGGAGGAGGCCTCCCTGCAGGACTGGCCGCAGGGCCTGGGTTTGCTCCTCCCCCACGCAGCCCACACCTGGGCAGAGTGCTCCCTTGCTCGCCCAGCCCTTCCTCCACCTTTGCCCGAGGTCTCTGGGGCCTCCCCTCACCTATACAACTGGAAGTCCTCTTCAGAGAAGATATTCTGTATTTTATCTCCAAAGTATCTGTGAAAAAAATAGCAAATGTGACATCTACTAGACTTTTCCTGTGTCCTTTGAATTCAGTCTTTCCTCAAACTCAACGGCCACTCCCTGGAAGAGAGCCTGGTTATCCTGCAGCGACTCCCATTCCTCAAGTAATAACTGACGTAAGAACTGAAGGGGACAGGAACGGAGCAGGGAAGCGGCTGTTGGCAGATGGGGGACACTGGGCGAGGCCAGGTAGTCTCCGAGGGGCTCTGGCCTCACCTCAGCCCTCAGGCCCTTCTGCCTTGCCTCTCCCGCTCCCAGAGTCCTGATGGCTCGATGTCTGCACACACCCATAACAGGACGGGCTCAGAGTGCTCTGAGGCTCCTGGACAGACCCCAACTCCCAAGGGCACCAAAGCAGCTCTGACCCCTGAGCACCTGGGTGAACACACCAAGGTCACGCCCAGGCCCTCACCACCCTCCCTCTGCTTCTCACCTGTACAAGTTCACGAAGTGCTTCCCCACAGACAGGGCTCCTGAGTGCAGGTCCAGGATGGACGCCTAGAAGAGAAGCCATGGGGTCGGGGGCAGTGGCCACTTCCAAAGCTGCCAGACAAACCCACTCCCCGGGCCACCTCCCCGGGCCAACTTCCTAACCCTGCCTCATGACACTCTGGGGTCCGCCATGGACACGTTTCCCAGAAACCTCTGTGCACGCCTGCGTGGGTCCCAAAGCCACCGGCTCCTCCTGCCCCGGCTCCTCCTCTCCTTCCCTCCCTCCTTCCGCTCTGCAGGGAAAACTGGGCGCGCATTCAACTGGGTACATGTGAAACATAAGTGCACAGATAAGATCTGACCTGCACACTCCATGGGACCCTCAGGACCAGGCAGCAGACATGTCCTTCACCCCAAAGTGCCCTGCAGCCCTGGCGGGCACCTGCAATCAGTCTGAGGGGAGGCATAGGCTGGGCTCCTGGTCTGTGCTCTTTCTCATCCTGGTACCAGTGGCATGCCCTGCTGTTGCCATGCTAACAGCCTGCTCCCTCTTGCTGCTGTGGCGTCCACTGCATGGACGTGCCGTCCTCCCCTCAGTGGCCAGGGACTCTCTGGTCGGGCTGGCACACAGGAGCTCGACACACACTGGCTTAGGTGCTCACTGCTCCTGGATGAGCACCTCACGGACTTGCTGGGCATGCCCCCGCTGCCTACTTCCGAGTCCTTCCCATTCTCGAGTGGCCACCAGTGCTGACCATTCTTACCTCTCCTCAGGACTACGATGACTGGCCCAGGGTGTAAATGCAATGGGGGGCTGAATAAATGCTCCCTGAACCTCCACGCAGCCACCTGACCAACGGGGTGCAAGATAAAGCCCACAGGAGGCCCAGGAAAGAGTAAAGAACTAGTCCACCCATACACGGAATTTAGTAGGTCCCCAACTGGACTACACTAAGATGCAAGAAGAGAGCTACAGATGGCCACGCCATCACAGAAGTACTCTGAAGTTCTAGAAAGGTCTGACAATTAATCTTCCCAGATGTCTCAGGTGTGCCGTGACCATAACTCAAGCTGTTACCCAACACACAGAGGCCTGACCCCAGGACAGGACCACGCGCCGAGCACCAAGCACAGTGCCGAGGGCCAGGAACTGCCTGTCCACAGGACGTGGCCTCGGGGCTGCAGCTGCAGCCGTGGAACCATG
Organism: Callospermophilus lateralis; assembly: GCF_048772815.1. NCBI lineage: Eukaryota > Metazoa > Chordata > Mammalia > Rodentia > Sciuridae > Callospermophilus > Callospermophilus lateralis. Next base: position 638,295 of record NC_135315.1, on the reverse strand, counting down.
CTGGAGGCAGAGTCTGCACCTGAGAGGTCGCAGGGTGGCGCTTCCTTGGGACACTCGGGGGAAGGTCCTTCGGTGTCCTCCCAGCTCTGGGCCATGCAGCCCTTAGCTCAGTCCAGCCTCAGGCCTTTCTCCTCCTTCCCAGCCTCCCTCTGAGGAGGACACTGTCCTTGGGTTTAGGGCCCACCCTGATAGCTCAGGATGACCTCATCTCCAGGTCCTTCCTTACATCTGCAAAGAGCCTCTTTCCAAACCTGGTCACACACTCAGGCTCCAGGTGACACACCTCTGGGGGTTGATGCCTGCGCAGCGGCTGACAGGCCCCGGGGGTCTGCAGAGCCTCAGGCTTGAAGGCGGCAGAGTCCCCTGAGCACCCTCTGCTCATGGCTCAGCCTCTCTGGGCAGCCCCACAGCTGTCCTGTCTGTGCTGCCTGTCACCAGCCTCGCACACTCCCGACTCTTCCCGTCCGCTCCCTGCCTTTGGACCTCCCCGTCCCACCCCAGGATCTACAAGGCCAGTGTGTCCTGAGCCAGCTGTGGCACACCTTGAAAAGGCAGCAGCAAGGCCAGGACACTGTCCTCCCAACAATGGTGCCTCCAAGCACCCGTCAGGAGCAGTACCACGGTCAGTGCCAGGGACACTGTGGAGGACCCAGCCAGCCCACCTACTGGTGGGGTCACAGAGGGGTGCCTTCCCCACCCCAGGGAGAGCAGCGTTAAAGGTAAAGAGAGAAGTGGGCAGGGGCTGCAGCCAACTCACCCCTCCGTCGGATCCTCCCAGGGAGAGGCCCTTCTCGGCTATACTGTGGGGAAAATGATTTAAACCAGAATTGGGTGACTGGGATCCTGTCTAAGGTACCCAGGAACACGAACCAGTGTGATCTGGACCATGTCCCCAGGCTCTGCTGAGACGTATCAAACACATGCAGACCAGAGCCCTCAGCCTTCAGAGCAAGTGAGGACACTGTCAGGTGAATGAAAGTGACTTAGGAACAAAGCACCAAGCAGCGAAAGAAACATCAATCAGGCCCACGGAACCGCCTGTCCATCAGCAGGGTCTCCTGGCCAATCCTGGATCTCAGCCAGTTCCCCGACCAACTTCACTGGGACAAGGGACTCTAAGAATCTCTTTTCCTGTCCCAAGTCCTTCCCTTCCTGCCATAAGCCCCATAAAATGCCAGTCCGGTCACGCCCCCTCATGGTTTCTCCTATCTGCTCTGTCGGTCTGAGAGGGTCCCGCCCAGGGTGGGGGATCTCAATAAAGCCTTGCTCAGCGGCCTTCTAAAACCTGCCTCCTGACCTCAGGACACTACCACCTCCTGCGCTTGGGCACAGGGCTTGGGCACAGGGGCTTGGCATGAAGGAGGTCAGAGGGCCTCAGGAGCCTTGGTGGACCCAACTGACCTGCTCCCAGGCCGGTTGGGCTTGGGTGACCACAGCTCAGGAGGGGAAGAGGCCCTGCAGGGGGGGGAGGCAAAGACCTCCAGTCAGCACCTGGACCAGAGAAGACCCCCATCACGAACCAGCAGCTCTGACAGACATTTCGAGGTCACCAGGGACTCTGACCCCTTAGTGAAACACCGGTCATCCCCGATGACCAGAGGAGGAGAATGTAGAAGAGGTGTGCTCCCTATGGGGACTCGCAGCAGGACCCTGTGTGGGGACAGAGGAGAGGCCTCCAGGGCCGAGTGCCACTTGTCACACTGAGTCTGAACACTGACTGGACATCAAAGCTGACTGGACATCAAAGCTTTCTTCCCAGGTCTTCTGTAAAAGCACCACTGCCTCCGAGCAGGCGATTCCGAGAGGGACAGGCTCTGCGGAGATGAAGCCCGGCCAGATGAGAGCAGACCCGGAAACAGGATCTGGGGCCTTCCCCAAAGCAGGGGGAGCAGTCTCCAGGCAGGATGGCCTTGGGCTCCCTGGACAGCTGTGGGCAAGCTGCCCTGAAGGGTAGGCTCTGCCTCTGGAAGGTTCTGTCAGAAAGGACAGTAGGGGGCCATGGCCTTCACTTGTGGGAAGCAAGTAACTTGTCTCCCCTTGAAAGCACTTGGAAAATGATGGCCGTACTGACCTGTCTGAAGTCTGCCACCTCCCACCCGCGGCTCAACCCTGACCAGGTGCCTGGACAGAGCTCTGCAGCACGGTTACCTGCGAATCCGCTGTGCTTCCTCCCGGGTGACGGCAATGTCGGTGACACCCCGGCCACACTTCCTGGGGGTGCAGCCTGGAGGGAAACAGGTGAGGAGATAGCTGCTAAAGCCACCGGGACAATGGCTGGCAAGGCCCCTTTAGAGACCCAGGGTGGCCCGTGTGGCCAACGTACCGCTTAAAGGGGAACTTCTGATGAGCAACATGCGGCTCAGTGAAGCACACCCTGCCCACAGCCTCAGCTCTGTCCATGCACGTCCTGGGCTTCCAGTGGCCCTGTGATGGACAGGTTGACCAGCCCCAGGAGGCCATTTGTGTCCCAGACTCACACCACCTGCGCTCCTGAGCTATGCTGACCACGTGTGAGACTCAGGCTCCCTCAGGAGGCCCTCCAAGACACCCAGCAGAACTCCTGATTCCAGCCATGCCCTGCCCCAGGCCCTGACAATTCCCACCAAGTCCCTCTGCCTCTCCCTGTCCTGGTGACCTGCAGAGCTGAGAGGGAGGCGATCGAGAACTCAGGGGAGCCAGGGTGAACAGAGGCCAGGGGGTGGATGGGGCCAGGGTAGACAGGGGCCAGGGAGGTAGGTAGGGCCCAGGTAGATGGCGACCAGGAAGGTAGATGGGGACAGGGTTGTGGTGGACAGGGCTGGAGTGAACAGGGACGGGGCAGTGGTAGATGGGGCCAGGATGCAGAAGTGCATCAGATGTGAGCCCAACAGGTGATCAGTCCTGTGTTCTGGCAGCAAAAGGCAGGGCCATGCCCTGGACCAAGGTGAGCAACCTAAGGATACATCAGGCTGGCTACCATTTGCTTTTTATCCCTTTTTCCTTCTTCCTACTCAGAAGGTGAACCTAGAACCTGGAAATGGAGCCACCATCCAGGAACCACATAAATAAGTAAAGGCCATACACCCAGCACCAGCACCAGGCTTGGGCCCGTGGGGCCTTCCTCTGCCCTTCATGTAAGAAGAGCAGGTTCTTATGTGAACCTGTAAGGGGTGTGTGAACCCAGGGGCACTTTACCACACACAGACCCACATCCCCAGCCCTTTTCATTTTTTATTTTGAGACAGGATCTTGTTAAGTTGCCAAGGGTTTCACTAAATTGCTGAAGCTGGCCTCAAACTTGCAATCTTCCTGTCTCAGCTTCCTGAACAGCTGAGATTATAGATGTGTGCCATTTCTGGCCCCATGAACTTTAAAAATTTAAAAGTATGGCCAGGTGCAGTGGTACCAGGTATTTGGGAGGCTGAGGTGGGAGGATCACGAGTTCAAGGCCAGCCTTAGCAACTTAGCAAGACCCTGTCAGAAAATACAGATAACAAGGGTGGGCGCGTGGCTCAGTGGTAGAGCACGCCTGGTTCAACCCCTAGTGCTGGGAGGGGTGCCACACACACACAGTGCTGGGGCACTTGCCTGGCCTGTGACCTGGGTTCAATCCCCAGCACACAAAACAAAATCACTGTTGAACCTGGGATGTCAGAGGGAGGAGTGCTAAGATTCAGAGCAACAGTGACGGGGGACGGTCACTCTACTGACCTCAGTGGTCATTTCACTGACCTTCTTCCATGGCCACACCTGCCTCCTCTCACCCCACTGGGTGGCAGGAGCTCGGGTTCATGTGCATTTCAATGGACCCCTTTGTAGGAGAACTTGGCAATCTTTTCTTGGTTCAAGTCCAAGGCATTGAAAAAAAAAAAAAAAGCTAGCTTTTCCAGGCACAGTGGCACTGCCCGTAACCCCAGTGACGCAGGAGGCTGAGGCAGGGGGTTGTCGGGAGCTGCCATGGATGCAGCCACCTTTAAGCCCTGAAGTCCCAGGGCACTGACCAATCATTGCTTCAGTCCGGCAATAATTCATAGTGCCTGGTCAGTAACTCGGGTGTTACCCCAGCGTGGACAGCAAGGCTTGGCTCCAGGAGTAGGCGTCACCCACAGGGGACGAGCTACACTCACCTGTTCCTTTGTAATCCTACCCCTTTGCCCTTTTGGGGATAGAATGTTCCATGGAACCTCCCCTTGTGTGTCCCCTATATAGGAATAAAGAATTCCAGCGGCTCAGTCTTTCCACAGAGACTCAAGGTCGCAGAGCCGTCTCTGGATTATTGAAAAAGGCATTTCTGTGTGTTTGCGTGCTTTCTTTGCCATTTTCTTGAGTTATTGGAAGAGTCAGATTTTGTGACCCAGCATTAGGTCCCCAACTAGGGCAGATGGCGACAGGGGGTCACAGGTTGGAGGCCAGCCTCAGCAACTCAGTGAGACTTTGTCTCCAAACAGAAAATGAAAAGGGCTGGGATGTGGCTCAGTGGGGGAGTGTGTCTGAGTTCAAAGTGTCCCTGAGTTCAATCTCCAGTACTACAAAAATATTGTAATAAAAATATCTAATCCTGTCCTAAAAAGCTAGTCGTGAGTGTTGGGTTTTAAAAACTGAGAACACATCTGGGTGGCAGAGAATGTTCAGGAAGGTGCAGCAGTCAGAGAAGTGGCAGGCCGTGGTGTGGGCCAGCCCTGTACCACGTGCGCTCTCCAGGGTGCTGACTGGCCCACAGCAGCAGGCCTGGATATGCTGGGGTTCCTCTGGGCCCCGCCCCTCTCCAGCCTCCCACCTGTGCTGGCTGCCCCGTGGGGGCTGGGTGGGGGCTGGCCGGTGTGCTGGGAGGGCCCTCTGCCAGGGGCCTTCTTGTTACCACAGCTTCTGTGTATTTTCTGGCTCAACTTTCTCTTCCCCACCTTGCCATGTCTGTGACTTCACCACAGGCACCACTGGAACAACCAGACCCGGGACACTGCCTCTGCTCCCAGGCCAGGCAGTTCCAGCCGACCAGGAGGGACAGTCGTCTGCTGCCTGGCAGCTTGTAGCTTGAGCCACTATTGTCCAGCAGTGGCCATGAAACAATGCACAGAGGCCTGTGGCTCTCAGAACTGCCATTGGGCTGGGGACAACACACCTTCAAACCTCCGGTGGCCATCATAGTCTTCAGAGCAGGGCACCTCGATAAACCTGCCCGCCAGGACCTCGCCACGATGGGCCAGGACCTCGGTGACACCATCCTCGGTCCCCAGGCTGCTCCAGAGCAGGAAGGCAGCCAGCACAAGGCCAGCTCCCAGGCCCATGATCCTTAGCCACGTGTCCCTTGGCGTCTCCTGCGGTGCACGATCCTTTTTGTTCCTGGGAACAGAAAACACAATCACTGTCACCGGACCACAGTTGCATATGCTGGGAGTGCAGACAGGGGCAGAGAACATGTCACACGGCTGTGTCCAGGCTGGCCTCTGGTCAAGAAGGGCCCGTCCCAACAAACAGATGGAAAAATGTTCAACAGCTCTTGTAATCAGGGAAATGCAGATTGAAACTGAGATTCCATCTCACTCCAGTCAGAATGGCAAGAATAAAATAATAAATGCGGAACAACAATAGATGCTGGTGAGGTTGTGGGGAGGGGAACTGCAAACTAGTACAACCACTCTGGGGTGGTTGGGACACTCCTCAAAACACCAGGGACAGAGCCACCACATGATCCAGTATCCCACTCCTTGGTATCTTTCCAAAAGATCTAAAACTGGCATACTATAGCGACAGACCCACCCCAATGTTTATAGCAGCACAATTCACAATAGCTAGATTATGGTATCAACCCAGAGGCCCATCAATAGATGAATGGATAATAAAACTGTGGTAGGCATGCACAATAGCATTCTATTTGTCATTAAAAAAGGTCGATGTTTTCTCTCGTGTGAGGAAGCAAGAGTAAAATAAAAGGAAAGGGAGAGGGAGGGATAGACTATCATAAGTATAAAAGGAAGATCAGTACTGAAGAAGGAGATCAAGAGCAGAGAGGAGGGATGGGGTAGGGAGGCAATGCAGAATGAGTTCTTAAACTCATGTCATAGGCTGGAGCTGGGGCTCACTGGTAGAGAGCTTGCCTAGCATGTGTGACTCACTGGGTTCGATTCTTAGCACCACATATAAATAAAAGTCCATTGACAACTAAATTTTTTTTTAAATACTGTCATGTGCATATGTAAATACATCACAGGAAATTTACCTTTTATGCACAGGTGGAAAGCACAGATCAAATATAAATTAGCTGGGCACAGTGGCACATGCATTTAATCCCAGTAGCTCAGGAGGCTGAGGCAGGAGGATCTCAAGTTCAAAGCCAGCCTCAGCAACTTAGAGAGGCCCTAAGCAACTTGGTGAGACCCTGTCTCAAAAATAAATAAATAAAAAGGGCTGCGGATGTGGCTTAGTGGTTAAGTGACCCTGTGTTTAAACTCTGGTACCTTATATATATAACTTAACCCTAACCCTATGTACACACACACACACACACACACACACACACATAAATAGATGAGAGGAAGGAAGTCTAGTAGAGCAGAGGAAGGAGAAGAGGGGAGGGAGGAAGAACAGGAAGGAAAAGGGGAATCATGAACTAAAATCAAATTCCACGCATGTATGACTTTGTGGGGATGAACACAATTACTATGTAAAACTATAAAGCTCTAAAAATAAAAAATAAAAAGATGGCCCATCAATCCTGAGCTGCTCTGGGCACTTGCCCAGGGTCAGGGAAGCCGGAGATGGGAATGGGAGGAAGCCCACCATGCCCCACCCCTGAAGAAGCAGCTGGAGCTGTGTATGGCCCCTGACCATCTGACCAGGCAGGACTGACCCTGTTTGGTGACGGGAGAGAAGATGGAGTGACCCCAGTGGCACCCCTGGCCCACCCACAGAGCCCAGTGGGAGGGAGCACCCTGGAATGCGAGTCTCCAGTCTCCACAGGTGGCCAGGAGCACAGGGCACAGCACAAAGGTCTGCCAACAAGAAGCCTCCCCACAGCCCAGGGCTGACCATGGGGTTCAAGCAGTGCCAAGGTTGTATGCCAAGGTTGTGTGCGTGTGTGACAGCCTTCATGGGCCAAGGCCTGGACAGACAGTGGGCAGGAGGGACAGCACTTGCTGCTACAGGCACACCTGCTCCTGAAGGGGAGGGGCCTTCCACGTTCCCTCTTCCAGCTCTTCACAGTGTCACGTGAATGACTCGTGGATTCCAGTGAGAAGAGTTCCAAGGTGGAACAGCAAAGTGAGTTGTGGGTATACATGGTCGTTTTAGAAAGGGCCACAGGCTCCTCCAGGGGTGTCTTCGGGGCTCATGAAGATTCCCCCATCCATGAGAACTGCCTCTGGATACCTGGCCTCTGCTGATTAGACCAGGCTGGACAGCTGACCCCAGCCAGGCCCATATGTCTCTGCCCCTGGAACTCTGTGCCTGGTAGGGCGACAGCCAGGCCATCCAACAGCAGGCAGCTGGATGCTTAGGCTGCAGACTCAGCAGCAGGAACCAAGTCACCCCAGGTGCAAGACAGACAGCTAGGAAGGAAGGGAGAGGCAAGGAAGCTAGGTCTGAATGCGCCACCACCCTGGGGTCTCCTGCTTGGGGTGAGGTGACTCAAGGTGCACCCCAGGGACCCTGCACAACATAGGAGGGAGACAAACAGACAACACAGAGCGGCTGCTCTCCGGCTCCTGGCACAAGCTCCCCTGGCCCTGGGCTGCACAGCCTCACAGAGACCATCCTAGAGGGACAGGGCTTTGGAAACCTTGGGCACACTCCCCCGAAGTCATGCAGGGGGACGTCCTCACTCCTTTCATTGGTCTGGCACAGAGCCCAGACCCCGCCATCCACATGGCCCTGAGTGGAACAGGCAGGAAGAAGTGGGGGCCTGGGGCCCACGGTCCAGAGCAACAGCCTGCAGCCCATGTAGAGGCCAGGCATGGGGTGGTTTGCAGGCAGGTGCCACAGGAGCCCAGGGAAATGCAGCGAGAGACCTCCAAGCAAAGGAAGGACCTCTCCTGCAGGGTGTGGAGGGGTGGCTGGGCCCTGCTGGGATTAAGTCCAAGGGGCCGTGAGTGCAGGCAGGGGCAGGCACAGGCCAGGGTCCCTCCAGGCACACCACAAACAGGGGTGCAGCTGCACACCTCAGCCCTTTCCACTTTGGGTCACAACACACTCACTGTCTCCTGAGTCACAGGTTTTAAGAAACACTGTAATAGAGACCCACTCACAGGCTTCAGGCAGAGAAAAAGAGAGCAAGCATGCTCCTTAGAAAGGCTGCTTCAGTGTGAGACGTTTCACAACACAAGAGGATTTTTAAACAAAGAGTATGGGCCAGGGTGGGGCCAGGGAGACCACCACTCTGGATGGGCTGCATAAGAGGAGGTTACCCAGGGACCTAAAAGACATGGCCAGGGGAGGAGGACATTTCCAGGGCTAGGGGTGACTTTTCCAGAGTCCAGTTTCCCTGCCAGACATAGGCCTCCTGACCCAGGAAAAAGGGCCAGGCCCACACCACACTGAGAGGGAGGAGTTTCAGACACAGCTTCCTCCCATTCCCAAACTTGAATGTCTCTTTTAGAGTCAGTTAGGACATTTTTTTTTGGGGGGGGGGTACCAGGGATAGAATCCAAGAGTGCTGAACCACTGAGCCACATCCCCCATTTTTATATTTTATTTAGACAGGGTCTAAGTTGCATTAGGGCCTCGCTAAGTTGCTGAAACTGTCCTCGAACTTGTGATCCTCTGTTCTCAGCCTCCCAAGCGTTGAGATTACAGGTGTAATGCCACCAAGCCCAACTGTTTGTTTTTTAATATATAGAGATGTGTTTATTCTTCTGGGAAAACAGTCAACAGTGAATGAGTCTGTTTCCCACTCAGACTTGTGAAATGCCTGTCCGCTTTCGGGGTAACTGGTAAACTGAGACATGTATGCCTAGCCACCCACATGCACCCTGAAGTCTCAGGGTACCTTTTAACTGGGCAGGGAATCCTTAGGGTGAAGTTCTGAGCAATGGATTGCATTTCAAGGTGCTTTTCTACCTGGGTCAATACAGCATTCTACACTCACCCTTCATTATGAACAGAAGTTGTTACTGTTTTAGACAGTTGGCACGTTAACTGGAATTTTAAAATTTATTAATTAAATAACTTCAATATTATCTCAGAAGGACAAAAACAGATGTATATTTGTACTTGAAATATTCTCTCGAGGAGATTTAATTTGGGGGGGATGGAGGATATGCCTACATAATCTGTATGTTATTCATGCTTAATAAAATTACAGTTGCCAGCCAGCATGAGGCATTTGAGATCTTACTAGCAAAATCCAAGAGTATCTAAGGCAAAAAGGAATAAAAATCTTTTCAAGAACAAACGATGAGGTTTAAGTTACTGCAACCTAATCTAAGCCTTAGTAATCTTCCTGACGTTTTCTAACTGGTGGTTTCAATGTGCAACTTGTCAAGAGAAAGGAATCAGTTCCCAGAAGAGCAAAAACAAAAGCAAACAAAATCGTCTCATGCATGTAAAAGCCCTCTCACCCTCATTACTAACCAGCTCTCAACTCTAAGTTTAAGTCCCAAGACCACACCACTCGTTCCTCCATCACTAGGACAACCCTGAACTCCATGGGAAGGTGGACTTTATGGTTTACAGTGAAGATGTACTTCTAAGGTTGTAAAGATGGTGTTCACCCTGAGGGGACAGAGCAGGTCACCAGCAGCTCAGCTGATAGGGTGCTCCTCCCCCCATATCTCCACCTCTCTAGGGGGTCTGTGATCCATGCTTCCCCCCTTTCTCCACCTCTCTAGGGGTTCTGTGATCCATGCTCTGTCTTAATGCTGCTCCCCACTACTTTCTGGCTGCCCTGGCATGGCACCTTCTTGGGGGCCAACATGTGCAGTGCTCCCAGTTTGCCGCACAGGGGAATGAACCCAGGGTGCGAACCCAGGGTGCTCTACACTGAGCTACAGTCCTAGTCTTCATTTTGCGACAGGATCTTGCTGAGTTGCCCAGGTTGGCCTGGCACTTGAGATACTCCTGCTTCTGCCTCACAAGAGTGGCATGGAGAGCAGGGGTTTTTGTTGTTGTTGTTGTTTGTTTTGTGGTCCTGGGGACTGAACCCAAGGCCTTGTGCATGCGAGGCAAGCATTCTACCAACTGAGCTGTGTCCCCAGCCCTGGGAGCAGTTTTGAGATGACGAGGACACACTCTCAGACCTTGATGCCTCTCCCCATGGGATCCATCCCGAGCCAGGGACACAGGAACAAGGTCAAGGTTCTGGCAACCCACAAGCCATTTTTGCTGAAATGGGAACGGCTGAGGCATCAGGGTGAGGAAGCCAGTACCGCCGCCCGGAGGCCTGGCCTGCAAATCAGCGGTCAGCGGGGCTCAGAGACCTGGCTCAGTGAGAGCCAACCTGTTCCTGGGTTGCAGCGCACCAAGGCGGTGCTAGGAGCCTCGAGCAGCAAGCGCGCTCTGGGCCGGAGCACGCGGGACTGCAGCTGCCGGCCAGCAGGACGTCGCCGGCCACGCCCGGACACGCCCAGATGGGTTCCGCCCACCTCGCTCAGTGAGGCGCCGACCTCGCCCCAGCAGGGCCCGCCCCTCGCCCCGTCAGGGCCCGCCCCCTTTCCGGCGGGCCCCGCCCTCGCCCGTCAGGCCCCGCCCCCCGCCCGCGGCCTTCTGCTTTCGCAGTCCGGGTACCTGCTCGGGCGCCCGCGCTCGGCGGCGCCCCTGTCCGCGGCCTCCCGGGGCGCGCTCCTCCGCTGAGGAGCCATCGGGCCAGGCTGTGGAGTCCGGACCGACGAGGAGTCGCCAGCACAGGGCGAGCGCCTGGGCCGGGAGCGGAGCGGCGCGGAGAGGCGGGAGCGACGCGCTCGGCGGTCCTCCGGCTGCGGCCAGGCGCGAGCAATCGGCGGCCGAGCGGCGGGGCGGGGTCGGCTGGTCCGCGGCGCGGCGCACCTGGGGCCGCGGGAGTCCGGCCAGCGGGGCGCTAAGTCGGGGCTTCGGGGCTGCGGGACCGCGGCGCGGTTCTCCAGATGCAGTGACTGCCCGCCCCCAGGGTGGCCGCAGTGACCTGCCCTCCCCAGGGTCGCCAGGATGGCCTGCCCTGCCCAGGTGGCTGCAGTGACCTGCCCTCCCCTGGCCAGTACCCTCAGGGTGGCCAAGGTAAGTTTTGGGCCCCTCAGGGGGGTCCTCCCAAGCGCACCTGACACACAAGGCTGGTCAGACTCCTGCGTTAACCCCGCAGGGACAGCCGCCCGCACGCCCGCACCGTCGCCGGGAGCACAGGGTCCTGGAGGCCCGGCGTCCTTGTCCTCTGCAGGAACACGCTGGTGGGATCAGCAAACTGAACAGTGACTCCTGTGGCGTTTTCCTCCTTTTACCATCTCACCCTTTGTGTTTTTCTAATAGGCAGGAAAAAATGAGTCTGTTTTCCTCGCTACTTCACTATCATCCAGACTCTTCTATTAGTCTAAACTAGTCAACTCGGATACGCATGAGACTCATTCCCCTTTCAAATTACCGTTGCTTGGTTTAAAATCCTAGCTAATTTTCTCAGGAGTAAAATTTGCAGTTTCTTCAGCCCTGCCACCAAGCTGACCTGAGTTCTAGAAATGGGAATTAATTTTAAGGTTATCCAAAATTAAATTGAAGGTAGATTTTCCACAGAAACATTGTATCACGGGACCTGATAAAAAGTGTCCAGAGACCTCTGCCTGACTACTTTCTCCCAGACGGTGTATCTAGAGAGACTTTGGCTAGGGTGCTGCTCAGGGTGGAATGCTTGACTAGCATGCACAAGGTCCTGGGTTTGATCCCCAGCACCAAAAAAAAAAAGAAAGAAAGAAAGAAAGGAAAAAGAGAGAGAGCCTTGAAAACAATAATTTTGCAGTTGTTTGATATAAATCAAATCATGAGGCAACCAAGCCTCTGCTATTTTAGGGACAAGTCACAATTAAATAGCAGAAGTCTATATTGTGAAGACTTCTCCATTCATTTTCATGTTAGTGCCACGAGTTTCTTCTAAGGTAATAAAGGCTGATAACAAAACTGAAACAGTGTGAGGGAAGGGTGGAGAAGCCTCTGCTCCTATTTATATCTCATTTTTCCTTTACCAGGAAGGCATCCAGACACAAGGTCCTATTGTAGGAGCACCTGAGATGTCAGGTCCCACACCCTTTAAGATGAGATTAGTGCATCTGGACCTCAAAGGAGCTCCACCCAGGGTCTCCTACTTCTCAGAGGTAAGCACTCACTTTTACCTCTAGAAATGTTGGGAAAAGAATCCCAACTGTGCAAAAAGAGTCAAAGAGACCATAAGGGCTCAGCAAGGCCACGAGGCCCTCAGATATATAATAGAACTTTTTTTCAGAAGGACAGAGCCACAGAGTAAGAACAACATTTTGGGGAAAGAATCCCAACTGTATAGGGCAGCAAGGGTGAAGGAAAGAGAAGGCTCAGATCCGGGGAGGGGCCCAGAGCTGGCAGAAATGGAGTGGAGGAGGGGCCTGGGGATGGCAATCTCCATCCCAGTTGCAAGAACCTGCTCTTACAACTGAGCAGCAGGTGACCTGGGGCTGTGGCTCAGCAGTAGAGCACTCGCCTAGCATGTGCAAGGCCCTGGGTCTGTCCTCAGCACCACATAAAAATAAATAATTAAAACAAAGGTATTGTGTACAACTAAAAAAATAAAAATAAAATATTAAAAAAAAAAAAAAAAAAAGAACAGCAGAGAAGGCCCAGTGAAGACATGAAGACTTGTAGAGAGGACAGCTGCCCAAGTAGCGTGACAACCATGCAAGACGTGCAGGGACCAGTATGTCTCAAAGCAAGGCAGACAGATTGGTGAGTGGTGGAGTCTGGGAAAGGATGGCGTGAGTCAGACAGCCCAGAAGTGCCACCACCCAGTCCAAAAGCACTGTGGAAAGAGTGTGTCTCTTAGGAGTGGATCGTGATGAGAACACGGGAGACGGGAACAGCTAGGAGCAGAGCCACAGACAGTATGGCGCCTGGGAAAAAATGACAGAAAAGAGAAAATCCAACACAAGACTGAGAGGCTATGTGACAAAAGCAACAGGCTCAGGACAGAGGCCAGGAAAGTCAACTTGCTCACCCTTAGAGCTCTGGGGCAGGTCAAGGGCAACAGCCTGTGGCCCCCACATGTCCAAGGCAGCTGAGTGGTTCTGCCAGTCTGACGCTGGGCTTCCTCATGTGTTCGCAGTCCTGTGACAGCTAGAATCACCTGGGGACCTTGCTCACATGTCTGGCCGGATGGTCTCAGGGTAGCGCTGCAAGAGGGCAGGCACAGATGCTGCCAGGCTCCGTTCCCCACCTCCCCACCCAGCATGCTTCCAACTGTCCCGTGCTTTGGGAGAGGAACCCGTCAGCAGTGTCACCCCAGGTTGCAGGACACAGCAGCCATGGCCATGGTCCTCACCTGGAGACTGATGGCTGTTTAGACCTTGCAGGGCCCTTGGGGCAGGCTGAGAAGACTAGCTCTGCCCTTGGTGTGGAGACAAAGGTCTTAGAAAGGCCTCACCAGTACCAGGTGCTGACCAGTTCTTCAGAGCCTCAGTTCCTCTCGCCTCTGGGTCCCCGGGCTTGGCTCCTCTGCTGCCTCTCTGCATGACTTCTGTGCCTGTGGGCCCAAGCCCTGCTCCCCAGCTAAGCCCCCAGAGTTAACTGCTGGTGGGTGGCAGCTCAGTCCATAGCACATCACCTTCCCTGTTCAAAATGGATGTGTCCCTAGTTGAGGGTTTGATTTGGCATAAGAACATGTTCCCGATTCAGTGTTTCCCCCATCTGCAAGGCTAGAAAGGGAAGTGTCCGTGCAGCACTGCATGAAAGTTGCCTTTCAATCAGATGGTCACTTCATACCCCCATCCCTGTCTCCCCCAGATCTTTCCTCTGTTCCACGCGCTTGGGGCAAATGGCCTCCTCATTGAGTATGAAGACATGTTTCCCTACGAGGGCCGCCTGAGGCTGCTGAGGGCCACGCATGCGTACAGGTACCACCAGGCAGCCTGGGGGAAAGCCTGGGCTGGGCGGGATGGTCAAGAGTCCAACTGTGTGGGCATGTTCCTTTTCTGTCTTTCTAAATGCATGTCCTTAATTATAAGAACTGATAATAAAATTAGCACATCATAAAAGTAAAACCTGAAGAGAATTTGAGGACATAAGCACCCACCATGGCCCTGCAGACGGGTCCCCACTCTACCACCTGCCGCCTGAGTGCCGAGCACCGTAGGCTGGTAATGGGTCGGCCAGTGCCTTGGCTGGTCTTGGGCTGGGGTTGTAGATTAGGGGGAGAGGATAGAGAGCAGTAGGATCAGACATGGTGGGCTTCAATGACAGGTCACAGGAAAACAGGCAAAGGACGTGAGCTGACAGAGTCAAAAGAGGGAAGAGAAGTGGCCAGTGGCATTCAAGGAAGTGTCCGACCCCTCACCAGGATCACAGGACAGCGGAGGAGAAGGAGCAGACCCCCCACCCCAGGCAGCTTGGCTCTGGGCGTCTGGTTGTGCTGAGAGCTTCCAGGCTGCGGATGGGAGGCTGCAGAGGTGCGCGCGCCCTGCTGAGGCAGCAGGGTTCTGTGTGTTCTTTGCCCTCTCATTTTTTCTTACGGTGAACATATTTTATATTTTCAGTGTTTGTATTTTTGGCACTAGGGAATGAACCCAGGGGTGCTGAGGTACTTCCGCAAGTTGCCTAGGTTGGCCTGAAACTTGCCATCCTCCACCTCCGTCTCCCAGTAGCTGACAGGTGTGTCTCCACCCCCAGCTGTGAACATATTTTCTCTCTTTCCCAGTAAGAAAAGCACCAGGGTTTCTTTCACACTTGAAACAGGTATATTATAGTAAAAACGTTATGTGATTAGTAAACTGATTAACTCATAAGATGCTCTGAACACTCAAAAACTAGAGATAGCTTTGCCTGGCCTGGCGTGGTGGCACACACCTGTAATCCCAGCAGCTTGAAGGCTGAGGCAGGAGGATTGCAAATTCAAGGCCAGCCTCAGCAAAAGTGAGGCACTAAGCAACTCAGTGAGACTCTGTCTCTACATAAAATACAAAATAGGGCTGGGGATGTGGCTCAGTGGCCAAGTGCCCCTGAATTCAAAACCCAGTACCCCCCGCCAAAAAAAAAAAAAAAAGTAGAGATAGCTTTCTTTCTGAGATCACTCCATAACTGACAACTCATATTGAAGCGGTTAGCGGGCCCTTCCCCGAGTGACCACCACATGCTTAGGTCAGGGGCTGAATATAGTCCGATTCTGTGGAAAGCACAAACACCTCACTCTGTGGACGGGGCAGGACTGGCTGGGGGCCAGCTGTTCACTCTCCCCTGCCCTGGCGAGCCTCCTTCCCCTGGACCTGGTGCTGTGGAGAGCTGGGACTCACTGTCCTAGAGGAGCCCGAGCCTGAGGAGGGATGAGCGGTGTGACCTCTCACGGTCTTTGTCCCTCCAGTCCCTCTGAAGTCACAGAGATCTTGCGCCTGGCCAGGCTCAGCGAGCTGGAGGTGGTCCCCTTGGTGCAGACGTTCGGACACATGGAGGTGAGTGCAGGGTGGGGGCTACCTGGGGCTGGGCTTGCCCCACTTACTAAGAGGCCACTGCCTTGGAAGTGCTGCCCTGTGAGCAGCAGAGAGCACAAGCTCGGGCCAGGGCAGGAGGGGACCTTCCACTTTGTTTGTGTGTCTTTCTGCTGGAAAGCAGCCTTGGTCAGGTGGCTGTCGGGTCATTTACTTCAGTGTCAGCCTGGACTCACACCCCAGGAAGGAGGGGCTCCTGCGCCCTTCCCTCAGGGCTCTGCAGCACTCCCAGGTCCCCCCACAGCTTTCCCAGGAGGTCCTCCTGCCTCCCTGCCCTGGGCTCTGAGCCTGACCTCGCCCGCTGCTGCCACCTGTCTGCTGTGTTGCCACCTGAGTGACGGCTCTAGTCCTCTCCTGCTTAGCCCTTCCCTGGCCCTTGGGCATTGCCGACAGCCCCTCTCCTGTACCTGCCCCTTCCTGGCCTCCCTGCTCATGGCTGCTCCCCTGGGCCTCCATTCTGGGGTGCCTCTTCCAGATGGCATCCAGAAAGAATGGGGAGTGGGAAGGGGTGGGGCAGGGTTGACTCTCACCCTGTCAGTGTGCCCCTCTGGCATAGAGGATCCTGCTGGAGGGCACAGGAAGCAGCCCTCACACAAGTGGCTGTTTGAGCAGCATTGTGCATCTGGGGGCTTGTTTGGGGACTCACCAACCTCTACCATGCCCAGCCAGCAGGTCTCAGCCTTTAGTTGGGAGGTGAGTAGAACCTGTCCCTTCAGTTCTGCCCTCCACTCAGGAGTGGCTGCTAAATAGCTGGAGGCTGGGCACCCACCCAAGACCCCCAGCTGGTTCCTGGGCAGACCACAGGAGCTGTCACAAGGCGCAGGGCTGGGAGCCCTTGCCGGGCCGAGGAGGCCTGCAGCAGCTCCCTCCTCGCCACAGTTTGTGCTGAAGCACGCGGCCTTTGCCCACCTCCGGGAAGTGGCGCCCTTCCCCAACACCCTGAACCCCCATGAGGCGGAGTCCCTGGCGCTTGTGGGAGCCATGATCGACCAGGTCCTGGAGCTGCACAGAGGTGCCCGGTGGCTCCATGTCGGGTGTGATGAGGTAGGTGCCATCAGCCCCACACCCTTGGCCCTTCTCTCCTTGGGACCGCCTTCTAGCGTGCCATGGCTTCATTTAAATGGAAGACTGGAGTAGAGACAGAGCTTGCGCAGGGAGATAGGCCCCAGGGGAGGATGAAGGTTGGCACAGGGGCAGTCCTGCAGAGCCTGCATGGGACACCCCATGTGTCAGATGAGACTAGGACCCACTGGCCTGGGCAGGGGCCAGAATGTGCAGTGTCCCCTACCCCCCAGTAGGGGCACAGTCAACCACAGGCATGGGCAAATTCTTGCCCTCAGAACTTTGTTCCAAGCAAAGAAGTGCAGCACAGAGTGGCAGGGGGGTGCTACTTTTGGAGCCTGAAGCACTAGCTGGGAAACCTGGCTCCCGGAAGACCCTGGTGATGTGACCCCTAACTCATGTGGTGGCCCCTCCCTGCCCGTTTCACTGGTGGGACTCCAGATGTGTGGCAGAGCCTGGGGCAGCTCTGAGCCCTGAGGCCTCTGCAGGTCTGCAGCCCAGGAGAATCCTGAGCTAGGCCTACATTTGGGGACATTCAGCACTGAGGTTTCCCAGTTTCAAAGTGAATCTGCTTGCATTGAGTATGTGTGTATGTAAGTGCACACCTCAGCAGCTTGCAGTGCACCCTGGTATTGTGTCGCCCTCACTCCGCCTCACTGCAGAGCCTGCCCTGACCCCAGAGAGCCTGCACTCCTGTCTCCCAGCCCTGCAGCCTCCAAGGTGCTTGCCTGGTCTGGACATTCCACATAAATGGAAGGAGTCACAGGACAGGTGGCCTTCTGTGTCCGGCTTCTCATACTCAGTGTACAGGTCAGGGTGGCCAGGAACATCCTGTTGCAGGGTGTATGTTTAGCTGTTCCTTAACTGGACAGAGCCCCATCAGCTGTCTGCATAGGGGTGCTCTGAACATCCAAGGGGTCCCGAGTGAAGTTGAGTCTGTGCAGAGGCAGGGTAAACCTGCAGAGACCAGCGACTCACCCCTCCCCAGCTGCCTCCCCACGGTCTGCCCTGAGACCCAGCACGTGCTCAGGGCAGTGCCAGGGCCAAGCGTGCCTTCTTCCTTAGGTCTACTACCTGGGTGAGGGGGAGGCCTCAAGACGGTGGCTGCAGCAGGAGCAGAACAGCCAGGCAAAACTCTGTCTGTCCCACATGCGGGCGGTGGCCAGCCACGTGCTGGCCCGACACCCCGGCACCACTCCCCTGGTGTGGGACGACATGCTGCGGGACATACCCCAGGACCAGCTCACAGGTGGGCCCCAGAGTCCTGGGATGGGGCTTCTGCAGGCCCCTCCCCCCAAGACCTCTGACCTCAAGGTCTCAGAAGTGAGCCTCTGTATTCCCCTGGGAGTACCAGGCTGAAGACATTGCCCTGAAGTGGCTGTAGACTCTGCTGGAATGGGCTGCTGAGGGCAGGGGCGTGGCAGGGGGACTGCAGGGCTTCCCACAGCCTCACAGTCCTCTGGGCAGCCTGTGGTTGCTGTTCCCTCTATCACAGGACTCCTCCAGCTCCTTCAGGGCTCAGGGTCCTGGCTCATCCTACCTGAATCTTGGAGATGAGCTAGAGGAGTACCTCCCCAGCCAGGGAGGTGGCATTTAAGCACATCCCCCTGGCCCACCCAGAGCCTGAGGTTCAAGGAGTCCCAGGGCAGAGCAGGGATCCAGGGCTGGTTGCTGCCATGCTTCTGGGAGCTTCCTGGGTCTGGTAGCAGCCACTATCCATGCCTTTTTAGATGGAGATTAATTAGAGCACCTGGCTGTGGTGGTACACTCCTTAATCCCAGTCATGTGGGAGGCTGAGGTAGGAGGACTGCAAATTCAAGACCAGCCTCAGCAACTGAGACGTTTCAAAAGTTAAGGGGAAAAAAATAGAAAGGACTACGGATGTGACTCAGTGGTAGAACTCCCGGTTCAATCCCCAATACCTCCAATTGGAGGTGTGCTGCCAGGGCAGCTGTGGGGCAGCAGCACGCACTCCAGGAAGAGCTCAGGAGCCCCGTTACTGCCAGGCAGGCAGCTTTGAACAGCGTCATTTACGTCTAGAAACCTAGCACCATCCTGAGCCTGGGAAGATGACCTGGAGAGAAGGTGTATGTTGCCATTTTAATACCAGAAGAGTGTGTCTCAGGAGCTGGAGTGTGGTCTGGGTAGTCCATCTGCCCTCACGGCTTCCCTCTGTCCCCAGCATCCGGGGTGCCGCAGCTGGTGGAGCCTGTACTCTGGGACTACGGGGCTGACCTGGACATCCACAGTAAGGGTCAGTACCAGGTTGCCTGGGATCTGCCCTCCATGGCCATGCAACAAGATGCACTGTTTCCCCATCCCCTGCAACCCCGTAACGTGGCCCGGTCTGAAGGGATGTAGGGCCCTGTCTGCTTGGCTGACTGGTTTGTGATAGAAGGGCCAGGCACTGCCCCTTGCCTGGGAACAGCCCCAGCAGACCCAGACCTGTGTCCGTCCTCAGCCCTTCCCGTATTCTTTCTCTCTACCCAGTTCTCTGACATCTCTTCCAGTAAAGTCGAGCCTCCTCTGCTGTAATGAAACCCGGGTCAGACCAGCGTGGGGTCTCAGGAAGTGTGTCCTGGGCTTTGTGCAGGCTGCTTCTGTGGGAGCTGCTCACACTGTGGCTCTCTCACCAGTCCTCCTCATGGAGAAGTACCGGGAGTGCGGCTTCCCACGGCTGTGGGCTGCCAGTGCCTTCAAGGGGGCCACCGGGGCCAGCCAGGCCCTGCCCCACATGGAGCACCACCTCAGGAACCATGCGCAGTGGCTGCAGGTGGCAGGCAGTGGGCCAGCGGACATGCTGCAGGGCATCATCCTGACTGGATGGCAGAGGTAAGCTCCAGGGAGGCCATCCTGGGGTGAGAGGTAGCCCTCCTGCCCCACAGCTGTCCCCCAAGCTGGGGCGCTCAAGGCTGGGAGCACAGCCCCCACTCCGCACTTAGTAAGCAAGGCCACTTTATAGGGGCGTGAGGTCACACTGGGGCACTTTGAGGACTTCACACCATTTGAAAAGTGTAGCTACAGAAAAAAACCCTGGTCCTTGGACAGAGCCTGGCTCTGCTCCTGACCTGCAGGTTGAGAGGGCAGAAGCCAGGCACACCTGCCAGCAGACTACTGGAGGCAGGGCCATGGGGAGATGTGCTCTGAGTGGCCGGGCCCTCTGGCTGTCCATGTGTGGCTTATGGTCCAGTACCTATCCAGAAGCTGCCCGCAGGGGGTCGGTCAGCTCTGGGTGGCTGTGGCTGAGGCACTGTGAAGATTCCTCAGACACCTGCTGTGCGAGTCCCGGGCACCAGGACGGCCCCCACAGAGCAGAGCCCCCTTGCGTGCACGGACAGTGCCAGGAACTCCATGACGTGCAGCACGTGGGTGCAGAGAGCCTGATGAGAGTGTGAGGTCAACACCAGCAGCTGCCTGACCCCTCCATCTTCCTCCACCTGGCTCCACCCCCTACAGCCATGTAGCCACACAGCCTAGGAATAGGCCTGGGCGGGTGGGGGCCTAGACGGCCACCCTGACCTGCCTGCCTCCTCATGGGGCCTAGGGGTGGAGGACAGGACCAGCTCAAAGGCTGCTGCAGAGGTCTCAGAGAAGGCACTGGGGCACAGCCCTAGGAGGCAGGAGGAAGGGCCTGGACAGCATCTCAGAGGCAGCCCCTGCAGGCCCTCCCAGAAAGCAGCATGGCAACAGGTCCTGACAAAGGCTCCCACTGCACAGGACCCACTTAGAAATCCCTGGCCAGTGGTGGGAGGGACCCAGCTGCTCCCGGGGGCCCTGCCTTGAGCCCTAGAACAAGCAAACGCTCCTCAGGTCTGGGTGGCTGTGGCCAGGTGGACTGGCTGAGGGCATGGAGCTGAGCCCTCATCTGGACATAGGTACGACCACTTCTCCGTGCTGTGTGAGCTGCTGCCTGTGGGGATCCCCTCCCTGGCTGCCTGTCTGCAGTTGCTGCTCCATGGTACGTCCAATCCAGCAGCCCCAGCTCTGCCACTCCTCATTTGGGCCTGGTCTGTGGACTCCCATGCAGTACAGGTTGAACACACAGAGGGGGGGGCGCTGGGGAGGGCACTCCTAGCTGCCCTGTGATTGGCTCAGGCCTGCCAGTGAGGATGGGTCCCTCAGACTCAGCCCTCAGGTGGGATGGGAAGAAGGTCCCACCTTCACTACATAAGTGTCCTGAGAGCCATGAGGTAGGCTGTGCAGGACCCTCTCTCTACACCTGACCCCTCCGAGGGAGCAGCTGGCCCAGACCATGGCAGGCAAGTACAGCAACCTGTGGAGACCCTGTCCCAAAATAAGGACCGGAGACATAGCTCAGGATGCTGGGTTCAGTCCCTGGTACCAGGAACACAGGCAGAGTCTGGGTAGCATTTCTCAGATGCCTGGAGCCTGCTTTGGAACACATCACTGTTGGGCAAGCTGCAGGTGCTGGAGCTGCCAACATCACCATGCTTGCTGCTCTTATCTTTAAAATAACATCCAGCCAGATGCTGTGGCCATACCTGTAACCTCAGCAACTTGGAAGGCTGAGGCAGGAGAAAAAAGCTGAGGCTGGGGCTGGGGCTGTAGCTCAGTGGTAGAGCACCCGTCTCGTACATGTGAGGCACTGGATTCGATCCTCAGCACGACATAAAAATATTGTGTCCGTCTACAAAAAAAATAGTTAAAAAACAAACAAAAAAAAAGAAGGTGGGGTGCAGCCCAGTGGTAAAGCATCCCGGATTCCCCAGTACTGGAATAACAACAATAGTAACAGACACCTCTCTTGTGTTGCATGAGTAACTGCCAAGCTTGCCCATCCTGGGGAGACCTGGGTCAGCTGTGCAGGTGGGGTCTGGTGGGTTCCAGCACTGCTGTGCCTGCTATCCAGGGCCCAGGGGCCTGGAGACCCATATGCAGATGGCGAGCCTGGCAGGGAGGAGGCCCTCTGAGCACTGTGCCTGTGCTGGTTCCAGGAGGATTCACTGAGCACGTGAGACTGAGGGTGGAGAACCTCCTTGGGCTTCCCAGCCTGGAAGCCGCAGCTATCCCGAGGTACCTCCGCCCCGCCCCACCCCGCCCAGTCCTCCCCTCCCTGCCCGTCCCTGGGGACCACTGTCTCAGAGTGGCTCTCTGGCAGTGAGGGGACCAGCTCCTTCCCTGGCAGTGAGATTCATGCCCTCGTCACTCAAGTCAGCTTCTACCTGCGCAGTTCTGTGGACGCACTGCTAGAGAGGAACAGGTGAGTGCCTCAGTGAGCAGACCCCACCAGTCTTGTCCCTCATAAAGGCTTTCTGGAAGGAAACATGACTTCCAATTTTCCCTGCCAGATTCTAGAGCTATCCAGGGGTGTGTGACTGTGCAGCCCCAAGCTTGCCAGTTGGCACCCCTGAGAACACCCCTGTGTGGACTCACCCCAGGTATGTCACTGGCTGGTTCAGCCCCTACCATCGCAGGCGGAAGCTCATCCACCCGGTCATGGTCCAGCACATCCAGCCTGAGGTGCTCAGGTAACCACTGTGTAGCTAGCCAAGTGCCTGGCCCCAGAGCAGCTGTCCCCTATATGTGGCAGTGCCCACAGTAACCAGCGTTGAGCTGAGACAAGCTTTCCAGATGCTATAACCCTGGATCTTAGATGACTCACGTGTGCCGTCCTTCCCTAACATCTGGGCAAGGTGGTGCACACCTGTAATCCCAGTGGCTTGGGAAGCTGAGGCAGGATGATCTTCAGTTCAGAGCCAGCCTCAGCAACTTAGCAAGGCCCTGAGCAACTCAGTGAGACCCTGTCTCTAAATAAAATATAAGAAGAGTGGAGATGTGGCTCAGTGGTTAAGCATTAAGCATCCCTAATTCAATCCCTGGTACAAAATAAAGCTAGGTTATCCCTAGCCTAAAAGCCTGGGCAGGACCATAGGTCATCTTTGGAAGTCAGGCCACCTTAGGTCCATCCTGGCCCTGGAGAGGGCCCTGTGTCCAGAGTCCCCTCTGCCCTCCTGTCCTTCCCTGGCTCAAGGATGTGAGCAGAGCCTAACAGACCCTCCTACACTGCACAAGACGGTACCAGCTACACCACCTGCTCACATGCCATGGGAAAAACCATCAGCCAGCTGAACAGCAGGCTCCAGTTTCAGACGTTGAAATGTGGCCAATCTCTATTTGTCTCTATGAATAAACAGACACGGGGCAGTGCACCCCTGGGGCTGTTGCAGAGGTCCTTGGCAGGCAAGCTCAGGGTCCGTCTTCCTCAGCCTCCTGGGCAGGTGGAGTGCCCTGGTCCAGCAGCTGGAGACAGCCCTGCAGCTCGCCTTCTACCCAGACGCTGTGGAGGAGTGGTTGGAGGAGAACGTGCGCCCAAGCATGCAGCAACTGCAGGACCTACTGCAGGACCTCAGTGAGGCGGCCACAACTGGCCCCTGCCCACCAGCCCTGGCTGGGACGCTGGTTGGGACTGCCGAGGGGCAGGGTCCACAGGAGGGCTGAGGGCCCCTGCCACAGGCTAAGGCACTGTGCTGTCACTGTGGCCTCCCTGTTTCCATACCCTGCTGAGCCCTGGGCAGCTGTGCAGACCAAGCACAGCTGTCTTTGGGAAAATCCTGGACACCAAGGAAAAGCAGGGGGCTGTTCACAACATGCACGTGGAACTTTACCATTCTGAAATAAAAGGGCAGCAGGAGCCAGAGTCCCCTGACACATCTGAATCCAACTTCTTATCACCACTCTGGTTTACAACTGGCTTTGTTCCGCCAACACTAAAGATGAGCCCCAGTTCTGGGTGCTTCTCATTTAGGAGCTTCGCAAGCTGCCAGAAACATATTGCCGCACTTTGCATATTTCATTTTAGGGAAAATTTAAAACATCTCAGACTCAACCGCTGAAAACACCAACTTTGGCATAAAGGGCCACAACCCCCAGCTGGGGGCTGGTGGGCAGGAGCACCTGCTGGAGGTACCGGCATGACTGTCCTGTCTGGCCTGAGTGGTACTGTGGCTTCCCCAACCTGCTCACACCTAGGGGCACAGCCCCGTGGGGCTGACTAGAGCCCTGGAGGCCAAGCTGGGCACTTAGAAGGACCTGGGTCCACTCACAAGGTGGACAAAGCAGGGGCAGGTCAGTGGCAGCTGGCACTTGGCTTCTGTGGGGAACAGCTGATGCTCTCCCGCAGGTCTTCAGGGCTTGAGTGACTGGGATTTGGTCCCTGTGGAACAGCTGTCAGTTTCCAAGTGCTGCAGGATGCTGTAAGGGTGACTTCTGTTCTAGGCACATGGCTTCTGCCCGGGAGGTGAGGGCCCAGAGGGAGGACTGCTGTGATGGCTGACGACACTCTTGAGTCCTGCGAGGCTAAGGCAAGTACCCCACTGGAGCCCGTGCCTGTCCTGCCTCAGCTCTGGCCGCCAGGGCTGTCAGCCTCACTGTCGCTGCTCTGAGACCGTTCTGAAGGGCTCTCCAGGCGGTGCAGCTCCAGGAAGTTGGTGACGAGCCTGGCTACAGCTTCCACATCACTGGGAGGCAGGTACCAAGAGGAAAGGCAGGTCACCATGGCATATGCATCCTCAATACCCTGCGCTGGCCTCATCCCCTGCTATCCAAATACAGCAGCTCCCAAACTGGACCCCTCACCCTCCCCCGCCACATTCTGTGCTTTCCCTGCAGATGCCACACAGGGCTCCCTTCAAACATGCACAGCCCCCCACAATTGTGCTTCCTCTGAAAACCTGTGTCCCACCCGCTGTGCCCCAAGACACTGGGTGGTAAATGAGAGATCACAGTCCTGCCCAAAGCGGGCCCCACCCCGCATACCTGCGACGGCCCATGACTGCACTCTGGGTGAGGGGGTGGGAGAAGCCTGTGGCAAACCGGAGCACCACCATGTAGCCCTTCCCAAAATACCGGACCTTCTCTTCCTCCACATTCACATCCCGGATGTCATTTAGCAGGACCACCACTGGGGGGGTGCAAAGATCAGTGGTCATGTACCCCTCCCTACCCAACTCCACCTGCCTATGCTGTGGGCAAGGTCGCCATTAGCTCTGCTGAGAACATCACAGTGGCACTGGTGGCAGAAGTACCCTAGGCCTGATTCCAAAGCATCAGCTGGGTAAGAAAGACAAGCTCAAGCCAGGCATGGTGGTACTCGCCTGTAATACCAGCAACTCAGGAGTATGAGGCTAGAGGGTCTCAAGTTTGAGACCAGCCTCAGCAACTTAGTGAGACCCTGTCTCAAAATAAAAAATAAAAAGGACTGGGAATGTGGCCCAGTGGTGGAGCACCTGGGCTCAATTTCTCGTATTGTGGGGTGGGGGGAGACGAGCTCAACAGACACATGTCATGAGCTACTGGGCCCAGTGTAAAAGCTGGCCTTCCCACAATCTGACAGCAGAATCCCTAGCTAAGGTTTCAATTTCCCCCAAGGCTGAAAAACTGCTAGCCATCACAGTGCAGTGTCCCACCTGCAAGGAGTGGGACAGCTGTGCAAGGCTCCTAGCCACAATCCACCAAGAAGCCCAACAGCATACCACTACCCCAGCCTGCTAGGCAGGTCTGGTCCTCATCTGTCCAGCTTGGGGGCCACACACAGGCTAAAGTGCCACCCAGATCAGGAGAAGCCAGCAGCACCCAGGGCCTGACCCCTCACAAGGTACTCGCCAGCCAATGAACTCTTGTACGTGAAACCACCTATTCATCGGTAGTGGGCAGCAGATGACCAGATGCACAGTGCACAGCACACTTAGGGGAACTCTTCACTAACCCACAATGGGAGCAGCTCCCGGACCCAGAAGTTCAAGGGTAAGCAACTCCCTGACTGTCAGACCCTCAACACAGGCCTGGCAGAGCCAATGGGGAACTGATGGTGTCGGCTGCAAAGCCACCTGCTCACTGGTACAGCTCAGCCTGCCTGCATCATGACCTACCCCCACTGCCCAAACTCACCTGGAAAGAGCCTCCAAGGGGTGGCCATCCTCCCCAACAGTCCAATCCTTGAGAACCCATGAGTCCTCAGAACACAGGGCCTGCCTGGGCCCCACACCCCGTGGGCCAGGGCATGGCTGGAGGACCCCAGTTGCAGAGTGAGGTGTGCTTGGCCCCTCAGGCCTGCGCATGCCCGACTCCCACGCCTCACCTTGGTCATGGCCTGCTCTAAGAAGAGTCAGCAGCTTCCTGTAGAGGCTGAATGTTTTCAGAACCACCTTCCCGGTGCTCTTGTTGAAGATGGCTTCCTGGAAACATGTACCTTCACCACACAGACCTTCCGGGAGGGGCCAAATGGGCACCGGGGCACCATCCCACCCATACTGATGTGGATGCTCAAGAGGAGACCCTTGAGCAAAACCCAAACCCCAGATGCCTGAGCCCAGCATCTGTGGTCCACTCTCTGGACTCATGCCATGCAGGAGTCATAGTAGGAAAACAGCGGGGTGGAGCAGGCACCCATTCTAGGACAAGAGGACAGCATAGTAGCAGGGCCATCAAGAAGGCAGAGTCAAGAGCAGCCTGGGTTGGGGCTGGAGTTGGGGCTGGGGTTGTGGCTCAAGTGGTAGCGGGCTCACTTAGCATGCGTGAGGCACTGGGTTCAATTCTCAGCACTACATAGAAACAAAATAAAGATACTGTGTTCACCTAAAACTAAAAAACAAATATTTTTAAAAAAAAGAGCATCCTGGGACCAAGTGGCTTTGAGGACCCCGGAGGGCAGAAGAGCAGGGGGTTCACACCCTCTGTGCCACAGCAACCCCAGAGGTAACGATTGTTTCCTTAGTGGAAACAGTCACTGGGAAGCTTCTAGAGACTTCCTGGCCCAGGATGGTCACAAGCAACATCCAGGGCCTGTGTCCAACTAAATGGACACCTTTAGGCCAGTCAAATATGCTCTCTCCAGAGAGGGGCACTCTGCCACCCTCACCCACATCTTACCTCCCAGTCTTCCAAGTTCTGCACAGCCACAAACAGGCAGCCTGTGACATAGAAGAGCTTCCAGCCCAGGCTATCTGTAGGCAGACACAGGACACCCACCATAAGTGATGGGTCAAAGCTACGTAACCAGGTGGGAACAGAGGCACACACCTGTAATCCCAGCGGCTCAGGAGGCAGAGACAGGAGGATCCTGAGTTCAAAGCCAGCCTTAGCATTTAGCAAGGTGCTATGCAACTCAGCGAGACCCTGTGTCTAAATAAAATGCAAAACAGGGCTGGAGATGTGGCTCTGTGGTCAAGTGTTCCTGAGTTTAATCCCTGATACCCCACCCCCCCCACAAAAAAAGCTATGCAACCACAGGGAGCCCTGCCTGGCACGACCTTTCCCCAGACACTGACTGTCCTGTGAGAACCCAGGCAGCGAGCCGTGCTGCTGGTTTTATCTTGGTTACTCAGGACTTGCACATGACAAGCCTTCTCAGCTCTGGGGAAGCATGCAGGGCCCAGCTCCTGTTCATCTTGGCAAACTTCTAAGAGTGGGAACGTGGGAAACACAGATGCTCAATGCAGCAGCAGCACCTTGGGCAAATGCTAAAGAGCTCTTTGGAAGACTTTATCTTTTTTTTTTTTTTTTTTTTTTGTGTGTGTGTGTGTATGGGGGTCGGGGATTGAACTCAGGGGCACTCGACCACTGAGCCACATCTCCAGTGTATTTTATTTAGGAACAGGGTCTCAATGAGTTGCTGAGTGCCTCACAGTTGCTAAGGCTGGCTTTGAACTTGCGATCTTCCTGCCTCAGCCTCCCGAGCTGCTGGGATTACAGGCGTGGGCCACGGTGCCTAGCTGGAAGACTATTTTATGACACAGGAAAATGCCTGAGGTTTGACATGCAAGATGCAGGCCACCTGGGGTGTACCCATCAGTGCAGGCAGGTAGCACAGGTAGCACTGTACAGGGTGAGGAGGCAGAGATGCTGGCCATGCCCGAGGCCACACCACAAATGCACACATGAAACGTTTTTTTTTTTTCCTCCTTATTTTCCAAACAGTTGAGGAAGTTACAAGGGATGGTGTAGTTTACCTCCACTGTAGTAAGCAGCAGCCAGGCCAGTTGACAAGATTCCTGCAGAGAGGAACAAGGAGTACGTTACAATAGAGCCAGTGAGAGTCCCACTCTCTCTCCCAATGCTGCAGCCCCTGCCTGCCCAGCCAGTGTGCCCTCTCCACTGCAGGACTGCTGTGCACTGGTACAGCAGGAAGAGTCCACCAAGTACAGAGTGGAGGAACAGCCCAATGTTCGTTTAAAAACACAGTATAGGCCAGGCACAGTGGCCACATGCCTGCAATCCCAGCTTCCCAGGAAGGCTGAAGCAGGAGAATGGCAAATTCCAGGCCAGACTAGGCAACTTAGCAAGAATGTCCTAAAATTTTAAAGTGGGAAAGGGTGGGGGTGTACTCAGAAGAATAACCCTAGGCTCAATTCCCCACTACCACAAAAAAAAAAAAAAAAAAAAAAAAAAAAAAAACACGAAAATATGGTGACTTAAGAAAAGCACTACCCAGCTGGGGCTGCAGTGACAGAACACCTGCGCAGAAGACACGCGGCACTAGGATCCATCCCCAGCACCACAAAAAAGACAGGGACAGAGTAGAATCAGGAAGGAAGAACACAGTGCTAATGAAGCACCTCCCAAAGGCGTTGTGGGCGGGAAAAACCTAACAACATGCAAAGACAGCTGGTACTTTTGAGGGCAGAAAAAAAGAGGAAATAGTTTTATTTTCACCCTTTTTTTAGTCTTTCTGTTCTGGGGGAATTTATAAAGCCTTACCGACCAAGAGGGACCAGGACCGGATGCCCGGAGCCCTCTTCAGATGGAGGCAGGAGTTGGTGCGAGTCTCTACCTGCATGTACATCCCTGGAACTCGGCTCCACGCCACAGGAGCGGGGCTGGGGAAGGGGAGTCAGGAGGCTGCCACCGCCACAGCCGGACCCAGAGGCCCACCAGCAAGGCCAGCTACCGGCCCGTGGGCACCGACCGCCGGATCCCGGGGCTCCTCCTCCAGGAGCTGGCCTCCCGGCTCACGTCCGCTCCAACACCACTGCCTGCCCACGCTGCCCAGGGCCCCAGCCCGGCGCGGGCAGAGCCCTGAGCCGCCGCACTCTCGGGCTTCCGGCAGCCCACCCTGACCCGCCCCGCGCCGGCCTCCGCCAGAAGAGGGAAGCGAGAGCGTGCCCACCGCGAGTCCCGATCCAGGGGCGGGGGCGGCTCGGGCCGCAGGCCAACCGCGCCCGGGGAGCCGCCCCGCTGCCTCCCAGCGCGACCCAAACCTCACGAAGCCTAGGGCAGCACGCGACGGCCCCCTCGGCCTCCGGGGCTCCACCGGCGCTCACGCTCACGCACCCGCTGGCCGTCTGCTCAGCACGCTGTCCGTCCCGGGTCCCGGTCAGCAGTGCCGCGTCAGGACCCTGCCCACCGCGAGGACCCCAGCTCCGGGAAGACCGCCGAGCACAGAGATACGGCGGGACCGCGCGGGGCGTGCCCACGACACGGGAGACCAGCGGGCACCGCCTGCGCCTGGCCCGGCACCGGGGAAGGGGGCGAGGTCGGTCGCGCCGCCTTCCGGACCCTGAGGCCGGGCGGCCGGACGCGCGGACTGCGGGGTCGGGGGAGGGCCTCACAAGCTTCCGGGGTGGGGGCGGGGGCTCTTCACTTCCGCGTTGGGGCGGGGGCTGCGCGCCTCCGGAGCTGGGGGCGTGGCCTTGCTGACTTCTAGGATTGAAACGGGGTCTACTGACACCGCGATGGGGCGGGGCCTGCGGACTTCCGGGTTGGGGAGGGGCCGTGGCTGCCGGGCTTTGGGTGGGGCGTGCTCACTTCCGGGCGGGAGCTGGGCTCCGTGGCCCGGCCGTTGGGAACCCGGCTGACCCGGCCCCTCCAGTTGGCCCCGGCGCGGAGGGACGGACCTCGTGCTGGGGCTGCGACGCGGCGGAAGCCGTGCGTGCGTGCAGCTCGTAGACGGTCCAGCCCGAGGGCCACGGCAGGCGGGCGCGCCCGGGAAAGCTGCCGTGGAGCACCTGAAGCTAGTGGCACCAGCGATGTTCAGACAGAGTGCTGCGGGTTCAGTGGCTTTGGAGTCTAGGTGTCCGTGTGGTGCTGGGTCAACACCGCAGGGCCGGCCTTCAGAATGTGATTAATAATTTAAGCAAGATATTAACAAGACTGTATGAGACGAGTTTATGAAAGTACAGGCAACAGCATCCATGACCCTAGAAATTTTGCCCCTATAGGAGTGTGACAGTGGTCCACGGTAGGCTTTGAATATAACCCTTACTGCTGTGCTCTCCCTGTACCTCTCTGATAATCTCAGGAGAAACAGGATTACCTTTCTTCCCCAACCTAGAAAAACTTATCTGTCCCTGAGTACACAGCCACCATAGGAACAAGTTATCCAGACTTTGGGGATGGTACCAGAAGGTCTCAGAAATGACTATCTCCCAGATTAACAAGTGAATTACGGCTCCAGCACAGAACACCTGGAATGTAGCCTTTGAACCACCTCTTTAACTCTCCCCCTCCGGTTCATGATAATGGGCAGAATTATAGCTTCTGGGACAGGAGTCCCCAGAAACAAATCAATAAACCTTCATTTTCCTTTTTCTCAAAACCATGTCGTCATTATTGGATTGGCATCAGGAACAAGGAGCAAGCTTTCAGCAACAGGCACATTATAAGAAAATGTGGATTGCTGGGGCATCCGTTGCTACTTGAAAATGGCAAGGTAGAGAAAAGTGTATTGTATTCTATATTTGTAAAAGGGCATGTAAGCCAGGCACATTTAGGTGACTGAGGCAGGAGGGTGGCTCCATTCTAGGGGTACCAACCCTGTCTCAAGAGAAAAAGGACATGAAAGATTGCAAATATGATCCAGGCGTGGTGGCACACCCCTGTAATCCCAGCAGCTCCAGAGCCTGACAGGAGGATCACAAGTTCAAAGCCAACCTCAGCAACAGCAAGGTGCTAAGCAACTCAGTGAGACCCTGTCTCTAAATAAAAAATACAAAACAGGGCTGAGGATGTGGCTCAGTGGTCCAGTGCCCCTGAGTTCAGTCCCCTGTACCGAAAAAAAAAAAAAAAAAGGGATAGTGTTCTACCACAGGGTTTCTTGTCATTGAAGGGATTAAAATATGCTCTTCTGTCTGTCAGGTACTTAGGCCAAAGTAGCTCCATTTTGAAAATCAGCACCTGCCACCCATGCAGGCATGACCTTCCCATTAAGGCCCACCCTGAAAGAGTCCCTAACTACCAAAACCACAGCAAAGATGCCACATCATAATCACAGGACCAGATGGGTTATTTTTAAACTACTCTGTTGTACTTGACTAGTAGTTGAGAAGTTTTTTCCGTAAGGCTGCTGCGCCTTGCAGAAGGGCAGCCTAGCAGATATTCCTGTCAACAAACCTTTGCTTGAACTCAGAGATGTGTCCTTCGTGGATATTTGCG
Organism: Callospermophilus lateralis; assembly: GCF_048772815.1. NCBI lineage: Eukaryota > Metazoa > Chordata > Mammalia > Rodentia > Sciuridae > Callospermophilus > Callospermophilus lateralis. The sequence goes on along the minus strand of NC_135315.1, from coordinate 607,258 downwards.
CCAGCTACCCTAACACTGGCATGTTGACCATTTGAATTAAAGGCTCTTGAAAAATGACAAAATCCAAATGCACTGTACCTCAGTCTGTTTCTGGTTTGTTTTTTTTGTTTTTGTTTTTTTTTTTTTTGCAATACAGGGGATGGATTCCATGGGCACTTTACCACTGAGATACATCCTTATCCCTTGTTATTTTGACAGAGCCTTGCTAAATTTTCCTTGAATTTAGGATTCTCCTCCTCAGCCTCTTGAATGGCTCAGATTAGAGGCCTAAGCAACTGGGCCAGGCCCCTCACTGTTTCTTAAAAGAAGGAGACTGGATCCTTCTATCAAAGATTTCTCCCTGCACTAGAAACAAAAGCAGTGTCCTTATCCCCAAGGAGAAGAGAAGAGGCAGGGATACCCTACTGACTGATAAAATAGCTTTTTTTTTTTAAATCTCCCCACATTTCTGCCCCCTAACGTTCTTCATTCACCCCAGTGTATAAGTAACTGCCTTCTAACTGCTGCCTCAAGGCCTCATTTCTTCACAAGGCTCCTGTGCCATTAAAACTTGTAAATATATTTGTATTTTTTCTCAAGCTAATCTGTCTTATTTAATTCTCAGACCCATCTACAAGGATGTAGGTGGGTCTATCCTTCACCATACTAAGATATTTTTTCTCTTTGGTTCACTATGCTTAAAAAGGGAGCGAACAACAGATGATTTACACAGGAACCCACCCAATAAGTGAAGTTAATTAACAGAATAGTAAGTTCCAAAAGACATAAATCTAGTTGCTTAGAATGAAGATCCTGTGTAAGGATGGCCGTAGGCCTTAGCCTCAGCAATTCCATTTTAAAACTCCAGTTTGAAACCTGTAGTTTCACCAGGCACACCTAGGGAGCCCTCCAGTGTGGTCCTCAGGCACAAACAAGTCACTTCTCCCCACCCTGACAAACTCAAGAGTGAAGTCTGTGGCATGCAAGAAAATCAGGATGGGGACTACCAGACCAGATGCTTTAACCTCAGGACAAATTATGTCACTAAGAAATTAGCAGCTGATAGGGATTGAAGGGACAGTCAGAAGCCTCACGATTTAGCATAAATGATGGAGCAAATGAACAGACATTCAGCCAGCCGACAATGATGCCCACATGCCAGAGAGCCTGATGAGGATCTGGACTGACACCCCAACTCTTTTCATAGTTTGCTGATCCTCTGCATTTTCCTCACCACTCTCAAATTCTACAGCCACATCTTGACCCTGGTGACAACAGCAACTTCTCCTTAGGACCCTCTCCTCAGTTGGCTGTCAGCTCCACCCCAGGAGAAGCCTGCCTTGGTTCCTGACCTGATCACTGTGGTCAGAGTGAATGTCCATCTGCTGGACTTAAAGCCTAAGGCTTGAGACTTTTGATCTGATACTTGAACTGGCATGCAGTGGGAATGTCTGCATTAGCCTGTCGTGATTAAGTGTGTTTGCAGTGCCTAGAATTAATCTAGAATCGTTTCTTGTGAATTGATCATGAGTATTGCAGTGCTTAGCATTAAGGATTATCATTTTCTTGATTAACCTGTAGAGTGAAATTGTATTGATTTGAGTGAATAAAGCATTGAAAAGGGCAGAAGCACATGGACATTCTTTATTTCTCCTTGACTGCATAAGTCGAACCCTTTGCCCATCGCGACAACCTGTAGAAGGTGAAGTCCAATTTAGAGCAGTTCTAGGTGAACTTGTCTTTTTCCAAAAGCTCAGGCCTTGTCCCTAATGCCAACCCAATAACAAGGACATGGTTTTGAGGAAAAGGAGACATTTTATTGCTTTGCAAGTGAGAAACTGATGTGACTCCATTTTTAAAAACAAATAATAGCAGCTTCAACCTCAAGACCTGTTCAAAGGAAGGAGGCATGACCCTTGTCCTTGGAAAAACCCACAGAGCACTCCTAAGCACATATCCACCCTGCTGAGTTGTTTGTCTACAAATAACAGGAGAGATCTGGGGTGCCAGGTATCCCTGACTCAGGCTAGATGAGGACCCATAGCAACCCCCCCTAGCAACCTCCAATCAGCATGAGACAGGGAAAATACCTGGAATGCCAGATGACCCCCCAATAGTTTATGGTGGTTGATAACATGTTGGGAAACCATGTAGTTTAGCATGTACACCCCTCATGGCCTAAACCAATCAGTTCAATGAAATACCCTTCTTGTACTAACCAATCACTCTACCCAACTTGTTCCCACCAGTGAATGTGCTAACCAATGTTAAGAGTTGTTGTTTGACTTTCCCGTGGTATGGAATGATTTGCTGTGTGGTTATGACGCTGGACAAAGGACTGGGACTCACTCCCTGGGACTGCTGCGTCAGGAACGGTTGTGAGTTCAGGCTCAAGCTTGCAATAAAGACTCTTGTGTGATTGCATCGGATTCGGTTCCTGGAGGTCTTTTTGGGTCCCACGAATCTGGCATAACACTAGCAAGGGAGAAACAGGGGAACTCATATCCCAGATGCTGTAATTCTACCCATCAGGGGAAGCAGGGGCTTTTAAAGACCATATTCCACGTTTTTTTTTTCCTCCTGTCTGGAGTTGTAATTCACTTGTTAATTTGGGAGATAGTCACTTCTGAGTTTCTGGTACCATCCCCAAGTCTGAATTACTTAGTTCCAATCATGGATGCATACTCAAGGACAGATAACTCTGCCCAGGATGGAAAAGGAAGGCAATCCTGTTTTCTGAAGATTAGGGAGGGGGAGAGGTTAGGTAGGAGGAGAATGGGGGCTGTTAGAGAATAAAACAAGTCCCTTTAAAAAATAAGTTGCAGGCTGGGATTGTGGCTCAGTGACAGAAAACTTGCCTCTCAGGTATGAGACATTGGGTTCAATCCTCAGGACCACATAAAAATAAATAAATAAAATAAAGGTATTGTGTCCATCTACAACTAAAAAAAATTTTAACAAATTTCTAAGGGCTGGGGATGTGGCTCAAGTGGTAGCACGCTCGCCTAGCATGCGTGCGGCCGGGGTTCGATTCTCAGCACCACGTACAAAGATGTTGTGTCCGCCCATAACTAAAAAAAAAAAAAAAAATTAAAAAAAAAAATTCTCCAAAAAAAAAAAAAAAAATTTCTAAGTTGCAGCGGTAGAGTGGCAAGGGCTATATTCAAAGCATAAAGTGTACCATGGTTACAAGACCTGGAAGGAGGGGCCTTCGAAGCTCCAGGGTTTTCCCAGCCTGAGCCTTCAGAATATGCATGTGAAAGTCCAGTGTTGGGGTCAGTAACTCATATATGGCGTACAGGGATAAGGTTTGCTGTAACATTTCTGCAGGGTAGAAGGAGGTCATAAAGTTCTCAGTGGTTCTAACTGAGGCCACTCTCTCCAAGGGAACAGAGAATGCGCTCCCAATTCTTATTACAGCAAAAATATTCACAAGGTAAACGGTGTGCTTGTACCATTTCAAAGCTACATAACAAACAGTAGAGCTTTGGCTGTTCCTAGGAGGCTTGTGTACCTCATGTGACACCAAGCACTTACCAGGTGAATGGAAGATTTGTGTAAAGCGAGCCCAAGGCGGCTATACTAAGAAGCTACATCCTCAGCCCTTTTTATTTTTATTTTGATACAGAATTTAGATAAGTTATTGAGGTTGACCTCGAACTTGCAATTCTCCTGCTTGCGTGTCACCGTGCCTGACTAGGTTTTTCATTTCTTATTCTGTACCCAGCATGTTTGTAATTAAAAAGTCCAATGTTTCCACGTAGCCCTGCACATTATAAGTACAAATGAGTTTTGCTCCACAGGAACCAATTTCTTGGAGGAACAAAAACTGTTCTTAATTACGCGAAGCCTAAGGGCTGGATACCAATACCAATACCCTTGGCCAGGAGCGGTGGCACACGCCTGTGATGGACCCCACTAGAAAGGCTGAGTTGGGAGGATCCCGGGTTCAAGGTCAGTCTCGGCAACTCACCAAGGACCTAAGCAACCATACCCTGCCTCAAAATAAAAATAAAAAGGGCTGGTTAGGCACGCCTGGGTTCATTCTCTGATAGCCAAAACAAAACTCCCTGCACTGACGAGACCCAGGGACCAACAGCCTCCTTTGAACACCGACTTTCAGTTTCCAGACCCCGCCCACGTGGGCCAACCCGCGGCGCATGCGCATCACACCCTCGCAAGGTCTACGTGACGAACTGCAGGGTGGCCATGGCGGTCCCGTCTCCGCCCAAAAGGAGCCACGGGTGGGAGGGAGCATCCGAAGCTGAGCTGATGGCGCCGGAGGGTCCCGGAACTGCCCCGTCTCGCCTTCCTCCGGACCGCCCTCGCTCTATCCTCTCGCCCTCATAAACGTGGCTTAGTCATGGCCCCACGCCCAGCACGAAACAGAAGCTCGAGGGAGACCCGACCAGGGCCGTGGAGGATCGGAAGGGGCGACTAAGCCCCTTTCTACACTCTGATTGGCTCTATGAAAGGGCCCGCCCCTTTCTGCCTCTCTGATTGGCCTAGGCCCCGCAATAGGTGTGGGGGGCCGAACCGTCCTCCTCAAGCTCCTAATTGGCCGAGGGGTGTGGCTCTCTCTGTTTCGGTGCTCTCATTGGCCGCACGCAGCCCTTAGGGGTGTGGCCTTGCCAGAGCAAAGACAACAAAGGGCTGCGGGTGGCAGGCGGAGGTGTCTGTGTCGATCGGTGCTACGTTTTGCCTAGGCTCCCAGCCTCTCTCCTGTCAAGCTCCAGATGAAGTGTGAGCACTGCACGCGGAAGGTGGGCGCCGCACCCGGCGTGGTCAAAGCTGGGGTCGGAGGTCCGGGACAGATCTGGGATGTGGGCGGGGTCTGAGGGTCGCGAATTGATGTCGAGCTGGAGGTCGGAGGTCAAGGCCCGGCAGTGTCCCGTTCGCCGGGTGCGGCTTGCTGACACCTGTCAGCTCTGGTAGTCCGCGGGTCGCTGGTGGTGGTCGCTGCGGGCGAGCGCATCGCGAGTCTGGCGGTGGTGGCTGAACTGGGGCCAGTGCTGGCGCTGGGGCTCTCAGTCCTTGTGCCAGTCGCGGTTCTGCCCGAGAGCAGTTTGCAGTAATCACAAATGCTACCACTGGCTCATAAACTTTTAAACTCGCGTGCTTTAAACAGTTCAGAAGTGGGGAGAGGGGCTGAGGTCGTGACTCAGTGGTGGAGCACTTGCCTAGCGCATGTGAGGCACTGGGTTCGGTCCTCAGCACCACATAAAAATCACTTAAAAATAGATATTTTTTTAAAAAAAAAGTGGAGAGGGAAACAAGGGCGGGCGCTCCTCTCTGCTCTGTAATTTGACAGTGGCCCTCTACCCTTGCATCCCCTGTAACAACCATGCAGTGCGTGTGCAGGGGTTTTTGTTTTCTTTTTTCTTTTTTTAAATAAATCAGATTTTTTTGATAATTTTATTTTATTTATTTATTTTTTATGTGGTGCTGAGGATCAAACCCAGGGCCTCACACATGCAAGGCGAGCACTCTACCTCTGAGCCATAACCCCAGCCCCGTTGTTTGCTTAAAAATTATATCACATCATAAATACTAGGTATAACTTTCTTTTTAATGCTTTATGGGAGACATTCTCTCACAGAATTGAGAGAGGTTCTTTTTAATGGTTACATCACATCCTAAGTGCATCTGTTCCAGGTAAGGCAGCCTGGAAGGCCACCTCATTTGTAGTGCCTAGTTACTGCAGACAGTGTTGTTGAAGGACTGAGTGTGTGTGTGTGTGTGTGTGTGTGTGTCATCCTGAAGAACAGTTGCTTTTCTTCTCTAAAAAAGATTTCTGGAGGGCTGGGGATGTGGCTCAAGTGGTAGCGTGCTCGCCTGGCATGCGTGCGGCCCGGGTTCGATTCTCAGCACCATGTACAAACAAAGATGTTGTGTCCGCCGATAACTAAAAAATAAATATAAATAAATAAAATATTAAAAAAAATTACAAAAAGATTTCTGGACATGAAGTTAGTTGGTCAGGTATGTGTGTTTTTTTGTTTTTTTTTAATGGAGAGAATCAGGTTAAAAGTTGTTCTTTAACAATATTCTTGGGCTGGGGTTGTAGCACAGTGGTAGAGCACTTGCCTAGCAGGTGTGAGGCACTGGGTTCAATTCTCAGACCACATATAAATAAATAAAGGTCTACTGACAATTAAAAAAATTTTAAAAAATATATATTCTTTTGCGTTTTTTTTTTTTAAGGAATGTAGTAAAAAAACAAAAACAGATGACCAAGAGAATGTGTCAGTTGATGCACCAAATCCAGCCCGGGAGAATGGAGAAGTAAGTATAGACTTTTTAGTTTTGTATCAGCCTAAAGTAAGTGGCTGGTGCTGTTTTTCTCTGTTTGAGGTTCATGTCACCATGCACATCATTGCTCTAAGAAAGACTGAAGTAAAGTTGAAGGTGCTAACAGCCTTGTGCAGGAAAGTCTCTCTTTCTACACAGCTTATCTTCTCAAACATACCAAGCCAAAACACTGCACTAGGAACAAAGAAATAGTGCTCTGATATTTAAATCTCAACTCTTTTTTAATGGAAATTTCCATTAAAATGAGAATTGAGCTGTGGGCACTGAAGTTAAGGTAGGAGGATCTCAAGTTTTAGAACAGCCTCAGCAACTTAGGGAGAACCTTGTCTCAAAATAAAAAGGCCTGGGGGATATAGGTCAGTGGTAAAGTGCCTCTGGGTTAAATCCCCAATGCATACCCCAAGTAAATAAATAAATAAAATGGAGTGGGGATGTGATTTGGTGGTAGAGCACTCCTGGGTTCAATCCCCAGGATCCTCCCCCACAAAAATTTTTTTTTTAAAAAAACAATAGTTGAGGGCTGGGGATGTGGCTCAAGCAGTAGCGCGCTCGCCTGGCATGCGTGCGGCCCGGGTTCGATCCTTAGCACCACATACAAAGAAAGATGTTGTGTCCGCCGAAAACTAAAAAATAAATATTAAAAATTAAAAACAAAAAACCAATAGTTGAGATAGACATTTTAGGTAACCCAAATTTCATGATGATTATATAGATTTAATTTTTACATGGTTTCTTTTCTAATTTAGTTCTTATTTTTTAATTCTCTTTAGTCATGTTTATTTGATACACCCCCTGAGCTGGGCTCTTTTTCTCCCCTTCAGTACTGGGATTGAATCCACTTTTACTCTATCACTAAGCTACATCCCCACCTCTTTTTTTTTTTTTTTTTGAGACAAGGTCTCAAAATTTTCTGGGCTGGCCTCAAACTTGTGATCTTCCTGCCTCAGCCTCCCAAGTTTGAGGATTATAGGCAAGTGCCATCTACCCAGTCTGAGATGAGCTTTATATGTGTCATTTCATGCTCAGAATGAGCATTTCAAGTAAGTCCTACCAATGTTCCCGGGTCACAGGGAAGGACATGATGCCGGTAGATTAAGGTCATGTCTTTTATAGGAAAATACTGGAATCAGTGGGCATGGTGGTGCACACCTATAATCCCAGCTACTCTGGAGGCTGGGGCTGGAGTATCACAAATTCAGGGGCAGCCTCTGCAACTTAGCAAAACCCTATCTCTAAAAAAGGAATGGGGATGCAATTCAGTGACATAAAGTTCCCCTCAATTCAATCCCAAATACTGCAAAAAAAAAAAAAGAAAAGAAAAGAAAAACCAGAATACTGGAGCCTATTTTGTAAGTGGAGAACTGGCAACATGGGAAGAGCAGGTGGAGGATCTTTCTTGTCAGGTTCACTAGTTCTGATGTGCTGTGGGTCTGATGGTCATTAATTCGGTTCGCCTGTGTGCTGGTGTTATGCAGTGGGGGCTAGGCATAGGGAGCAGCCGGCTGGAAACAGGCAGTGAGCGCCTGGAGCCTTGGGCCAGTTGGGGCCAGAGCTCCGGAGCAGCCAGGCCTGGGGCCTTCTCCCAGGCCTGCCCTTTGGTTGCATCACCCTGCACAAAACCTAACCCCGTGAGGCCCCGTTCTTTATCTAGTTGTGGCGAGTTGGGTTACTGGCTTCCCAGGGCTCCGGTGAGGGTGAGATAACACATGTGCCTACCAGCTCAGCAATGGGCACACTGCTAGGATGAGAGGAGCTGGTAAGAATGTTGGGGGTATGAACAGGAGAGATCTGAGCAGGGGCAGGGGCCCCCCTTGTCCAGGTTGATGGCGTGAAGAAGCCACTGGGGTTCTTCAAGTAAGGGGGAAGTCTCAGGTTGTTTTTAGGGCAGGTAATAGATGCAGCAGCCACAGTAAATGATGGAAGCCACGTAGGCAGCTTTGCAGGCCTGAGTGAGCCATGCAAGGGGGCAGAGGAACCAGAGGACCCCAATCTAGGCTTGGGAGTGGGTGCATGCTGGAGGTGAAGTTGCAGCATTGTCAGTCATGAGATAAGTGGAAGAGGGTTCTTGCAATTCCACAGCTACAGAAGGAGGGGGCAGGAGGAAGGAAGGTGAGGGGTGGACCCTGAAGCTTGCAGGGTTCTGTTTTGTGATCAGGGTGGTGATGGGCATCTCCTTGGATGACCTGTGGGCATCTCAGTGAGAACTCAGTGCTCTCCACAGGATCAGGTAGGTGCCAGACTCTTGCTGTGAGTCGCAGGCTCCATCTGGTACCTTGTTAAAATACCAGTTCCTGATTCCATTTGACCTCCTGGATCTGCATCTGCAAGAGCAAAACCCCAGGATGAGCAGGCTGCACAGGGACACTTGGCCACCACCTGAGCTCCCTTAGAGGGTGTGCCGTCAAAGGAGGGGTGGAGCACCGAAGCCTGTCAAATCATGTTTTAAAGAAAAAACTTCATAGGACTGGGGCTATAGCTCAGCAGTAGAGCGCTTGCCTAGCATGTGGGAAGCACTGGGTTCCATACTAAGCACCACATGAAAATAAATAAAATAAAGACATTCTGTCCATCTACAACAGCAAAAAAAATAATAATAATAAAATAAAAATGGATAGATGCCCTCCAGAGCTTTTATTACTGACTAAAATGATTCTGTTGGCTCAGCCTTTTCATATATTCACCCACCAAATATTTACTGAGCACCTTCTGTATGCAGTAGAGGTGCGGGGAACAGAAGGATCATGACAAAGCTACACCTTCACAAAGCTCACCGAGGTGGGATGAACGTTAATGCTTGTAGTTGGTGCAAAGAAAACAGGTGTGGGAACACCCTCTCTGTGAGGGGAACTTGTCAGGTGAGCCTGTAGTTCTCCAGGAGCACTTGCATAGGGACAGAGGACAGCCAGGGTCAGCGTGGCAGGGACCAGGGCAAAGGAGGGCTGATGTGGCCTTCCATGTGAGGGTCTATTGTTGGGGGCTCCAAGCAGAGTGAAGACATGCTTTATGTTCTAACAGATCTCTCTGGAGGCTGCAGAGGGCCAGGGGGAGGTATGGAGGCCAGTCAGGAAGGAGAGGACAAAGGGGTCGCATGGGTTGAAGTTCTGTCTACACTCTCTGCATCCAGGTGAGCAGTCACTCTGCAGGTGAGGACGGGGCAGGTCTGCACACCAGCAGCCCAGTCTAGGATGGTATGAGGACCCAGAGACCCAGAACTAGCAGTGGGTTGTGCAAATTATGAGCCTGGAGATAAGCTAGGGCACCCATGGGAGCCATGGGACAGGTGAGCTCAGGATGCATGGAGCGGGGGAGCCAGCAGGGAAGCCAGTGGCTGGGACACAGGTGCTGCAGAGGAAGGGTATGGGGGAAGGACCCACTTGGCCAGCTCACAGCACATAGGAGTATCATCTTCTTTCCACATATGACAGTGCGGGGGTTGGTTCCATCTGTGACTGGCATTGCAGGCTTGCTGCCAATTACTGGCCTTGCCCTGCCATTGTCTCCCTGCTAGTGTGAGTTCTGGATATTGTGTTTATGCCATTACCCTCCCTAAAGAAGCACATGCTAACGCAAAACTGACGCTTTCCTTCACAGAAGGGAGAGTTCCATAGGTTAGCTGATGCCAAGATATTTCTGAGTGATTGCCTGGCGTGCGACAGTTGCTTGACTGCAGAGGAAGGAGCCCAGCTGTCTCAGCAGAGCACCAAGGAATTCTTCCGCGTTCTGAACCTTAATAAGGTATGATGTTCAGAGCGCATGCTGTCACTGTGCCTGCGGAGCTGACCTGGGGGTGGTGGGTCAAGGGGGAGGTGAAGTCTGTTCTCCGTGTACGTAGAACCCTTTGCTGGGACATCGATGCACGTCTCTGCCTTTCCTGGTGTCATGAAGTTCCTGTTCCCTGCCGTAGTCTGCCTTGCCCTAAGCCCTTCCATGGGGAATACAACCCCTGCCCAGACTCCTCTGCCGACTCTGGGAGAGTGGCTGGCAGCACACATTCATCTCCTGGTTGGAAGGGCGGCCACAGCCTGGTGAGGTCCAGCAGACAGGTCTGAGTTTCAGAGATAGGCTTGGGTGCTAATGGTCTTGTGGGACTTGGGCAGGCTGGGACTCCAGGGACGGGTGATGGATCCCAAATCCTCCTTCAGCATGTCCCCTGGACCTCCTGTACAGAACTACCAGGTGCCACTATCTTTCAACAAGGGGAATAAAAGGGAAAGAGAAATGAGGTGTGGTGGGGTTGTTGGGGTCTTGATTTACAGCACCCAGAGAGTTGGCATAACCTGTCACAGAGGTGTGTGTGTGTCCCACCTTGCCCAGGTATCCTGCCCTGACCCCCATGACAGAGTAGGGTGGGTCTTTTCTCTGATGTAGTCAGTAGTCAGTGTGCTTAAGAGCCTTGAAAATCTTTGGGTTTTTGTTTACTTTTGAGGGGTTCTAGGGATGGAATCCTGGGCCTTTCGAGTGGAAGGCAAGTGATCTGCCACAGAGTGCCCCACCCAGAATGCTGGCTCACGTGAGTGCTCATGCCGGGCAGCACCAGGGTACCTCAGGTGCTCAGCCTCACACTCTGGCGTTTTCCTGGACAAGTCATCCACCCTTTTAGGTTCCAGTTTTGGGTGGAAATACACTCTCTGTTGTCAGCATCAGCTGCGCCCTGTGTCCCCTTCCTGGTGTGCAGTCTCCCAGGGGTCCAAGGCAAGCTGCTGGCGCCCAGCTGGGGTGTTCTGAATAGCACCGCCATGCTGCCCACCACACTCTGTAAGCTGATTCCACCTGCTCAGCCTCATCCTGTCAGGGAACAGAGTGACCTTAGCCATTCCGTGGCGCTGAACTAGAGTCGGGGATGCCTGCGTTCTCTCCTGGCACGCTCCACAGAACGGTTAGACTTCTAATTCTGTGGCATCTGTAGTTTTTGCAAATGCCCTTACAAGTGCCTGTATCCCTGGTACTCCCACACATGATGCAGAGGGGTAACTGTGGTGTCAAGGGTGCAGTTCACCCTGAGGAGTAGAAGGTGTCCCTGTTTTTTCCTGATTATTCAGCTGGAGATATTTGGTATGTTTATTGGCAAGTCACAGTTATATTGCTTGTTTATATTCTATTATACTTCAAAACTGCATCCAGCTGCTGTGACAAATCCTGACACTGGGGTTCCGCTGATGGAGAAGTCCAGAGGCGAGCTAGTTCCAGGTGCCTTGGGGCTGTGTGAAGCGAGTGGCGGCTGCCTCTGCTGTGCTTGGTGTGCGGCCAGCACTCACACTTGGTGACACGCTGCAGACGCTTCCAGGGCTGTTGCAGGCTGGGCTCAGTCTGAGGGGTCTGGTGGTTCCCCAGGATTTCCCTGAACTGCTTATGCCAATCTGTTTCTTACTATTTTAATTTGCATTTTGAAGAAAGCCATTCTTACTAAGGAATGCACATATATAGTTAGTTTACTTATATTTGGTGCCAGGGTTTGAATCCAGGGGCACTTAACCACTAAGCCCCAGCCCCAGCTTATTTTAACTTTTATTTTGGGACAGTATCTCAATGAGTTGCTTAGGGTCTTACTAAGTTGCTGAGGCTGGCCTTGAGTTTGTGATCCTTCTGCCTCAGCTTCCCGAGTCACTGGGATTATTGGTGTGGCCACAAAGCCCAGCTAGTCAAAATTTTCTAGAATAGTTTGTAAGGGATAATGTGTCAGTTCTCGCCAGAGTTAAAATTTTTAGTGGCTAAAGTGTGCCACTGAATGACCTAGCCTGATGCTTTCTAGGAGACTGACCTTTGGACAGTCATTTAAGTCTATATACATTTTCATTGTTACCTGGTGACTTCTGTGACTTAAGGGCCAGTATTGTGACGTGTCCTGTTTCAGTCCTGATGCCCTTCTCCGAGGCATGCTTGCCAGCGCTTGTCTAGTTCACAGTCTTTTCATGGAACATGTGTTGCATTCTGTTTGTGCTGAGTCTTTCCTGAAGGTGTCTAGCTTGCCCTTCATGGAGGTGACACCACTCTGTTCTCTTGTAGAGATGCGATACCTCAAAGCACAGAGTGCTGGTAGTGTCTGTGTGTCCTCAGTCTTTGCCTTATTTTGCTGCTAAATTCAACCTCAGTGTCACTGATGCATCCAGAAGACTCTGTGGCTTCCTCAAAAGTCTTGGTGAGTCACCTTTGGTAATACTGAGATTTAAAACTGAGGTCATGAAGGCCCCTTCCAGGAGCACCTCACGGAGTGTACAGCGACCCTGCCCTGTATGTCAAGAGGCTGGAGGCCGGCCTCGCCTCCACTGATGGCAGGCGGTGCTTCTTAACCCCTGGTCTGCAGGAAGGGCTGATCCCTCTGGAGCTAGACGCGAGTGCCTGCTGGCACTGTGGACAGGGGTGTATGGGAGGCCCCCACCCTCGCCAGCAGCCTCCATGCCGCCCCAGCTCATGGAAGGCGTTTGGATGGAGAAGCATCTGAAATGATGAGTGCCCCATTTCCCAAGAAAGGAGTATGCAGGTGTTCTTTTTTTCTTAGTTGCAGATGGACACAGTACCTTTATTGTATTTACTTATGTGGTGCTGAGGATCGAACCCAGTGCCTCAGACATGCTAGGCTGGCTCTCTACCACTGAGCTACAATCCCACCCCTAGGCAGGTATTCTTTATGTGAGGAGTGATAAGTGGTAATTTAAGTATATAATCAAGGGGCTGGGGATGTGGCTCAAGCAGTAGCATGCTCGCCTGGCATGCGTATGGCCCGGGTTCGATCCTCAGCACCACATACCAACAAAGATGTTGCATCTGCCAAAAGCTAAAATGAATATTAAAAAAAAAAAAAACCCTCTCTCTCTCTCTCTCTCTCTCTCTCTCTCTCTCTCTCTCTCTCTCTCTGTCTCTCTATCTTAAAAAAAAAAAAAAAGAATATAATCAAGCCAGCTCAGGGGCCATGCTTGCAATCCCAGCTCCTCTGGACGCTGAGGCAGGAGGGTCACAAGTTCAAGGCCAACCTGGACAACTTAGCCAGCCCATCTCAAAATGAAAGATAATAAAGAGACTGGGGGTGTAAATTTTAAAAAGTGAAAGGTAGCTGGGCATGGTGGCACATGCCTGTAATCCCAGTGGCTTCAGAGGCTGAGCAGGAGGAAAAATGTAAGTTCAAAGTCAGCCTCAGCAACACCAAGATACTAAGCAACTCAGCAAGACCCTGACTCTAAATAAAATACAAAATAGGGCTGGGGATGTGACTCAGTGGTTGAGTGCCCCTGAGTTTAATTTCCAATACCAGAAAAAAAAAAATTAGAAGGGACTGGGAATGTAGCTCATGGTAAAGCAGCCCTCAGTACCAAAAAAGAGAGTACAGTCAAGATGGAAAATGCCAAAAGGGAACTAAGACTGCTGAGACTTGGAGCTGCTCCTGGCATGCCACAGGGCTCCCGAGTGGTCTGTTTGCCCGGTCCTTGCATGGTGGTGTCACAGGGCCCTTGAGCATCCTCTGGGCATGGCAGCCAGCGGGCGGGCAGAGAGGACAGACAGGGCTTTGTCACGAGACCCCTGGGACAGCATCTGCAGGCAGGCCTGAGGGCTGAGCAGCAGCCCATTCCTCCTTGGTGTTCTTGGTGATGGTGGTTTCTCCTGGCAGGTGATTTAGGGCCTAAGAGCTGCAGCCGAGACCCAGCAGCTACGTGTGAACTCATCCAGGTGCTCCTATACACGGCCAGTCCCCGGGAGCTCAGGCTGGCCTTGCCTACCAGACGAAACAAGAGCAGAGCAGTCGGTGCTCTGGAGTGTGGTGTGGAGGCTTGTCAGCGTGTAATTGTTAGATCTTCACAAAGAACTGGTTTCTTCTAAAGTAAAAATTTGAATTTCATAATATTTATGTATTTTTGGGGTACTGGGGATTGAACTCAGGGGCCTTCAACCACTAAGCCACATCCCCAGCCCAATTTTTATATTTTATTAGACATAGGGTCTCACTGAGTTTCTTAGTGCCGCACCATTGCTGAGGCTGGCTTTGAACTCAAGATCTTCCTGCCTCAGCTTCCGGAGCTGCTGGGATTACAGGCATGAGCCACTGTGCCTGGCCAGACTGAAATTTTAATGTGCCACTGAGTTAGAAGAGAATGCTTTACATATCTTATGATGTCCCATTGGCTTACACATGGAGTGCTGTAAGATAGTTCTGCTAACATAGACGTACAGAAAGGGAGACGCAGGAGACAGAGTGTATGTGTTGTATAGTAAAAGTGATGTATGCTTATTAAAAAAAAAAAAATTAAAATCCTCGGTCCTGAACTGGCCCTTAGTTAGAGACGAGCCAAGACTTGTGGCCCTTGTGGCTCAGGCAGACCCTGGTCCCCATGGGTGGAGACAGCGCCCCTCTCTCCTACAGGGGTGCACTACGTGTTTGACACCTCGATAGCTGCGGACCTGAGCATCCTGGAGAGCCAGAAAGAGTTTGTGCGTCGGTTCCATCAGCACAATGAGGAACAGCGTGCGCTGCCCATGCTGACCTCTGCCTGCCCAGGTCAGTCCCTGGGCTGGGGTGGGCGTGGGCACTCGGCAGGTGGGTGGGTGGTGAATTTGGCATGCGTCCCTCGAGGCCTCGCAGAGTGGGGGTGTCCAGCCCAGTGCTGTCTACGTGAGCAACGTTTATCAGCTGGGTAGTTCAGAGGTAGTTCAGGGAGAGCCTGTGGCTGTGCTATGATTTTGACTTTTGTTCTGCACTGGGGATTGAACCCAGGGCCTCACATGCGCAAGGCAAGTGCTCATGTAGTGAGTGACATCCCAGCCCTTAATTTCTTTTTTTTTTTTTTTTCTTTTTTTAAAGAGAGAGAGAGAGAGAGAGAGAGAGAGAGAGATACATCTTTGTTTGTATGTGGTGCTGAGGATCAAACCCAGGCCGCCCGCATGCCAGGCGAGCGCGCTACCGCTTGAACCACATCCCCAGCCCTCCTTAATTTATTTTCATTTATACATTTGTAAGATTTGTGGGGCAAGCATACTGTGTTTTAATAAAAATCAATTATATTCTTAAAATTATTTCAGATAATCTAATTATCAAACAATTACAGATGACATGACAAACATTTATCTTTTCCCAGCTTTAAAGGAAATCGTAGGATAACACAGTTCCTGACACTGATACTCAGGTTCTGTTGAGGAGCACTTTCAGCTATTGTTCCATTAATTGAGCGTGGAGTCAACACCTAGGTACTGTCTTGGCCCACTCCCTGCTATAGTCACTGATGCTGGGGCTCAGGAGCAGGCCCTGCATGGGGAGATCTTGCCCTATCAGGTAGGAGGAGAGGGGCAGCTCCAAGTCCAGGGCCCCCTCCAGGCACCAGGTGGACACAGTTCACCTGTCTTGATACCCCATGGTGGGTTGGCTTCAGCCTGAGTTTTGATGGGGACATGCAAACCATGGCAGGTGACATTTATCACAGTTTTTCAATTCTGGACAAAATGAGCATTTTCTCCTCCCCTTTTAAATTTTCATCATTAGCAGGGATGAAACCCTGGTAGGAGCAGTGGCCAGCGACCTTCAGGCGAACGTGCTCCACGTTCATGGGTCTGCCAGCATGGCAGCCTGCTGTCTACCTGGGCGTGGGCAGTGCCATTTCAGAAGTGGCCAAGTGTGGGGCCTAGCTGGCCTCTCGTTGTGCGGGGTCTTCCGGCAGCGGGCACCCTCAGGGCTGTGATTTGGTAAAGCAGGTGGGGATGGCCTGGAGTTTGCTCAGAGTGTGGAGGGGCTTCTGCCTCTGCTAAAGCTGGGAAGAGGAAGTCCCCCACCCAGGAAGCTGCACTGGAGATTCAGCAGCTGACCACCCATAAACCTGAGGTGCTCTACCTCCTCGGTGTGTGGGTCAGTTCTACCCTAATCAGAGGAGGAGACACCGGGATGGCCCTTGGTTCCTGTCAGCAGGGCAGACAGCTTCGTGCTCTTTGCCAGCCCCAAGCCAACAGGTGCCTCTTGATTCCTTCTGTGGAGGCCTGGGGAAGAGCCTGGGGTGACTCCTGGAAAAGCTCCTGATAGGTGCAGAGGCCAGCAGGCCCCCTGCGTCCTCAGCTGGCAGTGCTGGATGAGGCGCCAGGCTCTCCTCAAGCAGTGTCCTTGAGCCCTTTCTCTGCTTGTGTCACCTGCTGCAGACCAATCCTTGGCTACCCATCTTAGCTTGAGGTTTGCTGTGTTTAATGTATCGGACTGTTGACTTCCTAGTCTGGATTCTGGAGTGCTCTTCCTGGTTAATGACGGTTTTTCTCATGTGTCAGAACTGTAACCATCATGGCTAAGGTTTACAGCACCTCCACAGTCCAAGGAGATGATTTGGTGTGCTCTGCTTCAAAACCAGAACTTTTCTGTGATTGTTGCCGACAGGAAGGCTGAAGCAACGCCAAGATTGCTGGCTTTGCTTCTCCCTAGAATTGGGCCTTGGCTGGCCGAGGGCTGTTCCCAAAATGTTTCCTGACTTAAGTCCCCAGTGGCTAGACCCCCAGGTGTGGAGACTCAGGGCCATAGGTGACGGGTGGGACCCACAGCTTTGCCCTCATGGTGATGGGCAGGGCCTCCATCCGTGGCAGGTGCTCAGCAGCAGTGCTTCACACATGGGGGTGCCTCTGAGGGTCTGCTGCTCCTAACAGCCTGTCTCCCCTGCTACCTCTCGCGTGGTGGTCAGGAAACCCCTCTGGGGGCCCGGCCTCCTGGGGCTTTGCTGGGTCCTGTTTGGTGTCTGAGGCCTGTAAAGCTTGGCCCAGCAACACGAGCGCAGGAGTGCTGAGAGCTTGCGTCCTGGGCATGTGCCTCGCGCTGGGGTCCAGGGGTGGCCCTCGGGCCTGCCAAACACTGCCCTGCAGGGGGTTCTTTTTCAGGACAACTGTTGTATGCACCTGTCGTGGATTGGAGGGCGTCGAGGCTGTGTCGTGGGGGCACCTGAGGTTTGAGTTTGATGGCTCTCACTCGCCCTTGGCAGGCCTGCCCAGGGGCCTGCCCTTCTCTGTATGGGGGCAGTGGATGTCCTGGGCTTCAGTGCCCTCCAGCAGTGCCCATGTTCTTGTGTGCATACTGGGTACGTGTCCATGGGGTTGGGCCCTCTTGCCAGGATGCACCCAGTGTTGGGGGAGCAAGCCTTGGCTCCTGCAGGCAGAACTGTAGGCCGTGTGTTCAGCTGACCTCCCTGGCCTGTGCCCACTCCTGGAGACCACCACAGCAGCCACGGTCCACGGGGTGGTAGAAGTTCATTGAACTGAAGAAGAAATGATCACAGTGCCTGCTTTGCTATTGATGATTCATTCAGGGGCTTAAGTTTCTTGTTTTGTCGATTTAAACAGTGGACAGTCTTTGGGCTTATTTCCAGCAGGGTCAGTACAGAGTGCTGGGCTTCTCCCACCTGTATGTGGCCACTTGCCTCATGTGCAAGAACTCCACGCCTGGCACGGCAAACCTCACAGGCTTGGTCCAGTGACTGTTCTGAGTTGCTCCTCAGAGCGTCTCCTTCTCACTCCTGGGGGGCCTGCTGCCCCCGCTCTGCCTTCTCCTGACTATTGCTCTCAGTTTGAGGCCCACAGGGTACTTCCCACTTCGCAGCACCCTTAAACCTTGAGGACTCCCAGCCCACTGCCTGAGCTGTGGAGGGCAGATCGTGGTGGGCAGTCTGTATGAACCCTGACGAGGCTGCAGCTGACCTTGTGGATTCTCCTCCCCAGGCTGGGTCCGATACGCTGAGCGGGTGCTGGGACACCCTGTTACTCCCCACCTGTGTGCTGCCAAGTCCCCTCAGCAGGTCATGGGCTCCTTGGTGAAGGATTATTTTGCCAAACAGCAGGTAAGCTGATCCTTTCAGAGGGCAGCGTATTGGTTGGGAGGTGACCCTTATGTCCAGGTGAACTCCTGGGAGCTGTGGCTTCTGGTGAGGATCCCGTGTCACCCTTTCTGCCAATGTCCACCTCTGCCTCTCTCTTGTTCTAATCTCTTCCTTTCTTCTTATTCTTTTCTCCTGGACCCATTTGGCCCTAATAGAAACACTTTAGGTGATGCCTCCTTACTTCTGGGCCAGGCTCACCATGGAGGCCTGGTGGGGATTGTGCCTGGAGGCTGAGGACCACTGTCACTCAGGAAACCAGCCTCCTTTCTGCCCTGGCTTCCCCTCAGACCATGGGTGCCATGTGACTCCTTGTGAGATTCAGCCATGGGCTTGACCTTGTTCCCCATGAGGCAGCACGAGTCCCAGCCTGGGGCTCCTTCACCCCTGCCTCCCCTGGTGTCTGGAGGCCAGCCATGGATCACTGTGCTGCGTGCCACCGCTCCTGCACTGTTGTCCTCCTTGGGGGCACCGTCCCACCGGGTGTCATGGCAACTGAAGAGGACAATAACAGGGTCTTCCAGACCCTGGAAGCCAGCTGTGAAAAGCCACTCTCCTGGCAGCCTTGTGGTTTCAGCCACAGGGGACCTTTGCTTCATAAGGTCACCATAGTTGACAGGTGTCAGGGTGAGAGTTGCAGAGGCACAAAACAGCACACCCTGGGCCATTCTGCCTTGCCCTTGCCCTGCCCCTGTTTGTCTCCCCTGCTGCCAGCCCTGCCCTCCCCTGGCTGGATCCCAAAGCTGTGGATCCCTTGCAGGTCCTGCTGGGGAACCGGCCTGCAGCCACCTCTCCCCTAACCCCTGGTCGGGCTGTGATCAAGGCAGGCTTCCTCTCAGGCTCCGCCCCTGCCTGCAGCAGGGCCTTTGAACCCGGCCTCATCAGCATTACCCCAGTTCTGGTCCAGCCTTGGGTACCTGCTCCTCACACCAAGGCCCCGGGGGACAGCCTGAGGAGGCTGCAGTAAGCCAGGCGGAGCACACGCCTGTTCTTCCTGGCCTGCCCTGTGTGCACAGTGCTGGAGGCAGGCTCTGCCCTCCTGGTTCTGGAGGGCCGCTCCCTGGGCTCCTAGGCCTGCAGGTTCTCTATGTGAACCAGCTCCTTTCAGGTGAGGCAGCAGAGGTACAGGTGCAGTGCTGGAGCAGACCAGGAGGGGGTGAGAGCGAACTAGAGCCAGGGGTCAGACCCAGAGCCAGCACCCCCGGTGCCACGTCTGGGGGCAGTGAGTAGCTCCCGCCGGC
The DNA here is from genome assembly GCF_048772815.1 of Callospermophilus lateralis. NCBI lineage: Eukaryota > Metazoa > Chordata > Mammalia > Rodentia > Sciuridae > Callospermophilus > Callospermophilus lateralis. The sequence goes on along the minus strand of NC_135315.1, from coordinate 587,910 downwards.
CCTCAGCATGAGGCACTCTCTTCCACAGAACCTGGCCCCAGAGAAGATCTTCCACGTAGTTGTGGCCCCCTGCTACGACAAGAAGCTGGAGGCTCTGCGAGAGGGGCTCTCTGCTGCGCACGGTGCCCAGGGTGCTGACTGTGTGCTGACATCAGGTGAGAGGCGGGCAGGGCTGTGCCTGGACACTGGCTGGCTCTTTGATTGGCCAGTGCTGAGGGCCCTTGGGTTTAGAAGGGAGAGCTGGTGCTGGTACAACCTTGCTTCCTCCATGTCCCCAGTACGCAAGTCTCTAGGAGAACCCCTGGGGCAGTGTGGCTGTGGCCTGTGTCACCTGCTGCCCTTTAGGGAGTCCTGCCTGACCACAGGAGGCCTGCTAAGTCTGCCCTAGGCACAGTGGAGCTCTCACAGAGAAAACAGCAGGGCCCTGCCCAGGGGTCCTGCCTGCCCACTAGCGCAGGGGTGCTGCTGCACACACCAGCAGAGCAGGCAGGTTCTCCGCCTGGGGATAGGAATTATCTCCCAAACCAGTGGACTGCTAGGCCTGCAGGTTCTCTCTGTGAACCAGCTCCTTTCCTTCTTTCCCGGGCGGAAGAAGCCCGCTGAGGCCACTGGGGAAGCTAGAAGAAGGCTGGAATCCCAGGCTGGAAACTGATCTCCAGGTGTGAGGCCAGTTGTGGTCAGGCAGAGTGGCAGGCTCTTAGGAAAAACTTGGAGTGTAGGTAGGTATTCCCCTCTTGGCATGGCCAGGAAGTCTAGCAAGCCAATCCCTACAGGAAGGTCTCCACCTTTGGGGTGCACCCTGTGGAAGTGACGTGGCAGAAGGGACTCAGGGTCACTGTGGTGCTGTCCTCTACTTCCTTAGCAAATGGCCAGTGGCCATGTGCTCATGCTGGAAAGGTACAGCTGCACAGAGAGCCACATCAAGCAGTTTTTATTTTGGTGCTGGGATGGAACCCTGGCCTCAAGCATGAAGGCAGGCACTCCACCACTAAGCTCTCAGCCCTGCTGGTGTGTATGTGTGTCTACAGACAGGGGGTTGAACCTGGGATGTGCTAGCACTGAGCTACATCCCCAGTCCTTTTGATTTTCTTCCTTTCTTTCTTTCACTTTCTTACTTGCAGGGACCTGTTAAGTTGTCTAGGCTGGCCTTGAACTTGTGGTCCTCCTGCCTCAGCCTCCGAGTACAGCTGGGTTTACAGCACTGCACGCAGCTGCTCCACATTTGCGGTCTTCATGCTGCATACTGTGGCAGCCATTTAAGGGGCTCTATTTCCACCAGACACCTCATGAGGAAGTAACATAGAGTGGGGTGTGGTGGCACACACCTATAATCCCAGCAACTCAGAAGACTGAGGCGAGAGGATTGCAAGTTTGAGGCCAGCCTCACTAACTTAGTGAGGCCCTATCTCAAAATAAAAATAGAAACGGGGCTGGGGGTGTGGCTTGGTGGTAAAGCACTCCTTGCTCAATCCCCCTGCACCAAAAAGACAAGAGTGAGTGAGCTGGTTTGAGGTACCTCAGTGCCTGCTGGCTGTGCGCAGAAGCATGCCACCTGGAGATGACTTGGAGCCACCCCTAAGCCCTCGGTGCCAAGGCTTAGGGAGGCTCAGACCCTGGCCTGTTGTTTGTGTTTTTCCCCGAGTCTGCTGCTGCTCTGTGCTGAGGGGTCCAGGGTCACTAGTCCAGACTCCCCCAAAGGAGGAACAGCACAAGGGCCTGGACCCTCTGTCCTTATGGTTCTCAGGCTTCTCGTTTGTCTGCAGGTGAAGTTGCTCAGATAATGGAGCAAAGTGACCTTTCTGTGAAAGATGCTGCAGTGGATACCCTGTAAGTGGCTTGGAGGGGGTCTCTGGGCAGGGCCACCTGCAAACTCTCAAGCCGCCCCTGCTAGCCCCAGGCTTTACTGCTGTGTGACTAGAGCGCCTGAACCCTGAGATGGGGCTGCCCATGGCCCTATCACAACCCACAGCCATCCTCCTGGCTTGAACTGGAGTGGTCAGGACTCTGGGCTGCCAGGGTTGGCTTCTGTGTGTGATGGGCACACCAAGCCCTCAAGGAAGGGGGCGGGCTAGATGCAGGGCGGCAAGACCTACCTCTGCACTGCTGCTTCTGCTCCTCAGGGCCATTGGAGCCAAGGACACAGCAGCTGGTCTCCACCTGGTGGCCCTCTTCCCAGCTGTTGTCTGTTATGGGAGATGGGACTGAGGCTCATGGAATTTCAACCTGAGTGCCAGGCAGGGTCTGCACCTAGGCCGGGGTTGACCCAGCGTTCTCGCTGTGGCTCAGCACAGGCCGATGTGCTCTTGTGTCACTTGGTGCTTGGTCCTCGTCCCTCCTGTTGCTCATGCAACTGGAGAAGGAAGTGAATGAATGGCCCAGCAACAAGCACAGCCCTCCTGCAGCTTCAGACCAGGCGCAGGAGGAGACTTTGTGCCAACTACTAGCACTCCTTAAGAATGTGACTCCCCAAATCTAAGTTTCCAGAGGCTGTGGTTGGTTTCAGTGGCGCCCTTCGGCCTGGGACCCTGGGGTTCGGGTCGGCTTGCACTGTGGCTTCCCGTCATCATTAAGGAGGACTTCTCTCCCTCTGTCTGGTGAGGTTTGGAGACATGAAGGAGGCCACAGTGAGGCGCCACGAGGGAGCCGGCTCCGACGGGCACCTGGCCCACGTCTTCAGACACGCGGCTAAGGAGCTGTTCAACGAGCACGTGGAGGAGATCACCTACCGCGCCCTGAGGTGCGGGCGGGCTGTCTGCAGCAGGCCTCCTGCGGGCAGCAGGGCAGTTGGGCACAGCATGGGTGGCGTGGGAGAGGCTTTGCCAGTCCACCAAAAGGCCTTTTGTGTGTTGACCCAAACTTCGTCTGGCTGACATTCCCAACTTAGATTGGAAAAGGACCCTCAAGTCACAGAAAGACAATTCTGCAGTCAAAATCCATGTCATTTGTTTTATAGAAACAAAGACTTCCAGGAGGTCACCCTGGAAAAGGACGGGGAGGTTCTGTTACGCTTCGCTGCTGCTTACGGCTTTAGGAATATCCAGAACATGATCCTAAAGCTCAAGAAGGGCAAGTTCCCGTACCACTTCGTGGAGGTCCTCGCATGTCCCAGAGGTGAGCTGCGGAGCAGAGCCCGCCCAGGCGGCCCCCCAGACTCCAGCCCCTCAGCTCTGTGCTTGCCCCGTGATGGCCTTGGCTGTGCTCGCTCTCTCGTCCTCACTCCCTGTCATTAGGGAAGCTGGTCACGTGGCATACCCAAACCTGTGCTCCCAAGGACTCTGGAACCCGAGGCAGGAGGAGCTCAAGTTCAGGGCCAGCCTGGACAGCTTGGCCGTCTCAACATAAAATAAGAAGGGCTGGGTGTGCGCCTCAGTGGTGCAGTACCCCTGGGTTCAGTCCCCGGTACCAGGGGGAAAGGAGTGGGCAGTTACACATGGCCTTCAGAGCTCCCTTGGGGAGGTGTGTGTACCAGGTCAGAGCAGCTCACGTGGTGGCCTGTGTACTGCCAGGCTGTGGGGCAGAGGCTTCCCGGAGCTGAGGAGAGCCGTATCTGAGGGCTCATGAGAGCCCTGTGTTTGAGGAGCTTCCTGACGTGCAGAGGGGTAACACAGGTGATGACAGGGTCCCAGGGAGGGGACAGAGCAGACCAGAGCCAGATGGACAGGGGTCCCTGATGCAGGTGTGGCTGTCAGGAGGACACAGAGCCCCTGGCCCATGAGGGCCCACCTGCTCTGCTGACTTGGGAACTAGGGATGTCTGTGTCCCCAGGGTGAAGTAACATGGGTGCATGAGAACAGGGTTCCTAGAGAGACCCAGGGTGAGCCGACGAGGACTACAGACGTTCCGTGACCCGGAGGAGCCAGGAGGGACACCAGCTCGAGCTAGGGGAGGGTGGAGGTTAGAGAGTTGGTGTTGGGGGTCAGGTGCAGAGCTCACAAAGCTTGCCAGGGGCAGGAGTGGGGACAGGTGGCCAGTGAGGCAGGGCCTTTGGGAGGTGTGTCCTGTGCTCCATGGAGGTCCAAGTGTGCAGATGGTGGAGACCACAAGTTGGGCTGCCTGCTGCCCTGGCTTCATGGAGAGTGAGGTTTAGCCCTGTGGAAGTTTGCTTCTGGTTTGCTGTGCTGGAGGTGGTGCTGGGGATGGGCCCAGGGCCTTGTGCATGTGAGGCAAGTGCTCTACCATAGAGCTGCACCCTGGCCACTACTGGTTCTTTTTTTTGTGGGGGGGGTGGGAAGGGAGTACCAGGGATTGAGTACTTAGCCTCTGAGCCACATCTCCAGCCCTATTTGTATTATATTTAGAGACAGGATGTCACTTTTGCTTAGTGCCTCAATGTTGCTGAGGCTGGCTTTGAACTTACAATCCTCCTGTTTCAGCCTCCTGAGCTGCTGGCATTACAAGCATGAGCCACCACGCCTGGCTCACTGCTGGTTCATTAAGTGAATTTTGCTACTATTGATGAAGACATTGTGTACAGGCTAGAGAGTAAGCAGCACTGATAACAGGAGCCAGGTGCTTGTGCAGACAGTGTGTGGGTGTGCAGCTGCTCCGCCCCCTGTCCTCGCCTGCCCCAGACTGTCTCCCAGTGTCTCCCAGAGACTGACTTTCCCACAGGAAGCAGCAGTTGCCTGTGTGTGCCTTTCAGGGTGCTTGAGTGGCAGAGGCCAAGCGCAGACTGAGGACGGGCACTCAGACAAGACCCTGCTGCGGCAGATGGAGAGCATCTACGCTGACATCCCTGTGCAACCTCCAGAGACCAGTGCACACCTGCAGGAGCTGTACCAAGCGTGGCTGGGCTCCCCTGGTGCTCAGGAAGTGCTGCACGCCACACACCCGAGCCCAGTGCGCTGCTTGGGCAGCCTGGACATTAGGTGGTGAAAGAAGCTGGGGCAGCCCCTCCACAGGAGGGTTGCTCTGCACTGGAGGGTGGGTCTCCAAGAAACAGCTTGCTGAGCCTGGCTGGCTGTGAGAGTCCTCTGCCGTCCGACACAGCGTGGGGGGAGGCTGTGTCCTTTTATCCTAAGGTTGTATGAAAAATCCAAAGAGCGAGAACCAAGATGGTGCACTGTCTTTTAGGGTTAAAAAAATCTAAGAGGTGTCCTGTGAAGAGTCAAGGCCAGGTATGCAGTCTGCACTCCTTGGCGATGGCAGCTGCAGAAGTGGCAGCAGCAGGCCACTGGGGCAGGCTGCACAGTCCCAGCCTCCTGGCCTGGTTTGGCTCCTGCTTTCGCTCAGAGACATTTCTAAGAATGACCTAGAGTTCTGGCACCAGTGGGCCATGTTCCTGGGCCACCAAAGTGCAGCACCACCACCCTGCTGGGACCACACGTAGTCAGCTGGGGGCCTGCGCACTGGCCCCTCAGCCCGGCCTGACCTTGTGCATTCAGTCTGAATTGGACTTGCTGCAGGGGGAGAGGCCTGATGAGGGTGACTGTCTTCAGGAGCAGAGTTGGGGGGTGGGAGGGAGGACATGGGAGCATCCCCAAAACATGAGAACCATCACAGGGCCAGGGGGTGAGCCCAAGGCCCACCCAGCCCTGCAGCAGGTGGGACAGCGAAGCCCTCTGCTTGTTGATGGTCCCTTTCAGCCCTGGCTGAACTGCCTCGTGAGCTCGCCCCAAGGACAAGGAGAAAGCAGTGTCTCCAAATGGGACTGCTCTCAGAATCCCCAGTGCTGCGCTGGGCTCACCCTGGAGGTGCAGGTGCTGAGGCCCACAGGTGGCCTTATGCAGCACTGAGTTTCCTTAACGTGCGTGACGCTTCCACACGTTAGGCTGCCTTCATCCTGTGTTGTGTTGTGCTGTGTGCCTGTCTAGGTGGGTGACTGACACATGTTAACTGTATATTTTTTGCTTTCAATCTCTATACAGTCGAGTGTCCCTCCCCTGAAGTAACTGATGTGGAATAAACAGTTGAAAAGGGCCTGAGTGTGGAGCCCCACTTGGCTGGGCTGCAGCATGGGTCCCCTCCCTTGCCACACCTGAGCCGGGGCAGCCTCCTGGTGCAGGTTCAGTGGGGAGTCCTGCCTCCCTCCAGAAGGAGGATGAGCAGGGACCTGCCTAGTACCATCACAGTGCAGCCAGCAGCTGCCACGGAGGGACTGGCCTCTCAGATGGGGGCCTTTCTGGGGATGATGGAGGGTCGTGGCTCTGTGCATTTTTAAAAGCCTGTTTTCAGAGAGGGATTACATGGTTCCCCCAAGAACTCCCAGAAGTGAGTCACCTGGGGAACAATTTAAGCCTGCACTGGATCTCTGTGTAACAGACAGTGGGATTTGGATAGCATCTCTGGCACATCCCAACTTCTCCATCAAACTTAAGTTTGACTGGGAGGGTCAAAGGGAACAGCTGCCTCTAGTTTCATGATTTTCATCTTTACTCATTTCTTGTGCTGGTTGCTGGAACCCAGGGCCTGGCACACGCTGAGCACCTGCTGTACTTCTGGGCCACAACCCCCAGTCCTTAAGGAGCAGTTCTGTGGGTGAGGTTAAGGACAGCTGTGGGGTGGCCAGTTCCCGGCGCAGAGCCACGGCCTGGCAGTATCCTGAGGCCAGAGAGGTAAGGGACCCTCGGAGAGGGAGCAGATGCTTTCCCTCGCAGGGTCCCAGGTGAGGCTTGTGTGGGAGGTTCTGGGCCAGCGGGCAGAAGGTGGCAGGTGGGCCAGAGATGGCCACCTGCAGAAGCAGACGGACCCCGAAGACGTGGGGCTGGGGCAGTGGTGTGGTTGTTGGTGCCAGGCAGCCAAGGACCCGCACCGCGCACTCAGCCACTCAGCGGGGTCTCCTAGGCTGGTGGGGTCTCCTAGGCTTGCGGCTCCACCTTCGCGTCTGCACATAGGTGAGTTAGCGACACCATTTATTTGTTAGTGTATTTATTTATTTTTTTTAGAGCTTGGGATTGAACCCAGGGATGTTCTACCACTGAGCTACACCTCCAGCCCTTTTGATTTTTTTATTTTGAAACACAGGCTCAGGTGGGTCTCAAACTTGTGACCTTCCTGCCTCTGCCTCCAGAGTCTCTGGGATTACAGGTATGTGTCAGGGCTGAGCTAATGATATTGTCCTAATTTATAAAGAGAATAGAAAAATGATTCATTCTTTAGCAGGATTGATAAAAATTTATTTTGGTATTGATTAATTTAGAGAGGATTCCATCGGGATGGAATGCCACTCATTGGGAAAGTTTGGAACCTGCCAGAGGCCCCAAGCCCCACGTTCATCCCGAGTCCCCAGAGAGAAGCAAAGGAGAGTGTTCTCCAGTGTGGATCTGAAACGGGGGTCGCACTCAGGGCTCACGGGTGCTGCTGGGATAGGTGTTCTGAGAGGTTCCTGGTGAGGGAAAGGCTGGCGGGGCTGGGCTGGTTCTGTGGAATGCTGCTTCCAGAGACCTGGCCCGCCAGCATGCTCCGGGATAGCCCCCGCCTGGTCTGGATGTCTGGTGTTGGCAGGGTGTCCCCAGGCTGCTGCACACAGCAACTCCAGGCCTGTTCTCCATCTGCACCTTCCTGGGGCTAGTGGGCAGGCAGGACCCCCATGGGGCAACCTCTGCTGATGATAGCCAGACCAGACGTGCTGCCCACACGCCCTCCAGTGTGTCCAGCCCCACTCCAGCACTGCCCCAGGAGGATCAGACCTTCCTAGGCAGCCTGCCTTGGCCACCCAGCCCTGTCATGTAGGCCAGCACCAGCCTCCACTTGCCCTCTGCAGAGTGAGAGGTGACCACCGACTTCACAGGGGCTGGGGGAGTGGAGAGTGAGTGAAGTGCGTGGCCAGGTGCCAGGCCCCACATGAGGTTAGAAAGGGTGGCCAGGGGCTGCCGGCTTCCCCGCAGGAGCCGTGAGTCCTAAGTGCTCTTGTAGACTTGGCACAGCCATGGGACATCAGGGCCTGGCCCATGCTCCGGCGGGAGAAGGGCCTCCACTCTCACATCTCCAGCTGCCCCCACAAAGCCCCCTGCCCAGACTTGGCATCTTTCTTTGATCCTGAGCACGTGACTGAGAGCCCTTGCTGTCCTGCCTACCATATGCCCATGGAGAGATGACAGGCATCATCAGTCCTTGCAGAAACAATGCCATCTGGCGCCCTACCACAGCCTCACTGGAGTGGCTGCAAGGGACAGGGCTGCAGCTGCCAGTCATGGACTGGGGGACCCAACGAACACATGTTGGCCTGAGGGGCAGACTCAAGAGATGGGAAGAGTGGGGCACCCGTGAGCATGAGAGGCTGCAGGGTGCCCTGGGTGTGCACAGGCCCTCTGTATTCACAGCTGAATTCCAGTCTGTCCCCTTCCAGGCATGGGTGTGTTTTTCAAGAATTGAGGGACACCAGCTTTACCCATGGAGCTTCAGAAGGGCAGCCTAGTGGATGAGATGCAGGTGGACCTGGAAGTTCAGTCTGACCAGAGGTGAGTCACTATGTGACTACAGAAGGTCATCTTGGCCCTCGGATCCTGTTTGGAGAACACCCATTGGGACACGCAGACTGCCCTCCTGGCTGCAGGAGGGCTGGCCTTCACTACAGCGTGCCTCCTGGGGCCAAAGGCTCCTGGGGAGCTGTGCGGAGAGCCCTCCTGCACCCTATCAGACCAGGCCTGGCCTTGAACTAACTTGGGATCAGAGGCTGCTCCACTGTACCCAGCCAGAGAAGTGGTTTTCATGGAGTAGCCCTCAGAATCCCACTCACTTTTTTTTTATTATTTTATTTTTAGTTGTAGAGGGACACAATACCTTTATTTATTTTTGCTGAGGGTTGAACCCAGTGCCTACACATGCTAAGCAAGTGCTCTACCACTGAGCCATGACCCTAGTCCCATTGATTTTTTTGGGGGGGTGAGGGTGCTGCCAGGGATTGAACTCTGGGGACTCTGCCACTGAGCCACATCCCCAGTCCTATTTTTTATTTTATTTAGAGACAGGGTCTCACTGAGTTTCTTAGCGCCTTGCCATGGCTAAGGCTGGCTTTGAACTCGTGACCCCCCTGCCTCAGCCTCTGGAGCCACTGGGATTATAGGCGTGTGCCACACTGTGCCTGGCTCCACATTCACTTTTTGTTGTTGTTGTTGTTTTTAGTTGTAGTTGGACACAATACCTTTATCATGCCAGGCAAACGTGCTACCGCTTGAGCCACTTCCCCAGCCCAAAAGATGTGCACTTTAAATTTTGCTAGATTACTATTATCTCACTGAGGCAACTCAAAACACTTTCCACAGAATTCCTGCAGGGAAGCACAAAGAGGTGTGTATGTCAGGACCAGTCCCAGTTGCCTTGGGAGGTGGTCCAGCACCCCGTCCCCAGGCTGCTGTGTGACAGAACTGGTCTCTTCACCCACTGGTCTAAGTTCTGCTTTGGCCTGTGTTGTCGAGACTCCAGTCTGTCCCCAAGACACCACATGATTGTGGATGCACAGGCTGTACACAGCTGCTCCTTCTGTGGCCAGGGAGCAAGGAAGGCAGAGAGGAGGAGCCTGGGTTCCACAGTCCCCCAAGGGAACACCCCCGATGACCAACCCCAAGGCCTCACACTAAGTCCACCTCCTAAAGGCCCCAGGACATCTGAGTAGCAAGCCTTCAGCACATGGGCCTTGGGGGGCACTTAAGACCCAACCACAGCACCCAGGGCACTTCAGTTGGTTGTTAGAAATGAGTTACCATGCACACTTTTTTTTTTAAACTCTTTTTTTGGGGACACACAATATATTTATTTATTTTTATGTGGTGCTGAGGATTGAACCCAGTGCCTCGTGCGTGCAAGGCAAGCTCTCTACTGCTGAGCCACAAACCCATGTCCAGCATTTTTTTGGTACTTGGGATTGAACTCAGGGGCACTGAGCCACATCCCCAGCACTATTTTGTATTTTATTAGAGACAGGGTCTCACTGAGTTGCTTAGCGCCTGCTGTTGCTGAGGCTGTCTTTGAACTCAACGATCCCCCTGTCTCAGTGTTCCAAACTGCTGGGATTACAGGCATGTGCCACTGTACCGGCTCAGCCATTTCTTTTCTCTTCTTTCTTTCTTTCTTTTTTTTTTTTTTTAGAGAGAGAGGGAGAGAGAATTTTAGTATTTATTTATTTTTTTTAGTTTTCGGTGGACACAACATCTTTGTTTGTATGTGGTGGTGAAGATCGAACCCGGGCCGCACGCATGCCAGGCGAGCACGCTACCGCTTGAGCCACATCCCAAGTCCCATCTTTTCTTTTTTTTTTAATGTTTATTTTTTAGGTGAACACATATCTTTATTATTTATTTTTATGTGGTGCTGAGGATCGAACCCAGCACCCCGCGCATGCCAGGTGAGCGTGCTACCGCTTGAACCACATCCCCAACTCTCAGCCATTTCTTTTCTCTTGATAAATAATAAGTGGGATGGCTGGATCATGCAGTGGGTGTGTGTGTGATGTTATGTAAGAAAGCACTCAATTGCCCAGTGTAATGGCCAAAGCCCGTCATCCCAGCAGCTGGAGAGGCTGAGGCAGGAGGATGGCAAACTCAAGACCAGTCTTGGCAAATAAGTGAGGACCTGTCTGAAAATAGAAAATGGGAAGGGCTGTGGATGTGGCTCAGTGGTAAAGCGCCCCAGTGTTAAAGCACTGGCCAAAAAGAAAAGAAAAAAAACATGCCATTCCTACATTCCTGTCTCCACCAACCACGTTAGTAGCACCAGTCTAACTAACTCTAGCCACCACTGGGTGTTGATCACGGCACAGGGTTAATCTGCATTTGCTGTCAGTTTATAGGTCTAGCTGGTGTTTCCCTCATGATTCATGATATTCTACATTGTCTCGAGTATACACTGGATGTTCATGTATCATCTCTTTTGAAGTAGTTGTGCAAATCTCCGTATGTTTGAAAACTGGCTTGTCTTTTCATTATGGAGTTATAGCTGTTCTTTTAGTTAAATTAATAAATATGGTACTGAGTGTGGAACTCCAGAGTGCTTTAGCTGTGAGCTACATCCCCACACTGGGCCTTGCTAAGTTGCTGAGGCTGGACTCTAACTTGTGATCCTCCCTTCTCAGCCTCCCGAATTGCTGCAATTACAGCCATGTGCCACTGCACTTGACAAGAGTGTAACTTTCTTCATACTCTATCATAGTTGTTGTTTCATGGTTGACACCTGGTTCTGAGGTCTCATTCCCCTGTATGTCTTGCCCATCTCTTGGCTCCATCACTTCTCACAAAGGCTGCTCTTTGTGCTGGGCACTGTGGGTCCCCCAGCCAGGCTCTAAGCACTCAAGGACTCTGCTTTCTCCTGCACCTGCGTCCAGAACACTGCGGGCTCACGGCTCACGGTTTCCACATGAACAGACACACCCTTCGGAAACCAGGCCTGGTGTGTCTCTTCTGCCCGCCCCCCTTGATGGCAAATAGCTGCTGCCTACTGCAAGCATCTCCTGGAACATGGCCACATATCCTGCTCAGTGGCCTGTCCATTCCCAGCTGTGCTGGCGTACAGTGGATACTCACCAAGCACTTGAATGGCTGGAAGGCCAGGCAAGCCGCCTTCCCTCTCTGGAGTCCTTTCTGACCATCCAAGTGCCACGTACCAGTGCTTTCTCCTCCAGACAGTCTACTGCCCAGGCTAGAGCTCCCCTGGGTTCCTTCCCCACTGCTGCACAACAACAAAGCAGAGCCCAGAGCTGCCACCAGGCCCAGGCATAGACACAGGCAGCACTGGAAAGTGGGAGCCCAGGGTGCCAACCACCACCAGGGTGCCAGCAGCCACTGGGCCCTCTCTTGCCTGCTCCTGGGCTCTTGCCTTTGCCTGTTTCTCATTTCTCTATCTCAGCACTGCACACAAAATAAAGGAAAAATTCCCCAAATAAATGAATGCATATTCAGTGAAACTATTCTCAGTGTCTAGCGTGTCCAGCTTATGGTTCAGAGGATGGAATCCTTAGGAATTTGTACTCATAACTACATAAGCATACGTGACAAACAAGATATGCAAATGTCACGTTCAGAGGGACACATTAATCTTCATTTCCTCCAACATGAGTGGACTCAGAATGAATAACACGCACAAAATGACCCTATGGCCTCCTGACTGGGGCCTGTGTCAAGCAGCTCTCCCCAGAACTTCCTGCCCCGTTAAATCCAGCTCCTCTCATCCTTCCCTCACACTGAACTCCTCTAATACTTAAATTGGTCTGTTCCTCTATTGTTCTTCACTAACAATCGGCTGCAAGGCGGGGGCCACCATGGCGTGGCCACAGTACCTCCCAAGCAGCGGCAGCATCCCACCCTCAGATTATTGTGAGGGTAGGTGCAGCCTAAGCTCTCTCCTAGAACTGCTCTAGCTACCCTAACAAGCATCCTCTAGTAGCTTCCGGTCCCGACCTAAAGCATCCCACAAGTGGTCAGGCAAAGGGGCAGGGATGGCTAGTGTTTTGGCAAGGAGTGGGGGTGGTCAGCGTCTGGGGCCCCCTCCCCCTGCGGGGTCAGTATCCCGGGGCCCAGTTGCAGACTGGCAGGTGTCAGGTCCTCTGGCAGGGGTGGGGGTGGCGTGTCCAGGGCCCACGCCCTCTTGTGGTCAATGTTCAGGGCCCCACTTGTAGAGGGCGGGGTGGCCGGTGCCGCAGGGCACCGCGTGGCCTCCTGCTCGCGGTCGCCGGCGTTAGGAGGCATCGAGACGCCTGCGGCTTTTGTTTTGATGGGAGGACTTTCACGGGTTAGGAGGCGCCAGCCCGCTGACGGCCTCCGATTCGGGGGACCCTAACCGCCTGGTGGTGGTGAGCACACTGTGCCCGGGGGCGTCGGCGGGCGGCAGCTGACCCCGCAGCTCGGTTCCGCGCCGAGATCGCGGGGGCCGGGGTCGTGTGGACCGGCGGGCGCCGTCTCCGACGCCGCCAGGAAAGGCCCCGGCTCGGGCCGCGGAGAATAGGACCGCGGGGAGGCGCCCACGCCCGCCGTGACCTTGGCCTCTCCCGGCCCGCCGCCCCCGGCCCGATCCCGCGCGTACTCCGCGCTCCACCCCTCCGCCCCAGGTTTTCCCCGCCGCCACGGCCCGGCCGGCGTCGTGCGTCCTGCGTCGTCGTAGGGCGTGCGGGCGCTCAGTACGGCGCGGGCTGCCATTGGTCGGCCGCGGTAGCCCCACTGCTGTGCGCCGCGCCCATTGGCCGGCGCGCCCGTCCGTCGCGAGCGGCGGTGCGCGGCCGCGCGAGCTCCCGCCCTCGCCGCTCTCCTCGCCGGCCGGCGGCCTCGGCGCCCGTCCTCGGCTCGCGCGGCCCACGACCGCGCCCGGGCCTCGGCCCCGCCAGGGCGCCCGCGCGGATCGGGCGGGCCTCGCAGGCGATGGCGGCCGCGGCGGCGCTCTCGGGCGCGGGCGCCCCTCCCGCGGGCGGCGGGGCCGGGGGCGGCGGGTCCCCGCCGGGCGGCTGGGCCGTGGCGCGACTCGAGGGCCGGGAGTTCGAGTACCTCATGAAGAAGCGCTCGGTGACCATCGGGCGCAACTCATCGCAGGGCTCGGTGGACGTGAGCATGGGTCACTCGAGCTTCATCTCGCGGCGCCACCTGGAGATCTTCACGCCCCCGGGCGGCGGCCATGGCGCGGCGGCCCCCGAGCCCGCGCAGCCCCGGCCCGACGCGGGCGGCGACTTCTACCTGCGCTGCCTGGGGAAGAACGGCGTGTTCGTGGACGGCGTGTTCCAGCGGCGCGGGGCGCCGCCGCTGCAGCTGCCGCGCGTGTGAGTGGCGGGCGGCGCGCGGGCGGGCGGGGGCTGCGGCTGCGGCCTGGGCACAGGCACAGACCCAGACCTGCAAGCCGGGGCCCGGACCTCGACCTGGACCCCGACCCAGCTCAGACCCAGGAACCCCAGCCGGTACCCACGATCCTGATCCAGCTCAGACTCATGAGCCACAGCCAGCACCTACGACCCCAACCCAGCTCAGACCCACGAGCCATGGCCGGGATCCACGACTCCGACTCAGCTCAGACCCACCAGCCACAGCCAGGGTCCTCGACCCTGGCCCAGGCTCAAACGCATAAGGTGGCCTGGACCCAGGCCTACACGCACCAACAGTGTCAGACCCTGACCTGCATCTCCTGTTCACAGTAGGGTAGGACCCTGATCCAAGAACATGCTGCCCACAACCAGAACCTGTTCCACATCCTGACCACAGTCAAATGCCAGAGCTAGGATCCACCATCCATCAGGAGGAGCAGACCCTATGACTAGGGTGGATCCTGACCCCCCACCCAAGGAACCAGATCGCAGTCCCCAACACTCCATCAGGAGGACCTAACAGACCTTGTCCTACACACAGCCAGACCCATATTCCCCCACACATGATGCCCTTGGATCTCAACCTTAACTTCTTGCCTAGTCTGACCCTGACCACCAGCCAGGACACAGATCACCATGCCTGCACATGACCCTCTGGACCCCTGTTATGCAGGGCTTTCACATGTGCACATGGACTCTGCATCCTGGCAGTTGGTATATATTCAAAATCAGCAGGTCATCCCCAAGGGAAATGTTGGCTGTATGCAGTGGAAGAACTGCCCCAAACTAAAACCTGTGTCTTCTGACAAGAAGTTGTCTGCTACTTCTTTTCTGTAGTGAAATATTTCCAGAGTGTGGTGTTGTAAGCCACAAGGACTTCTTTTCCTATTATGTTGGTAGCCTAACAATTGAAAACTGCAACCTTACCATTTTTTAAACTGTGTTGAACCCAAGGCCTCACACATATTAAGCATTGAACTACACCCCCGCCCTTTTTCTTTAATTTTGATTTATGTTTTTTTTTTTTTTTTTTTAATGTGCTGAGAATCAAACCCAGTGCCTTCCGCATGCAAGGCAAGCAGTCAACCACTGAGCTACAACTCCAGCCCTTCTTTAATTTTGAGACAGGGTCCCACTAAGTTGCCCAGGCTGGCCTTGAACTTGCAGTCTCCTGCTCAGCCTCCTGAGTAGCTGGGATTACAGGTGTGTGCCACTGCACTCAGTCAAGTATTTTAAAATCTGCTCTGAACTATAAACATTTTGGCAAATTGGGTACTTCGAGTATAGCTTTTTAATGGAAAGGTAATTTTGTTATTTAGAAATTATTACAAGGTCATATAGAGTGTTAAGTGAGCCTTATGGGTAAATGTCAATCATGCTACAAAATAATTCAGCATGGTTTGATAGTCATTTGCTCTGCTTGAAAACATGTTTGCTGTCTAGGAAATGTTCATTATCCCGATAGGCTTGTTTCTTGGTCAGTGCATGTACAGCTTTTGTCCACACTCTGGAATGTTTAACTGTTCTGATCTTTGGAAATGCTGGTAAAAGCATTGCTTCTCTTAAGTCTCTGGTGTGTATGTTTCTCTTGCTTAAGAGGAGCCTTGAAGAGGAGTACCAGTTTCTATTCCTTAATAGTCACTTTATAAAGAATTATTTTCTTTTTTAAAAAAGTTTATTGGTGCCTTATAATTTGATGTACTAGTGGGATTCATTGTTACATGTTAAGAATGTTATATTCAAGCCAAAATGTTTTCCTGTATTTATACCATAGACAGCATCAAATTAATGGTAGGGGCCTAATGGCCATCTTTTCTTTGGTGCTAAAACATGAAATTGCACCACTAACTGCTGCCCTTCAATCTGGCAGTTTGTTTACAAAAAAATGCATTTTTACCTACTTGAGATTCTGAGGCAGGAAGGTCACCTGGGCAACATAGCAAGAGCATTTCTCAAAAAAAAAAAAAAAAAATCCATGTTCAACAAAGGAAATTGTGTGCTTTTTTTGAGGATTTAGGGCTTTTTAAAGAAAATATTTTACTTTTCAGCCAAACCCATTTGTGTTGAATTCTACATGTGCCAACGTGCTGAACATGGAAATAAATTGACCTTTCCGTGAGGAAGCGAAATTCAGATTTTGTGAAAGGGTAGAGAGCCTTGCCACGGAGATGAGTAGGAAGCAAGTGAGGTGGAGACTGGATCTCTGGCCTTTGCCTCCAGCATGGCCTTGAACTTCTTTCTGGTGGGCTTGGGAACCAATGCCTATGCTGGTGGGAGTGGCCTAGTTCACAGAGTCAGTCTCTGCACTGTGTGGGATAGATGGCTAATTTGTAGGGTGTTTCAGCACCTCCCTATTTTTAACACATTATTTGCGAGTTTTTGGTGTAGGGTAGTAACATAGGTTAGGGTAGTAACATAGGTTAAGGGAATAAACTTTAGAGACAGTTGGTACCAGTGAAATGTAGGTACATTGCTTTAAAATCTCTTTTTCTTGAATTTAAACTTAGTGTTTAGATTGATGTTCAAAGTTTTTTTTGTGTGTTTCCATACTAGGAAGTAAATGTGGGCCTCACAAATGCTAGGCAAACTGCACCCCCAGTTCTAATTTATTTATTTTGTGGCACCAGGGACTGAAGCCAGGGGAGCTCTACTGAGCTATATGCCCACTCTTTTTTTTTTTTTTTTTTTTTTGGTACCAGGGATTGAACTCAGCGGCACTCAGCCACTGAGCCACATCCTCAGCCCTATGTTGTATTTTATTTAGAGACAGGGGTCTCACTGAGTTACTAAGTGCCTCGCTGAAGCTGGCTTTGAACTCGAGACCCTCCTGTCTCAGCCTTTAGAGCAACTGGGATTACAGGCTGTACTGGATATTTTAAGTGTGAACATGTGCCTTTTGCTAGGTGGTTGTCGACTCTATGCCCACTGTGGATGGGTGTGTGAGAGAAGGCCAGCATGCGGGGCTTTCCAGAAGACAGGATTCTGCAAGTCTTTGATTTGACTGTGTGTGAGGACTGTGTAAGAAAACAGTGTTTTCCTTGCTGAGAGCCTGACTCATGGGAAGCACAGGTGTTCCTGGGGTTGGGGTCTGTGGGGTGTCCTGGGCCATCTGGACAGGTCTCTCGGAGATGGACAGGTGAATGGTCCTTACAGGTGTGGCTGGGGAATAGCCTGACACTCCAAGACTCTGGGGCAGGTTGTGGAGCAGCCAGATAGTGAGGTTTGTCTGGGCCTGGTGGGGCAGCATTTTCCTTCTGTCAGAGGAGAGTGGAGAGTATGTTCTTTTAGAACAGAGTCTGTGTCCAGAGACCAGGTTTGGCACCTGAGACTAGAGAAGTTTTCAGAAGATCAATTGGGTAGGAAAGTTTGGGTTTGTTGGTGTTGCTGTGGCAGCAAACTAAGTATAATGTATAAATAGAAATAAACAAACAAACAAAGCAAAAAAAAAAATTTTTTTTGTATGATGCTGGGGATTGAACCCAGGGTCTTGTTCATGGGAGGCAAGCACTCTACCAACTGAGCTATATCCCTAGCCCAATAAGCACCTGTTTAACAGTTGTGTATATTTTGAAAATGCCAAACAAATTTGCCACTCTTTTTTTTTTTTTTTTTTTTTTTTTGGTACCAGAAATTGAATCCAAAACTGGGTTGGGATGTAGCTCAGTGGTAAAGGCTCCTGGTTTCAATCCCTAGTATCAAAAAAAAGGGGGGGGGGGCTACAGTATACATTCATTTGAAAATTGATACATTTTTATCTTTCATACTAAAATATCTAGTAGCCAAACATAAATAGGATAAATTGAATTCACCATCTTTGACTTGTAGATGTTGAGAACATAGAGCAGCTATCCTGAGGTCTGTTCTCCTAAGTTTAGTCCCAACAACAGGCTTAGGTCTCTTTTCTACTCACAGTCTTTGCAGTGGTAAGACTCAGTTCATTAATTATTTTTTTTAAACATCTCATTGTTAGACCAATGTTTTATTTATTTATTTTTATGTGATGCTGGGGATTGAACCCAGTGCCTCACATGTGCTAGGCAAGCGCCCCATCACTGAGCCATAAACTCAGCCCTCAAGTCATTCATTTTAATGTTTAATTAACGAGTAGTTTAATGCATTTTAGATTTAAATAATTTTGATTTCTAACATTTTGAGAAATAAGCCTGTGTGACCATATATAACATGTAGTAGTCATTTGTGCACCTCCCGAGTTACAGTGAGAATAGGCTTCTGGAGAGACTGGGGCCACATTACAGTTAGCTCCAGTTAACGGAGGCCTTCCAGTTAACTTCTCTGGGCTCTCTATAGTCCCATTGTTCATGACTGGGATAGGTGTCCTCACCATGTGACACAGTTGCACCGTGTTTGTGCCCTGCTGGATGTCAAGGTCTGCATCTCTTTTGTCCATCACCATTTTCAGCATGGTGCTTGGGGCCTGTTGGAGGAAGCCTTGAGGGTCCTTTGCACAACTGAGGGTCACTGATACCTCTGGCAGCCTCCCTTCTGCTTTTGTCCAACCCGCCTTCTCAGCCTCAGTAGAGTAGTAGGGAAAGGGGAAAGGAGGAACTGGTTTGAATGTAGTGTCCAGTTTGTGGTCTAAGTTAAGGGCTGCTTCTCATTAATGCTTTACACCTTTTGTACTGTTTTTGATTCTTAAACTGCTTTTTTTTCTCCTTTGATACTAAGGATTGAACCCAGGCCTCACAGTCTACCAGTGAGCTACATACCTGGCCCTTTTATTATATTTTTGAGATGATCCCACTTACTAAGTTGCTGCCTCCTTAACTGCTGGGATTACAGGCTTGTTTTGATATATAATAAACCACAGATACTTTTGTTTCTTTCTGGGAGGCCTGAGGCTGAGCCCTTCTGCAGGCCTTGGATGTCACCTGGTGGTTTCTAGGTGATGCAGTGGTTCTGGACCCCTTAGAATGCTTTTAGACTCAAGGAAGCAGGAAGGTAGGGGACTTATCACTGTTTATAGCACCTTCTAAGGGGTTCCCGTCATCCTCTTGTTCTCATTCATCTCAGGTGACCTTTTTCTCCATTGGTCTTCCAAGGCAGGGATAAAAGCTGTGTACATGCTTGTACCCCCTGAAGTTGGTGCAGCGCCATCACCATCACCACTGTTGCCACACACCTGAAGCACAAGGGCCGTTAATAGCAGTTACTATCAAACAAGCAGTACAGGTGCCGAATATGTGATGAAGGGATCCCAGTCTGATGCACTCCCCTGTTTACCCCCCTAACCCACCCTCTGGTCCAGAGGGTTTTTGAAGTAAGGAGTCTTTTAATGAAAGAATTTCCTTTTTGAATCATATCTGTTTTACTTTTCTATATGGCTTTTGTTTTCTTTTGTTTGGTTTTGGGGCAGTTTATGACATCTTAAGTAAAGACAATATAGTAAGTCAGCTTCCACACTTATGGTCTCACCTCATAATGAGGAATCTTTGAGTTTGCTAATGAAACACAGTTTGCTGGGACATATTACAGGCACACATTACCATTTCTATTATTGAAGCAGGCTCTGAGTGCCATCACCCCAGGAAGTGGTGGTCCTGGGACACAGCACCCAGCCTGGGCAGGAGGCACCGTTTCCCAGGGCATGTCAGTTTGTGCCATATGTGGGCTTTGTATGTCTTAGGAAATCCCTCTGCTTAGCATCCCGTGGCAGTATGCATTTTGAGGTGGGGTGGGGTGGGGACTGGAACCCTTCACAGAAGCCACACTGCAGTATCCCAATCTCAGGACCGACCCCCCCCCCCCCGTCTCTTCACATGAACGCTCTTGAATCTGCTTCATGGGTGTAGTGTGGATTGCCTTTGCCTGCCACAGCAGAGTTGCTCGATAGACATTAATAGTTAGTCTTTTATCTCAAGTATTTTGATTGGAGAAATTGTTCCATTTACATTTGAATACTCATTGGTAAGGATTTGTGGCATTTTGTTATTTGTTTTCTTATGTTTTACAGCTTATAGTCCCTTTTCCCTCCCTCTTGTATGTTTACTTGATTTTTTTTTACTGAACTATTTAATTCTCATTTCTTTCTTTTTTTTTTTTTTAGTTGTTGATGGACCTTTATTTTATTCACTTATTTATATGCGATGCTGAGAATGTGCCCCACACATGCCAGGCAAGCACTTTTACCACTGAGCCACAACCCTAGCCCCCTCATTTCCTTTTGTGTATATATATTTCTTTATAGTTACCTTGGGATTACACTTAAATTTGTATCTTGGGTTGGTGATGTAGATCTAGATCTAGAATTTGCTCAGTACATTTCAAGGCCCTGGGTTTGATCCCAGCACCATCAAAAACATATATATTTTTTAATTTGAAGCTATCTATTTTCAGCTAATATCAACTTCAAAAGTGTACAAAAATTCTGCTCTTGTACATTTCCTTCTTTCTCCCCTTTATATTCTTACATTATATCTTTATACTTTATTTGCCAAATAACATTTGTAAATTTTTAAATGTATTTATCTTTTGAATCCTGTAGGAAATCAGTGTGAGTTCCAAACCAAAATTACAGTCATGCAGTACCAGCTTGTATATTTATCTGCATATTTGCTTTCACTGGAGAGCTATTTCTTTTTTTTTTTTTTTAAAGAGAGAGATTTTTTTTTTTTTTTTATTTTTTAGTTTTCGGCGGACACAACATCTTTGTTTGTATGTGGTGCTGAGGATTGAACCCGGGCCACATGCATGCCAGGCGAGCGTGCTACCGCTTGAGCCACATCCCCAGCCCAAGAGCTATTTCTTTATGTAGCTTTGAGTTAACCGTCTGTTGTCCTTTATTTCAACCTGAAGGACTCTGGTTAGTATCTGTAAGATAAATTTCATTAATATTAGACTTGTCCTACAGATGCTAACCTCTCTCTGCTTTTGCTTGTCAGGAATGTCTTAAGCTGTCGTGTGTGTGTGTGTGTGTGTGTGTGTGTGTGTGTGTGTTTGAGTGTGGAACCGATGCCATGCACATATGTGTTAGGCCAATATTCTATGCCTTAGCTATATCCCCAACCCATTTTTTTTTTTTCATTTATTTATTTATTGTAAAAGGGATTGAACTCGGGGGCACTCAGCTGCTGAGCCACATCCCCAGCCCTATTTTGTATTTTAACTAGAGACAGGGTCTCACTGAGTTGCTTAGCACCTCTCTCTCTTGCTGAGGCTGGCTTTGGACTCCCAATCCTCCTTGTTTTAGCCTCCTGAGCTGCTGGGATTACAGGTTTGTGCCACTGCGCCCAGCTCCATTTTTTGTTTTGAGCAGGGTCTCCCAAAGTTATGCAGGCTGGGCTTGAACTTGAAATTCTTTGCCTCCACCTCTCAAAAGCTGGGATTGTGGGTGTGGCCACAATGATGGGCTCCCCACCCATTTTTTTTTTTTTTTTTTTTTAAGGTATCAGGGATTGAACCCAGGAGCACCTTACCGCTGAGCCACATCTCCAGCCCTTTTTATTTTTTATTTTGAGACAGGGTCTTGCTAAATTGCCAAGGCTGGCCTCAATCTTGCAATCCTTTTGCTTCAGCCTCCCAAGTAATTGAGATTACAGACATTTTCCACTGTGCCTGGCCAAATTTTGTTTTGTTTTGTTTTCAACGAGAGAGAGAGAGAGAGAGAGAGAGAGAGAGAGAGAGAGAGAGAATTTCAATTGTAGATGGACACAGTACCTTTATTTCATTTATTTATTTTTGTGTGGTGTTGAGGATTGAACCCAGTGCCTCACATGTGGTAGGCAGGCGTTCTCACAACTGAGCTACAACCCCAGCCCAAATTTGGGAAGACATTATTTTTTTCAAATTCCCATATTGTAGTGACATCCCATAGGTTCCACAGGCTCTATTCATTCTTTATCCTTTTCTCATTCTACTTGTCAGGCTGATGATTTCCCTTATTTTACCTGCAGATTTGCTGATTGTCTTCTGCCTGCTCATCTATGCTGCTGAACTCCAGGGGAATTTTTCCTTTTGATTGTTGACTTTTTTTTTCCCCTCAGTCCTAGGACTTCCCTTTGCTTTATTTTATAATTCCTGTCTGTTGTTGATGGTCCTCTTTTGTTCATATGTTGTTTTCCTTTAACCCTTTGAACACATTTAAGTCTTTGTCTAGGAAGTCCAGTGTCTGGCCTTCTTCTGTGATGATTTCTGGCTTGTTTTGTAGGCGTGTGTGCTGAGTGGGGCTCAAACCCAGAACCTCATTTTGCTGAGCACAGGCTCTACTTCCAGGCCTGTTTTGTTCTTTTGACTGAGTCATGCTTTGCTGTTTCTTTGTGTGCCTTAGGATTTGCTGTAGTCAGACTGGACATTTGACTTTTGTGTGTGGAAGCTTTGAAAGTCAGATTCTCCTCCTTCCCCAGGGTTTGTGTGTGTGTTGGAGGTTATGAGAACCTTTTGTTTATTGACTTTCTCACATTATTAGTGCAAAGATAATATTCTTTGAAGTCCTCTTCTTTTAGCACTTTTTTTTTTTTTTTTTTTTTTTGGTGTGAGTGTGAGGAATTGAACCTAGATGTGCTTAACCACTGAGCCACACCCACAGTGCCGCCCCCCCCCCCCCCCACACACACACACCTTTCAGAGACAGGTTCTTACTAAATTCCTGAGGCTGGCCTTGAATTTATGACCTTCCAGTCTTAGCCACCTGGAGTCCTGGGATTACAGGCTTGCACCACCAGCCCCAGCCGAAGCTTTTCTTTTGAAGAGGTATCCTGGGAAGCAGGGGATTAATTTCAGAAAAGACAATTCTTTTCACTTGGCTCTGCCTAGGCCCACTTTCAGCTCTTGGCCTCCCTTGCACTTCCATTGGGGCTTCGCCCACAGTGAGAGAGAGCTCAGGGCTTTGCCCAAGGTGAGAGAGAGCTCAGGGCCTTCACAGTTCTTGTCTGAACATTATTTTGTCCTTTCTGATCCTCCACTGCATACTGTTGCTCCCCAGTGTGCTGATTTCCTGGGGGAGCTTTGCCAGCCTTTGCCTGAGGCTGTCATTGTATGTTTGGACTAGGGTCTTTGCCCCAGCCCTCTGAGGGTTGTTAATGTGCTTTGAAGTATTTTCAAGCTTTTTTGACTGGAGTTCTGAGTCAAAAACTTGAGTTAGGCAAAATAGCAGGCATGCCTTGTGTTGCCAGAGCCTCAGAGATTAGAACAGGTATGTACATTGAAATTTTTTTTCTAGTTGGGACTGAACCAAGGGGTACTTTACCACTGAGCTACATTCCCAGACCTTTTTTTTTTTTTTGAGACAGGGTCTTGCTAAGTTACTGAGGCTGGCCTTGACCTTATAGCCTCAGTCTCCCAAGTGGCTAAAATTGTAGGCATGCACCACCACGCCCAGCTAGGTGTATTCAGCGAATTTAGAAGGTGTCCAGCAGTTCCTGGTAGTCACTCAAGGTCAAAACAAAGTGAATTTAGTTGTAAAAGATCCTTTGGGCTGGGTGGGTTCAGGTGACTTCAAAGTGGGACTAAAGAAATCTAAGGAAAATTATTGTTTTTTTATTTTTTAGGGAATACTTTATTAGTTTGTCTAATCAAGCCCATATAGATGAGACCTTACATATTCAGTACAGTGTGTTACCCCTTTACAAATGAAAAAAAATTAAGCTTAGCATTTCTAGACCAGTATGATTGTTAATTTCCACATAATGCCAACTCAACATAGTAAACTGAGATAGTTTTTCCAAAATTGACAGCACAGCTAAAGTTTCTAAAACTTCAAATTATATACATAAATATATGTTTATTTATTTATGTAAAAAGACCATCATCTGAAAAGAAAATATTCTAGAATAATATCATTAAAAAGGAAAAATAATTTCTAAGAACTTCAGGTACATGTTGAATTGAATTGGCATGATGCTGATAGTCATCTCTCTCTCTCTCTCTCTCTCTCTCTCTCTCTCTCTCTCTCTTTGGTACTGGGAAATGAACTCTGAGCGCTTAATCACTAAGCCACATCTCCAGGCCTTTTTTTTGTATTTTATTTAGAGATGGTCTTGCTGAGTTGCTTAGGGCCTTGCTAAATTATTGAGGCTGGCTTTGAACTAACAATCCTCCTGCGTCAGCTTCCTGAGCCAGCTTCCTGAGCTGTGGAATCCCATACAGGCATGTGCTACTGCACCCAACTGATAGTCTTAATGTTTTTATTGGTGCATTATAATTATACAGAATAGTGTATAAAGAATGCATGCACATAACATAATTGGATCACCTCCATTCCCCAGTACCTCCACTTTCCCTTCCTCATCTCCTTCCTCTACCAGTTGTCTTTAAAAGTCTTTTATTTATTTACTTATTTGCAGTGTTGGAGCTTGAACCCAGGGTCTACCTTGTGTTAGGCCTGTTCTACCTCTGAGCTTTACCCCCAACCCTTGCTGATAGTCTTTTAAAATTTATTTTAAAATATTATAAAGTTTGTCTGGGGATATAGCTCAGTTGGTAGAGTGCTTACCTCAGATGTACAAGGCCCTGGGTTTAATCCCCAGCACCACACACACACACACACACACACAAAATATATTATGAAGTTTGACTTGTGTGTGTGTGTGTTATTAAATTTAAAAGAAGTTACGTTCCATTAACTTGCAAAGAATCTTATGTTAGTTTTTTCCTTGTGTATAGAAGAGAATAGAACAATGAAGTTTTAGTAAAATCAAGTTAAATTTGAATCTAGTCCCATTCATCTTAAGAGACCCTGAGGAGGGTTACAGATCTTCACAAAGGCACTTCTGGAAAGCCCATGTTCTCAGCCCTCACTGCTGCCACCAGGCCTTGCTTGTAGTCATACCACCTTCCAGCCTGTTAGTGGGTTGCAGGGACTGTGCATTGTGAGCCATTTTGCTTCCTATGTCCTTCTCTAAGTCATTCCAGAGTTACCAATAATGTCAAATGCAGCTCTCCCCTCCCCAACCTTAGGAAGAACTTGAAAGGAGCAGGAGAAAGGCAAAGCCCTTGGCAGGAGAATGTGTTTGGCAGAGTCCCTTCTGAGTTCCTTGCTTTTGGAGGGTGGGGGGCAGGATGGGGTCTCAAACTCCCAGGTTACACGATCCTTAATAGCTAACTCAGCCTTCTGAAAAGCTGGGACAGTGTGTATACACAACAGTGCCTAGCTCTACTTCTGCATTTCTGGCAGACTCCTTAAAATGGTTTATATGATTCAACTGTAAAAGTGAATAGAATTATTTATTTCCAGTAAACAATGTTTATTCCTGAGGATTTAAAGGGGATAGAACAAAAATTGTTGATATGTACTTGTTAGAATTTGGGGTTTTTTAAAAAATTTTTAATTTATTTTTTTAATTGTTGATGGTCCTTTATTTTATTTGTTGATATGTGGTGCTGAGAATTGAATCCAGTGCCCCACACATGCTAGGCAAGTGCTCTTCCATTGAGCTACAACAAAAATTTATTTGTTTGTTTGTTTATTTATTTATTTTTTTAGTGATAGGGATTGAACCCAGAGACTTTCACATGATAAGTGGTCCTCTACCACTGAATTACCTACGCAGTTCCTAAGATTTTTATTAATATTTTCTAAATAGTTTTTAGTATTTTATCAATTGTTTATGTATTTTTTTTTTTTCCATGTTGGGGACCAAATTCAGACCTTGTGCATGGTAGGCAAGCACAGTACTACTAGTTACACTCTCAGCCCTTTAAAAATAAATTTTCATTTTACTTTTGCAGTGCTGGGAACTGTACCCAGGGACATTCCATTGAGCCATTTCCTCAGCCTCCCCAGTTGTTGGGAGAGTCTCATGAAATTTCCCAGGCTAACCTTGAACTTGCCTCCCAAGTTGCTGGGATTGCTGGCATGTGCCATCCTACTTAGCTCAAATTTTATTTATTCATTTATTTATTGCTGTACTGGGGATTGGACCCAGGGGTGCTCTACCATTGAGCTACATCTCAGCCCTTTTTATTTTGTAATTTAAGACAGGGTCTTACTAAATTGTTGAGGTTGCCCTTGAACTTGCAATCCTCCTGCCTCAGTCTCTGGAGTTTCTATTTTCTATCCCCAGCCTTTTTAAAAAATTTATTTGGAGACCAGGTCTTGCTAAGTTGCTTAAACCTCACTAAATTGCTGAGGCTGGCTTTGAACTCAGGATCCTCCTTCCTCGTGGAGGTACTGGGGAATGAAGGTTACCTTTTTGTCCTGGCAGTATTACCTTTTCATCCATTACCTTAGAATCCTTCAGGATCCTCCAGGGCAAGATTCTAACTCCCTGTCCATTTTTTTTTTTTTTTTTTTTTTTTAGTTGTAGATGGACATGATACCTTTATTTTTTATTTTTATGGGGTGCTGAGGATCGAACCAGTGCCTCACATGTGCGAGTCGAGGTCTCTACCACTGAGCTACAACCCCAGCCCTCCCCATCCATCTTGAAGTAGTTGAGGTTATAGACACGTTATTTTATAGTCACTTTGCCTTCTCTTCAGTTTGGAGGCGCTTTCACTGTGGCCTGTTGATGGCCATGTGCACAGTCTGGGCTGCTACTTATTGGTGTATCCCTGGGACCTGTGTCTAGTGCTCTGGCTGGGGGCCGGTTCCCTCGAAGCTCCTTTGCTGCCTGTAGGGGTGAATATGCCTTGTCTGATTCTGGGAGTGAGGAGCTGTCTTGGAGTCAGAAGCCTAGCACATTGCACAACAGATACACAAAGCGTTTATCCATCTATTTATTTGTTTTTCCAAGTTAGAGCTTCTACAAATGTCATAGTATGGTTTCTGAGCAGTCTGTTCTGTGAAAGCCCAGGAGGGTTTCACTGATAGGAATCATCCTTTAAGACTATTCTGATTTTACTATGGATAGTAGTATATAAACCTTATTTTTTATAAGTCATTTGTGGTAAGTAAAACATAAAGAGCTATGTGAACATCTAAACATATTTGTTATTTTAAAAGACAAGACTGATAACTTTTTGGCTTAGGGACCAGGAAGGCACACCAGATAGGCTGCAGCATACCTACAAAAATATTTCAGAGCTGGGCTCAGTGACATACAGCTGTAATCCTAGCAACTGAGAAGGCAGAGGCAGGAGGATCACAAGTTCAAGGCCAGCCTAAGAAACTTTGCAAGACCCTGTCTCAAGATAAAAAGGGTTGAGTACGTGGCTCAATGTTGGAGCACACCTCGGTTCAGTCCCCAGGATTCTTTTAAAAAAAAAAAAAAAAGAAAGAAAAAAATTTTTTTTTTTTTTTTAAGTTCTACAAAAATGTTCCAGTCCTTGATTGCTCTCCTGGTTTAGTGCAAGTGTTCCTTGAGCTGAGTGCTGCTCTGTCCTGGGGTGAGGTTCTTAGTTGTGTAAGGGCAGAGCAGAGAATCCTTCGGTAGCTGGCATCTATCAACATCATGCTTTTCGTTTGGACCTGGGGAGCAGACCCAGTGACTGGCCCCAGCTCCAAGCACCCTGTACTTGCTTCTGAACATTGTTAGAATATAAGCTCTTTTGAAAGTGAATTTATTTACACCGCTTGTCCCACATACAGATGAGATTCTTCAAGCTTACTATGCCTTTCACCTAGGAGACAGTGGAAGTAATGACTCCTCAGAGGCACCTGCAGTATCAAATCCTGCCCAGGACTCTTGTTACCGGCACAGGGTAGAGGAAGGGCAGTGTGCTCTGGGCTCCAGTGGTGGAACAACTGTGTTGTCTGCTTTCAGCTGAGCAGAGCTTTCACCTTTACCTGTTATTCTGGTTATTCCAGGTTTTCCAGTGTAGGTGTTTCCACTTTGCAGATGGCAAAAACTATTTTCCTGGCTGTATTTTAGACCTGCCTGTTGCTTGGTAGAAGATCTGGAATCTAATGTTTGTTTACCTTAGAAAATCACAGCTTGGCCATCAGTGTGTGTTAGCACTTGCGCTGTCTCATCTGATTCCTCTTTTACTGTGTTCTGGAGTGCCTGCCTTTTGAGGCAAGAGGATAATTATGTTTCCTACAAATTTGTCCTGACATGTGGGAGGTGAGGAAGTAGGCTGAGCCAGTATCATCATTTATATACTAGATTACCACAGTGGATTGAACATGTAATCAATTTGATGTTTTGAATCTATATCCTTTCTTCCTAAAGTAAGAAATAAAGACACTTATTTGTTTATTTATACTTACTTACATACGCACTGGGTATTGAACCAGTTTTATTTGCTATTTAGAGACAGGATCTCACTGAGATGCTTAGTGCCTCACCATTCCTAAGGCCGGCTTTGAACTTGTGACCCTCCTGCCTCAGCCTCCAGAGCTGGTGGGATTACAGGAGTGCCCTGCAAAAGACCTAGTTTAAAAAAAAAAGAAAAAGATATCTCCAATGCCAGGCATGGCGGGCCACACCTGTAATCCCAGTGGCTCCAGAGGCTGAGGCAGGAGGGTCACGAGTTCAAAGCTGGCCTTAGCAATGGCAAGGTGCTAAGCAATTCAGTGAGACCCTGTCTCTAAATAAAACACAAAATAGGGCTGAGGATGTGGATCAGAGAGCCGCTGAGTTCTATCCCGGGTACCTAACCACCCCACCCCCCCAAAAAAAAATATGTTCAGTGTCTACTTTCTCTCTCTCTCTCTCTTTTTAATTTTTAAAAATTGGACCTTTATTTTACTCATTTATATGTTGTGCTTATAATCAAACTCAGAGTCTCACCCATGTAGGCAAGTGCTCTACCACAAAGCCACAACCCTAGCCCATCTGCTTTCTTTTTTGAGATAGGTGGGATTTCCTTAAATGGAACAAGTCAACCTAATAAATTTTCTAAAAGCTGATTTGTGATTGTAGAAATTTTATAAAAATCATTTCCTATGAGATTGTATTTCCTATCAGGATTAGAATTTTGAAAACTATTTAACACTGTGGGGCACAAACGAGTTAAATATTCATATTTGGAAAAGAAAAAAAGCAGCTGGGCATGGTGGCTCACACTTATAATCCAGAGACTCCCAGGCTGAGGCAGGGAGATCACAGACTTGAGGCCAGCTTGGGCCGCTTATGAGATCTGGTCTCAAAATAAAATTTAAAATGGGATGGGATATGTCTCAGTGGTAGAGCACCTGCCTAGTACACCAAGGACCCTGGCTTCAGGACCCAGTATCCCCATATCTATCTATCTGTCTCTCTCTCTCTCTCTCTCTCTCTCTCACTCACTCTCACTCACTCTCTCACTCACACACACACACACACACACATAAAAGTGAAAGAGGACCTGCTTGAATTTAAGATGAACTTATAGATGATTATGTTCTTTTTTTTTAATTTACATTTTAGTTTTCGGCGGACACAACATCTTTGTTTGTATGCGGTGCTGAGGATCGAATCC
The DNA here is from genome assembly GCF_048772815.1 of Callospermophilus lateralis. NCBI lineage: Eukaryota > Metazoa > Chordata > Mammalia > Rodentia > Sciuridae > Callospermophilus > Callospermophilus lateralis. Next base: position 558,899 of record NC_135315.1, on the reverse strand, counting down.
GGGCCGCACCCATGCGAGGGGAGCGCGCTACCACTTGAGCCACGTCCCCAGCCCCAATGATTATGTTCTTGCAGTAGGAGATAAGGGAATTTTATTTTATTTTATTTTATTTTATTTTTTTAAAGAGAGAGTGAGAGAGGGGGAGAGAGAGAGAGAGAGAGAGAGAGAATTTTAATATTTTATTCAGTTATTGGTGGACACAACATCTTTGTTTGTATGTGGTGCTGAGAATCGAACCCGGGCCGCACGCATGCCAGGCGAGCGCGCTACCGCTTGAGCCACATCCCCAGCCCAGATAAGGGAATTTTAGTGTGGACCCCAGACTAGGGCCAGCTTGAGACCCTGGCTCACTATTTCATGTGCCCACTTGCCCTTGGTGGATTTTCTGTAGAGAAGCCTGGCTCTTTCTCTGCATCCATGTTCTCAGCTTTGGGTTTGGTTGATGCAGGCAGGTGCGCTCACCTAGCCAACATGAGCTGGCACCTGGAGGTCCCATGTGGACTGGCCTCACTGGTCTCGTCCTGTGCTGCCTTTGTGCACTCCACTAGGGCAGTAGGTATAAGAGAAGCCACGAGTGGTCAGGATTAGGGCCAGGGGCTGAGAGAGAGAGAGAAATGGATGCGTGCTTTTGCGTCTCTGGCTTGTGTTGGGAGGAAGACCCCAGCACTACTTACCTTGGGAACTCCCTCCCACAGGGAAGGTGTTTAGATGATTCTCAGGCAGCTGATAGTGTGTAAAAGGGAGGGGCTGATTAGACTCTAGGATCTATCCAGGAGTCCGAATATGACATATGGCAGAAGGGTGGAATCTTGGAAGATACAACCAAGGAACTAATGAAGTACCATCTTAAGTTATCTAGTTAATATATAAATTGATGAATGAAAAGTTCTGTCTTAGAATGGGCTTGATCACTGGAAGTAAGAGATTGTGGTATGATGGCTTTAACTTCCTGGTCTTCTCCGTCCCTTCATTGGTTCTTGTCATCCCCCTCATTCTTCTGGTGCCAGTGTGTAGGTGTGTGTCCGTCTGCAGCTGATCCACTGAAAGTGTCTCTGCTGATCCCCTCTTCATCCCCCATTTTATCCACACAGTGACCTTGATGCATGTGGATTATTTCTGCAGCCATGTCCTGAGATTGTACTCCTGGATGGTGCCCTTTGGTCCAGCACTTGCCCTGGGACCTTACCTAACTTCTCTTCCACTCGCTCGGTGCACCCTCTATTTGCCCCTCTGGCAGCCACTACTCCTGTGGGACCAGCTGTGAGGGTTCTAGCCAGAACCCATTATCTGTCCATGCTACATTAGAGAGGGAGTCAGCCTTTTAGCAAGTACCAAGTTAGCACTTCCTCCTGTGTTGGGTTCCCTGATTGTTTTGTGCCCACTAACAAGTGTGTGACAGCAGGGGTCATGTCACTTAGCCTTTATTTGTTTTCCCAGCCCATGGCACCTGACCTTCTGAGTGGACAGGCTTTTTAGTCAGTGTGTATCAGCTTGAAATGCAGTGGCCTTTCTGAAAGGACTGGCAGTGGTGCAGCTGTGAGTGTGATCTTTCTGGGACAGGTGGGTCATGCTGGGTGCTTGTGGCCTGCGTAGTGCACATGGCTGCTTCTTTGATGCCCTGGGTGCGGCCTTTCCCAGCTTCCCAGCATGTTTGAGCCTGAGTGTGATCCTGTGTGCAGCTCCATAGCTTCCTGGGCTCTGTCGTCAGATTCCCTTTTGGCAAACTCCACAGAGCACCAAGGGGATAAAGGCAGTACTGAAGAACCATATACACAGAAAGTCCCAAATAGGCAACTGACACATCAGGATTCTGAATGGCTGAATTTTTTAATTTGTTATTTTGAATCTGAATATTACAAATAGATACTTGTATGACAATCATGCCTGACTCTATTAAACTTCTAGAACAGATTAAAAGAGGGAGTGTAGCCTGGAGCCATGGTGCATGCCTGTCATCCCAGCGACTTAAGAGGCTGAGGCAGGAGTTATCATAAGTTTGAAGCCAGCCTCAGCAACTTAGCAAGACCCTCAACAACTTAGTAAGACCCTATCTCAAAATTTAAAAAGGGGACTGTGGGTGTTATCTTAGTTGTAGAGCACCCCTGAGTTCAGTTCCCAGCACCACACGCATGTAAATGCGTGCACAACCCCCCCCCCCCACACACACACACAGGGTATGAAAAGATGGTAGTGTAATGTTAGAGGTGTAGATTTAGCCCTTGGCCCTCAAACCTGTAGTCTAACTGCATGTGGCCAGAGGGCCGCAGGCCATCTCCCATGTGGGTTCCCTTAATACTTGTTGTCTTATCAGTACCTTCTAGATTCATTCTCCAATTATTTGGAAATGCTGAGGTCAACAAAACCAGACATGCTGTTAGAATGATATGTGAAATGTCTTTGGGTGTGTGAGTGGTGCTGGGGATCAAACCCAGGGCCTTGCATATGCTGGGCAAATGCTTTAGCACTGAGCTACATCTCCAGACCCTAGACATTGTGTTTTAGAGCAGTTTTAGTTCATGGCAAAGTCATGGGGGGAGATACAGAGATTTCCTGTACATGTTCACATAGTGAGTTAGGGTTGGATGAAATTCATTGTTGAGGTTCTGCTTACCAGGAAGGCAGTAGCAGTAGGCAAGAACTTTGTCCACTGCTGTGTTAGCACCTTCTGCCTGCCTGGTATCCAGTGCTGTGCATCTCAAGCAACTTGTCTGCTTGTCTCTAAGGAGTTCCAGAGAGTCCTGGGGCTGCTGTGGAATAGAAAGAAGAGCACTAGAGGGCATTGTGCTTGTTTTTTTCCTTATTGTGTGACTTTTAAACTTACCTTGATCACCTGTTAGCAACAAGGAAAACACTGGTTGGTTTTACTCTGGGCAGCAGTTTAGTGGGTTTGCCCCACTCTGTGTGAGCACCTGATTTGCCTTGCAGAAAGGATGGTTCTTAGGTACTCTGTTGGCTTCAGTACACGTCCAGATCCCACCTGAAGCCCAGCAGGATTAGAAGCTGGTGGAGTTTAGAAAAGCGGGCATGAGACCCGCATTCTTTTTGGAACGTGGACTAGGGACTCTAGACCTGTTTAAGGCATGGAGGCTTCTTCACATGGGAAGGTGGGAAAAATAAAAAGCTGAAGGTGGCATTCACTGCATTGCTGTGTGCTTTTTCATCTCTATGTGCAGTGTCCTCTCCCTGCAATCTGCTGTGGTCCTCCTTTCCAGGGCCATGAGTGCACCCTCTGCCAGGCATCTTGCCTGTTGCTCTTGGCAGTGAGTAAGCAGATGTCTGCCTCTGCTTGTATCACCTTTGTTTGTGCTGGTGCTTCAGTGTAATCTACACACAGAAGTGCACAGAGCACAGGTAAAGCCTAAGGAGATCCCTCTCGTGTGGCCTATCCCACTGAGGTCACCCTGGAGCACCCACTCCGATCTCCCTGCTGCCTCCCAGCCAACTCTGGAGTCCTGTTTGGAATTCCAAACACAGATTACTTTGCTTTGATTTTTGAGCTTTGTGTACATGGAATCATACAGAATGGGCCTTTGGAAGAGGGTGTTTGTTTTCCACTGAATGGTATGTTTGTGAGACTGCTCCATACTTTTCACATAGCTATGGATCATTTTATTTATTTATATATTTACTTTTGGTACCAGAGATTGGACCTAGGGGCCCTCAACCACTAAGCCACATCCCCCACCTTTTTTGTATTGAATTTAGAGACAGGCACTTGCTAAGATGCTTAGGGCCTTGCTAAATTGCTGAGGCTGACCTTGAATTTGCGTTCCTCCTGTCTCAGCCTCCCAAGCAGCTGGGATTACACATGTGCACTATGGCACCTGACTGAATCATTCATTCTTATTGCTCTAAGTATTCAGAATGTATATATAACATAACTTTGATATTCTGCTATAAATGGACATAAAATGTAGTTTTGTTGGAGCTGTTAAGAATAATACTGCTAGGAATAAATATTCTTGTAGATTTTTTAGGTTGCATGGCTTCTTTTTTTTTTTTGGTATCGGGGATTGAACTCAGGGGCACTCAACCACTGAGCCACATCTTTCAGCCCTGTTTTGCATTTTATTTAGAGGCAGTCTCACTGAGTTGCTTAGCACCTTGCTTTTTTGCTGAGGCTAGCTTTGAACTCAGTCCTCCTGCCTCAGCCTCCAGAGCCACTGGGATTATAGGAGTGTGCCACCACACCCGACTTGTATGGTTTTTTTTTAGTTATTAGTTCTAATCAGTTATACATGACAGTAGAAATGTATAACTCTTTGATTCATTGTACATAAATGGAGCAGAATTTTTTACTTCTCTGGTTGTGCATGAAGTAGAGTCACACCATTCATGCAATCATACATGTACCTAGGGTAATGATGTCCATCTCATTTCACTGTTTTTCCTACCCCTTTGCTTCCTTCTCCTTGTATGGCTTTTTAAAAAAAATTTTAAATATATAAGTTGTGGATGAACCTTTATTTTTATGTGATCCTGAGAATCAAACCCAGTGTCTCACACATGCCAGGCAAGTGCTCTATCCCTGAGCCACAACCCTAGCTCCTGTATGGCTTTTTCATTGAAAACATTATTGAAATTCCTGTGGATGATTTTGGTGAGTACATGCACACCTCTTTGGGTATGCACCTTGGCTCTGTGGTGCCCGGTTGAAAGGCTGTGCCTCCATCCAGCCTCCATGGCTGTGGCACTAACAACTTCGAAGGTGCTGGGTGCTCAGCTGTGGCACTTGGCATTCCCTCTTCTTTCCATCCTGGAGTATAATGGGTTGGTTGTGGTTTAACCTGCGTTTCCCTGAGGCCTCATGAGGTTGAGTATCTTCAGGGTATGGCCATTCAGCATGTCACTTGAGGACACTCCTGCAAATTCAGCACATGGCCACCCGTGGCGTGCAGCTCACCAAGCAGGTGTTGTGGGGCAGTGAGAAGCAGACACAGGAGTGGCATTCTTTTCTGTAGGTGTCTGCATGGGACTGAGGGTGGTCTTGTTGCCCAGTGCCCCACCTGAAGCAGCTATAAGAACTCACCTTTTAACCAGGAGCTTAATACTGTTGCCTCTTATTGCTTGGGTTGGAAAGCACGATCTTTTTTTTTTTTTTTTTTTTGGATACTGGGGATTAAATTTAGGGGCACTCAGCCACTGAGCCCCATCCCCAGCCCAATTTTGTATCTTATTAGAGACTGTGTTTCAATGAGTTGCTTAGCACTTGGACGTAGCTGAGGCTGGCTTTGAACTTGAGATCCTCCTGCCTCAGCCTCTGGAGCCACTGGGATTACAGGTATACGCCACCACCTTTGGCAAAAAGCACAATCTTAAACATCATATTCCTTTGGCTCAGACTTTACAGGAAGAACAGCACCCAGAAGGTGGCCAGGATGATCTTGTACTTTAGGAAGGAAACATGCTTCTTGTCTCGTTCTCCAACTAAAACACTCAGGGTCATTCCAGGTGAACTGGGATGCATGAAATAACCACACAAGAGACATAGATACCTTTTTCTTTGGGTCCTGTGATGGCTCCTCTGACCCTAGGGGTCCATGGAAAGAGAGTGAGAAAGCATGTGCTGAACTCTTTTATTGAAGAGAAGCCATTCAAATGAGGCAAGGGGTTAGGTTGGGGGGTGGGGGGGTGAGTCTAGCTCCCTGATGTCTGCTGTCAGCAGGCTGATTGACAGCTAGGAAGGCCACACCCAAAGGCAAGCAAGAGAAGGGGACACACAAAGGGAATTTCTGCCGCAGTCTGGCTGGGCACAATTCAGGAGCCACTTGTCAAAAGAAAGAAACTTTGTTTTTAGAACCACACACGCCAAACAAAACAGCTCCTCAGGAAAAACCCTCAGAGCCCAGCTGCCACCACCGGCTTCCCACAATCCTCCTGCTCTCGAGGACGATTGGCTGGGTCCTGTGGATGGAGCCTAAAAAAGTCCCCTAATGAGCAGCTCCGTGGTCTGAAAGGGCGGGGAAACAGCCCAATGAGCATCACCGCAGAGGAGCCAATCAGTTGGCAGCTAGAAGTTGCTGGGGCCCCTTCGGCTGTGGCTCTCAACAAATTTCCATGGAACATTCTAACCCAAATAGGGCAAAGGGGTAGGATTACGAAAGAACAGGTGAGTGTAGCTCTACCCCAGGGTGTGCCTACTCAGACAACTGGCCTTGCTGTCAGTTGAGTGGGGGGAAAAGACGAAGTCCCCAGTCACCTACCGCGCCAGACTGCAGTGATCTTTCAGATCCCTGTTTTGTATCAGGACTGGAAGGCGTGGTCACTTAATGGCTCCCCACAGCTTCTGACTAGTTTTCCGATCCTGTGTGATTGCTATTTTATTTTAAGTAAACTCTTAAAAACAAACAAACAAAAAAACACCTATATTTTGTCTCTTATACATTCAGGTAAACTCCTTTTTGGGGGGGGGGGCGATTGGGATTATAACCCAGGGAAGTTTACCACTGAGTTACATCCCCAGTCCTTTTTAATTTATTTTTTATTTTGACACAAGGTCTCATAAGTTGCTTAGGGCCTCGCTAAGTTACTGAGGCTGGCTTTGAACTTGTGATCCTCCTATCTCTGCCTGTCTCCCAAGCTGCTGGGATTTCAGGTATATGCCACTACATCCAGCTTTGGGTAAATGTTTTTTTTTTGGTACCGGGGATTGAACTCAGGGACACTCAACCACTGAGCCATCTACCCAGCCCTATTTCGTATTTTATTTAGACACAGGGTCTCACTGAGTTGCTTAGCACCTCACTTTTGCTGAGGCTGCTGAGGCTGGCTTTGAACTCACCATCGTCCTGCCTCAGCCTCCCCAGCTGCTGGGATTACAGGCATGTACCACCACACCCAGCTCAGGTAAACTTTTTGAGGTATGGTTTACACAGAGCAAAACAAAACCTTTTTTAAAAAAAAAATTGTATTATTTACTTATTTGGTTCTGGGGTTGAACCCAGGGTCATTTAACCACAGAGTCACATCCCTAACTTTTTAAATTTTGAGACAGGGTCTCACTAAGTTGCTTAGGGCCTTGCTAAGTTGCTGAGACTGGCTTTGAACTTACAATCTTCCTGCCTCACCTTCCTGAGATGTTGGGATTACAGGTGTGTGCCATCATGTCCCAAACCTTTTTTAATTTTTTCCTTTATTTATTTTTGCTGGGGTGGGGTATGCTTTATTTTCACTTAGTGCAAGGCTTGGGAGGGGCCCCAGGGTGATTAAAAAACTGGCTTGGGGCTTGAGGGAGAGGTTTAGGCCAAAGCCCAATGCCAGGATATGCAAAGAAACCCCATCACAGTTCACTGGGCTCCTGGTCCTTCTGGTTGTACTTGAGGGTCAGTCCTTCCGAGAGGTACTTGCCCAAGCCATCTTGGTGTCCCACCAGATGGCAGAGGTTAATCAGGTGGTCCCCTATCTTGTTGGTGAGTTTCATCTCATGGAGGAAGTGGTTCTCCAGGAAGTCACAGATATGTGGGTCTGTGTGGACAAAACCCAGGTATGAAATCCAAAAGAGCTTCGTTCAGGTTCTTTTTATTTTTGGATGTTGATGGATCTTTATTTTTTATTCATTATTCATATGTGGTGCTGAGATTTGAACCAGTTTCTCACAGCTAGGCAAGTGCTCTACCACTCAGCCCCAGCCCCAGCCCCAGCCCAGGTTCTTATCCTGGGTCATGTGGCAGCTTTCATGTGTCAAGGGTGTTGCCCCACTCATCTTTTTTTTTTTTTTTTAAGAGAGAGAGAGATAATTTTTTTTTAATATTTATTTTTTAGTTTTCAGCGGACACAACATCTTTGTTTGGATGTGGTGCTGAGGATTGAACCCAGGCCAGCACGCTGCTGCTTGAGCCACATCCCCAGCCCGCCCGCCCCACTCATCTTGAGAATGCTTTTGCACATCCTAGAAGAGGGTGTGGCCATTGCACTGTTTTTGCAACTTCAGGAGATCCATAATGGCCTCATGTTACTCCTCTGCCAGTTCTCAGAGAAATGCCCCAGGCCCTCCAGAGCCATGTCATCACAGTCAGAGCAGTAGCCTAGAGGGAGGTAGGTGTGAAGGCTCCCTGACTAGGCAGTTGGCAGTAGTCTCCACCTAGGTGGAAGAATCGCGGAGGTTGTGGTTGATTGGCAGTGAGGAGCTAACCACAAAAAGCAACGTCGGCTGGTTCTGGAAACAGGAGGTAGGTGAGAAGATTGTCCTGGAGGTTGCAAATGGAGATAAAAAATGGAGAGTAAAAAGTAGAAGAAAGGGGTTCCCTGGGTCCATCTGTCCAAATACTGTTGAAACAAGAGATAGGTTCGTGGGACCTTTGAGCATAATGGTCTCCCTTTTTTGCTTTTTTTTTTTTTTTTAAATAGCTGTTTTTATTTTAGTTGAATGTGGACACAATACTTACCTACCTATCTTTCTTTCTCCCTTCCCTCCCCTCCCCTCCCCTTCATTTTTACATGGTGCTGAGGATTGAACCCAGTGCCTCACACATGCTCAACACAAGTGCTCCACCACTGAGCTCCAGCTCCAGCCCCCTGCCTCTTTTTATGAGAGGGGGTTGGTACCAAGGATTGAACTCAGAGGCACTTGCCCACTGAGCCACATTCCCACCCTATTTTGTATTTTATTTAGAGACAGGGTCTCACTGACTCACTTTTGCTAAGGCTGGCTTTGAACTCGTGATCCTCCTGCCTCAGCCTATTGAACCACTAGGATTATCGTGGGCCATGGGGCCCAGCCCCACCCCTATTTTTTTAATTGGTGCATTATAGTTGTAATTTGTTGTTACACATTCATACATGCACACAATGTAACAGTGTAATTTGGCCAATATCTTTCCCCAGTATTTCCCCTTTCCATTCCCTCCTCCCTCTCCCTGCTTGCTTTCCTCTACTGACCTCCCTTTCATCTTCATTAGACCCTCCTGCCTCAACTTTATTTTCCTTTTTTCTCTCTAGCTTCCAAATGTGAAAGAAAACATAATGACCCTTGACTGCGCTTAACCTAATACTTTCCAGTTCCATCCATTTTCTTTCTTTTTTTTTTTTTTTAAGAGAGAGAGAATTTCAATATTTATTTTTTTTATTTTTCGGTGGACACAACATCTTTGTTGGTATGTGGTGCTGAGGATCAGAACCCGGGCCGCACGCATGCCAGACAAGCGTGCTACCGTTTGAGCCACATCCCCAGCCCAGTTCCACCCATTTTCCTGCAAATGATATACTTTCATTTTTGTTTATGGCTGAATAAAACTCCATAGTGTGTGTATATACCACATTTTCTTTATTTTTTCCTCTGTTGGCCGACACCTAGGCTAGTCGATAGTTTAAACATGGGTATGTGTGTATCTGTATGGTAGGGTGACTTTAATTCTTCAGGATAAATATCGAGGAGTGGTATAAACTGGGTTATGTGGTGGTTCGATGTCTAGTCCTTTGAGGAACCCCCATGCAATTTACATAGTGAAAGTGTTCCCACATACTCTCCAGCATTTATTAATGTATTCTTGACAACTGCTGTTCTGATTGGAGTGAGATGAAATCTTAGTGTAGTTTTGATTTGCATTTCCCTAATTGCTAATAATTCATATTTGTTGTCCATTTATATTTCTTCTTTTGAGATGTGTCTCTTTAGTTCATTTACCCATTTATTAATTGGGTTATTTGTTGTTTTTTGTTTTTTGGCTTTTTGGGGGGGGAGGGGTACTAGGGATTGAACCCAGAGGCACTCAACCACTGAGCCACATCCCTGATCCTATTTTGTGTTTTATTTAGGGTCTCACTGAGTTGCTCAGTGCCTCACCATTGCTGAAGCTGGCTTTGAACTGGGGATCCTCCTGTCTCAGCCTCCCAAGCTTCTGGGAGGATTATAGGTGTGTGCCACTGTGCCTGGCTTGGTATTAAATTTTTTGGGTGTTAATCTTCTGTCAGAAGAGCAGTAAGCAAAGATCTTTTTTTTCCATTCTGTAGGTTCTATTTTCATATTCCTAATCATTTCCTTTATTGTGCAGAAGATTTTTAATTTGATGTCATCCCATCTATTAACTCACTCTTGGCATTATTTCCTGAGCCTTAGGGGTCCTAGTGAGAATCCTGTGTCTATATGCTAGAGTGTTGACACCCTGTTTTCTTCTAGGACTTACATAATTTCTGGTCTAATTTTGAGGTCTTTGATCCATTTTGAGTTGGCTTTTGTGTAGGGTGAGAGGTAAGAAAAGTCTAGTCTCATTCTTCTACATATGGATATCCAGTTGTCCCAGCACCCTTTGTTAAAAGGCTGTCTTTTTTCCAATGCATGTTTTTGGCGGCATTGTCAAGGATCGGATGACGGTAGCTCTGTGGGTTTGTCTCTGTGCCTTCTATTCTGTACCATTGGTCTATGTGTTTGCTTTTATGCCAGTGAAGCCAAGCTTTTATCCTGGAGTGGCCATGCAGGCAGTTTTGAATGTTAAGTAGTGGGCACAGGACATGCAGAGCCTGTCTTGCTGGTGTACATGGCAGGCCTGAAGTATGGCAAACCACAGCATACCAATTGGTAGTACCATCGCAGCCCAGCCTGGGTTTTGTGTGGGTGCCTTACTCCACATGGCGCAGCATTTCTGAGTATCCATGATCTGCTAATCTCAACCTCCCAATTCCCCAAGAGTTCACACAAGTCCCCATGAGCTTCAGGAAAAGGGAGGTAAGGTAGACATGAAAGGAAGTTAGCATAAATTTGAACCAGTAGCGTCGGTACTTTTACAAACTCGAATTAGCATAAATTTCAACCTATAGTGTTGACCCAAGTGCTACAAAAACCCCTAGACTAGCACACTCAATCAGCTAGCTACCTGCTATCAGGTCCCCTCTCATCCTAAGAGAGTTCTGTCTCTTCTCACTTGAATAAATCCTTCTCCTTTCACTTTGCCTTCCATTATTATCTGTGTGTTTCATTCTTCAAACTCACAGGAAAAGAACCCAGAAAGAAACTGGTGGTGAGCTGGTGGGGTCTGCTGCAACAATGGAGGGCACTGTTTGCCCTTAACAGAGCTGCGAAGTGCCACTCCCTGTCTTTGCCAACTCTGACCCTGGGAGCTGATGCTGACAGGCATTTCCTGCTGTGGTTAGCTGCTAACAGGCTTTCTTAACTGCAGAGGCCTGCGTCTTGTTCAGATCACCCACCAGCAGAAGCAGAGTTTCAAACTCCAAACTCTGGCCTCACCAGTACTATGCAACTCTTGATACTATAGTTCTGTAGTACAACTTGAAGCCAGCTATTGTGATGCCACCAGATTTACTTTTTTGCCTTAGAATTGCTTTGGCTATTCTAGATCTTTTATTCTTCCAAAAGAATTTTAGGATTTTTTTTTCTTCTGTGAAGAATGTCATTGGTATATTGCTGGGGATTTAATTGAATCTCTATACTGATTTTAGTAGCATGACCATTTTGATACTATTCTGCCTATCCATTAACATGGGAGGACTCAACATCTTCTTAGATCTTCTTTTTCAGCAGATTAATTATTGGTATATAGGAAAGCTATTGATTTTTGTATATTGATTTTGTTACATGCTATTTTGCTGCATTTATTTGTTAGCTCTAGCAGTCTTTTGATGGAGCTTTTATGATCTTCTAAGCGTAAGATCATATCTATAAACAGTGTTAATTTGACTTCTTCCTCTCCCAGTTTTATTTATTTCCTTCTCTTGCCTAATTGCTTTGGCTAGACTTTCTAGTACTATATTAAATAGGTGATGAGTGTCCTTGTCTTCTTTTTTTTTTTAATATTTTTTTTTAGTTGTAGCTGGACACAATACCTTTATTTTATTTATTTATTTGTATGTGGTACTGAGGATTGAACCCAGAGTCTTGCACATGCTAGGCGAGCACTCTACCACTGAGCCACAGCCCCAGGCGCCCCTGATGTCCTTGTCTTGTTCAAGATTTTGAAGAAAATGCTTTCAGTTTTTCCCCATTTACTATGAAGTTGACTTTGGGTTTTTCATATATAGCCTTTATGATGACGAAGTAGGTTCCTTCTGAGGTTTGGGTTATATGAATGTACATGGCAGTCAAACATTGTTATGGTTTGAGAATTGGCCAACCCTGTTTTGTGTGTGGGAGCTCTCAAAGTGTTTTTTTAGTCACCTTTTTTGCCACTTCTCAAATTTGAGGTCCTCTGTCCAAGCTTCCCCAGCCCCTAGGACCTCAGGCTTGTGCCATTGTTCTTGGTCTGACATGTTGACTTTGAGGTTCATCCGTGTTACTTATGTGGACTGTTTTCTCTTTGTGGTTATTGAGGGGTATTTGCACAGAATTCTTGTGTGGATGAGCCACCATTTGTAGGTTCATTCATCTCTTGCTGGCTATCAGGCCATTCTGAATCATGTTACAGTGAACTTGTTTATGTGAGCTTTTGTGAATGGTTGCTCTCGTGACTCCTGGAGGATAATCCTGGAGTAAAGCAGCAGGGTCAGTGGCCAGTATCCATTTGCTTTACAAAGAAACTGACAAAGCTGGGCACAGTGACACATAGCTGTCATCCCAAGAACTTAGGAGCCTGAGGCAGAAGGATCACAAGCTCCAGGCCTGCCTGGGCAAGTTGGCAAGAGAGCACCCCTAGGGCTGGGGATGTGGCTCAAGTGATAGCACGCTCGCCTGGCATGCGTGAGACACTGTATTCGATCCTCAGCACCATATAAAAATAAAATAAAGATATTGTGTCCACCTAAAACTAAAAAAAAAAAAAAAAAAAAAAAGGCACCTGGATTCAATCCTCAGTGCTACATGTGCATGTGCACATGTGAACACACAAATAAAAGCTGATGGGCTTTCACACACCAACAGTGTGAGAGATACAGGTCTGTTCCTGGTACTTGGTTTCTCTACTTTTTTTTTTGTGGTACTGGGGATGCATCCCAGAGCCTCATGCATGCTAGGCATACTCTGAGCCACTCCTCTAACTCTGGTGTGTTGATTTAAGACCTCTTTTGTGCAGACTCAGGAACCAGGAAAAGACACTTGGCATGAATGTGTCATGGTGCTGCCTGTGGTCCTACACCCCTGCCTCAGTGGAGGCTGACTCCCAGGACCAGAATTGCAGCCAGGTGTCAGCTGTGGAGTTTGACTGATTGATGTGATTGAACATCACAGGCTGCACAGGGCCTAAGGGTGATCGAAGGGCTATATTGCAGGCAGGTCTTCTCTGGCTGTGAAGTACTGATGGTTGTGTACTGGACCAAGTCCAAAACCCAGTCTGGTTTGGACCTAGATATGTGAGCTTTTGCCTCAGACGTTATGAAAGCTTGACTTTTTTTTTTTCTTTGAAAAATTCCTAGTTTCCCAGAGTCCCCAAGTATTTGTGTTTTACCACTTGTCCACTCCTTCCTCCCCTGTGCAACACCTGTGGGGAAGTTGTGCCCCTGATGCCTTTTCAACCCAAATATTCCCACAGGTGTTTTCTCAGAATCATTCTCAGAAACCACAGCCCACATGCAGCATGGTTGGCACTGACTTCCATCCTTGCTGACCTTTCTTAGATGCCTTTCATCCTGACCCCATGTCCCATGACTGCTCCCTTCTCTTCAGTCTACTTTTATTTGTTACTGTCCCTCCACCTTTGTCTTCCTGATACTGATATTTTTGGAGTGGCAAGTCAGTTATTTTATAGGATGCCCTACAAATGTTTGCTGTCTCCTCTGCTCAGACCCAGGTCAGTTGTGTCCTGTAAGCACACCTGTGAGGACCCTGGGGTCACTTTGTGCTGTGGCTGGTGATGACACTGGGCTCTTGGCAGTGGTGGTATCTGCAGGCCTTCTGCTGCTCTGCTTTGACCCTGACTGCATCTGCAAGACACCATGCCTGCTAGGCTGCTGCTTCCTTGTGCAGAATGACAGAGTGCAAGGAGTTGTGAAGCTTTCTGCTGTGCCCTCAAACTGAGTGGCTCCAGACCTATCCTCATAACTTTCTGATTTGTGTTTGGGCATGTCTTGTGTCAACAGAGAGGAGCTTGCTGAGTGGGGGTTTTCTGGTCAGCATCTGCTATCTGTGTCACAGCAGGAAAGAATGTTGGGACTAAGGAAGCAGTGGCTGTGCCACCGGCAGGCAAGAGCCAAGGCTGAAGGCAGCTTTCCTGTGCTGCTCTTCAGAGGGGCTCTGCCTGGGCCTTCAGCCTTTTCTTCTCTGCATGCAGAAGACACAGCAGCCAACTTCTTCCCGGGGTCAGCTGCACTCTGATGTGGCGTGGCACCAGGGTGGGTCCTATATCAGTGGCAGCACTGCTCCTCAGAACCACAGACATAGGTTTGCAGGGTTTTGGGGTATTCTAGAGGATCTGATTCTAGCTCCGCCTTTATGAGGTGCCAGTTCATGGATATGAAGAAGTGAGATCCCTTTTCCTCTAACCTTGTAATGTGCTGTAAGAAATACAGAAGCTGCCAGGGCCATGTCAGGAAACTCCAGGATGGGGGAAGTGTTTCCCAGAAGGATGTCTGTCTCTGCACCGTGAGAATGAGGGACACGAGGGTTGTTGCAGGGAACCCCTTTGAAGTGCTGTTTTGAAAGCCATTTGTTGGGTACAGTTTGACAAGTGAGCTGAACTTGCTTTGCATAAAGAGACTGTAGATTTGCTGGCGTGTTGGTGCACACCTGTAATCCCAGTGGCTCAGGAGGCTGAGACAGGAGGATCTCGAGCTCAAAGCCAGCCTCAGCAATTTAGCGAGGCCCTAGGCAACTCAGTGAGACCCTGCCTGTAAATAAAATACAAAATAGGGCTGGGATGTGACTCGGTGGTCGAGTGCCCCGAGTTCAATTTCTAGTCATACTCTGCCCCCCCCCCCCCCAAAAAAAAAAAGACTGTAGATTTAACTTTTCCAGTTAGAGATCTGTTTAAATATGACTTATTTCTGTGGGATCCTATGATGTTAGTTAAAAGATCAGGTGTTGGAAGCCTTAGAGTTTGTAACTTAGGACTCTAGGATGCTTGTCTCCTTTATAATAATTTCCATTTCAACACGAAGACACCTTGGACCAGAATAGGAGGAGAATGGGCAGGCTGGGAGAAGGTCGCTCTGTTCCAGTATGTCACAGCTGCTGGTGTTCAGTGTATCCTTTCAGGTACAGGAGATGTGGCTTATGTGGGACTGCCAGGTGGGTCTGCTCTGCCTGGTGTAGTGCTGCCAGTATCTGCATAGTTTGAGATGTACAACTCCTCCAGGTGCTCAACAGTCCACTCTCTGCTGGGGTGCTACTGCTGGTCAGTTCTTACCTAGGGATGTGCCATCCTGCTCACTGCTACTGGGCTTTCTTTTCACTTTGTGCTCTCTCTTTCTTTCTATCTTTTTTTTATTTTTCATTTGGTCTGGTTTGATACTGCAGATTGAACTAGGTAGGGGTGCTTTACCACCGAGTTACACCACCAGCCCTTTTTGTTTTATTTCAAGACAGAGTCTCATTCAGTCTGGCCTTGAACCCAAGATCCTCCTGTGTCTCTGACCACAGGCATGCACCTGGCCAAATTGTGCATCTCTTGACCTGTCCCTTTTCTCCCATTATTTTTATCATATTTCTCAAGCTTGCAAACAGATTCATATTCTATACTGAACTCTGTTACAAAACTGGGGGAATCAATCAATAATGTGTATTTGAAGAACATGGCATGTTAGAAATTGTCAAGAACTGAGACAGGCCACGTGCCATGATCTCTGTCCGCCTAACATCCTCCAGGCACTGCAGCCCCAACAGTGACCCTGAGTGCAACAGTGGCGAAAGCTGCCATACTTGGGGAGACACATCAGGCTTTGGAAAAGTCAGGCCAGAAACCTGGGCTGCGCTGTCCCCAGCGCCAGTGTCCAGGAGCAGGAGAGCCCACAAGGATCTGTTCCTGTGGTTGTTACTCTGCCAGGTATTTCTGTTCCCTTGTTCTGTTGTATTTTGTGGGTCTTTTTAGATTTATGAGGCAAGCAGTTGTGTTAGTTTTTTGTCACTATGACTGAAATACCTGACGAGAACAACTTAGGAGGAAGAATTTATTTTGGCTTACTGATGCAGAGGTTTTAGTCCATGTTCTACTTTGGAACTGAGGCAAGGCCGAATATCATGGTGGAGGAAAGCTGCTCAGCTCATGGCGGCTGGGAAGTGGAAAGAGAGACCAGGGACAAGGGACAGTTCCCAAGGGCTGCTTTCTGTTGTGTGTTTCTTCCAACCATACCCCAGTTGCATGGAGTTTTCACTACCTCCCAGTAGACCTTTCAGAATACTAATACACCAGAATCCACTGATGACGTGATGATGTCAGAGCCTCACGATCCAGCCACTTCCCCAAAGCCACACCTCTTTTAAAAGGGGACCAAGCTTTTAAATCTTTGGGACGGTGCAGATCTAAACTGTAATGCTAATCCATAATTATTTTACAATTTTTTATTTAAAAGGGGATTAGAGATTTCATAGGTAACTGAGAGAACTCAAAAACAATTTTAGTGTATTTTGTTTGAATATATTGATATGGAAAAATAAGCTGAGCATGTTGGTGCACATCTGTAATCCCAGCAGTTCAGGAGGCTGAGATGGGAGGATTTCGAGCTCAAAGTCAGCCTCAGCAACTCAGTGAGGCCTTGTCTCTAATAAAATACAAAAAGGCCCTGGGGATGTGGCTCAGCGATTATTTGCTCTTGGGTTCAATTCCCGGTACAGGGGGGAAAATTACATGAGTACCTACATAATCACAATCCACATAAATAGGTCATTGTTGACATACAAGTACAGGAAATGGCACCATTAACCCAGATGTGCCTGTCACATTATCATACTTTGTTGATTTTGCATCTGCATGGAAACTTGCCAAAGTATACTCTGTACAGAAAAGCGTGCCTGTCATTCATATATATTTACATATATACATATATATATACACACACACACACACACACACACATATATGAGAGAGAGAGAGAGAGTGTTAGTAGTGACATCCCCTTTCTCCACAGAAAAGTCTTAACTGGGCTTTTCCAGAAATCTTCACCATGGTTGATTTTAAGACTGTCAGCAAAAGAGTCTCTACAAAAGAGTTCAGTGTAGAGAAACTTTCTATTTTTGTGTTGCCCTGTTTTACTTGGCCACTGGCTGGGAAGAAATCAGCACTCTAGGTGCTGGACACCCTCTTAGTAGTTTTTCACAAACATGTATCCAGTATAGTAGTTTATAGAAATGTGTGAACAAGGCCTCTGGCCTTGAGCTGGGCTTCACTGAGATGTCCACATTTCTAGGATAAGAGAAGTTACCAGTTGGGCTCCATGGTAACAGCTGGCAGGGGGAGGAAAGAGAGGAAAGAAGAGGCTCTCCCCTTCTCAGGTGTTGTCCTTGAAGGGCTAACTTGCCCAGAATAGTGAAAGAAAAAGCTGCTTTTTTGTGAACTTCTACAGACTGTAAACTTCTGAGCCCCTCCCCTTAGATGCTGTGTATAAAATTCTGAAACTACCTGAATTCAGGGTTCAGGGGACTGATTGATTATGGTAAAAGCTGTGCCCCCTGAACCTGGCTGCAGCCAAATAAAACTGTTTCCTGCTCTCTTCGGTACCTTGCCTTGTCTGTTCCTACAACAATGTAGCTGGTGAGGGGTGTTTTGTTTTGTCTTTGTAGTGCTGGGGATGGAACTTAGGGCCTTGCACATGCTAGGCAAGTGCTCTACCACTGAGCTGTACTCCAGCCCTGTGCATTTTTATAGACAGGAGTGGTTACTCATGCAATCAGAAACCAGATCAAGAAATAGATAACTACAAGGATTATGGATAGCTTTTAAATGTATTTCATGGCTTATAAATGTAGAAGGTCACTCTTTTTTTTTTTTTTTTAAGAGAGAGAGAGAACTTTTTAATATTTATTTTTTAGTTTTTGGTGGGCACAACATCTTTATTTTTTTTTATTTTATGTGGTGCTGAGGATCGAACCTAGCGCCCCGCGCATGCCAGGCGAGTGCGTTACCGCTTGAGCCACATCCCCAGCCCAGAAGGTTACTCTTAGATTATGACACAGAGATACTGTTGTCACTTTTGGGATAGGGCTGGGCATCAGTGTCTAGTGATGGCCAGCACAGAGGAGAGCAAACATTCTGAGGGCAGGTGGCCTGATCACACCAGTCCTCATTTGAAATCCCATAGTGTGTCCCTGGATCCTGTACTTTGGAGATAGCTACTTCTTGGTGTCAGTTCTCCTGTTCTTAATTGGAAACACTGGGCATCAGTGCAAACAAGAACGTCCTCCCATGGTCTGTGGACATTGTGCTGAGTAGCATGGAGGGTGAGATCCTGTTGGGAAAAGCTAAAGGAGCAGCAGTAGACCACATAGGCCACCTGAGGACCCATGGCTGTCCACACAGAGCTGGCAGCTTGGCCTTTCCCTCTTGTCACTGTGCACACTGCAGAGGCCTCTGTCTGGTGTGGACAGGTCAGAAGTGTGTGTTCTGCTGGTCAGAGGTAGCTCTCTGCAAAATTTCAGGATGGACAAGGAATAAACAATACAGTAGACAGCATTTGCCCTCTGGAGAAAAGAACTGACATACGTACGTACGTACGTGTGTGTGTGTGTGTGTGTGTGTGTGTGTAAGAGTGTGGGGGAGAGAGACATACACACACAGGGGACTGAACCCAGGGCCTAGGGCATGCTAGGAAGCACTTTACCACTGAACTACATCCCCGTTTAGAAATTATTAATTTTAGCTGAGTGTGGTGGCACTCCTCTGTAATCTTAGTGACTCTGGAGGCTGAAGCCAGGCTCAGCAAATTAGTGATACCCTCTCTCTTACTGATCAAGCATGGCTATGACAAAGATGACCAAACCCAGATTGTCTTCTGCTCTGCTGTTCTCACAGCCATCCAGTTTGTTTTGCTAAACATTCAGTGATGAATGAGATCTCGCTCTCCCACTTTTTTAGGCCTGGGGGTGATGGTTCAAATCTTCTGCTGGGGATTAAGAGGCTGTGACAGCCGGGCACACTGGCGCATGCCTGTAATCCCAGCAGCTTGGGATGCTAAGGCAGGAGCATTACCAGTTCTCGTCAACCTGAGACCCTGTTTCTAAATCAAATAAAAAGACTGGGCATGTGACTCAGTGGAAATAGTGTGGCTAGCATGTTCAAGGCCCTGGGTTCAGTCTTCAATACCACAGAGAAGAAGAATCAGTATTAAGGTACTCAGTTGTGGCTTTCCTGATGTTTTGGTCATATCATTTGAATATTCTTTTTTTTTTTAATTTGTTTTTTAGTTGTACTTGGATACAATACCTTTATTTTATTTATTTATTTATATGTGGTGCTGAGGATCGAACCCAGGGCCTTGCATGTGCTAGGCAAGTGCTGTACAGCTGAGCCACAACCCCAGCTCCCTGATTTGCGTATTCTAATTACCGTTTTAATATAAAATATTGGGCACGTTTTCATTGATTGAATGAATGGCTACTGAGGGCCTGCTTTATATGTGGCAGTGAGTTTTCTAGGCCAGGACTTTGCCCTAATGGAGCTTACATCCTGTTGGAGGACAGCTCCCCTATGTATCCACCCATAGAAACAGGGCTGACAGAATCAGGGAATGTGCTGGGCTGTCAAGGAGTTGAAGAACAAGGGGAGTAGAGGTGAATCACAAGGGCTGACCCAGAGTAGTAGTATCCCCTGGGGACTTGGCGGGGAGTAGTGATGAGGTTGGTAGAAGAGGCTGGTTTCCTTCTGGGCCCTCTGTGTCTGTGAATCCTTACCATGTGTACTTACATTACTGGTTGAGAGACTGGTTCCTGGGTGCACAGAGACCTCAAGGCCTGAGCACAGGGCAGGCGCTGGTTGGGGATGCCCAGGCCCTGGGATGCTAGACAGATCACTCTCTCTGGTGGGACCTGTCCCATGGCTGCACTGTGGGTGTCGTCAGCATCCCTGCCTGGCCTTATGCAGCATGACTGGGGGTGAACTCACCTCCTGAGAATCTCCTTGCAGGTGATCTGGGTGGAGGTGTGGCAGCTGGTGAGTTTAGGTGAACACAGGCTTCCCCTACCCCCCCTTTTTTTTGTCCCACACCCATGGTACTAGGGAAGGAATTCAGGGCCTTTGTATTTTATTTAGAGACAGGGTCTCACTGAGTTGCTTAGGGCTTTCTTTCTTTCTTTCTTTTTTTTTTTTTGGTAGTGCTGGGGATTGAACCCAGGGCCTTATGCATGGGAGGCAAGCACTCTACCAACTGATCTATATCCCCAGCCCCCAATATCTTTATTGTATTTTATGTGGTGCTGAGGATTGAACCCAGTGCCTCACGCATGCTAGGTGAGTACTCTACCGCTGAACCACAACCCCAGCCCTGCATAGGGCCTTCTTAAGTTGCTGAGGCTGACCTCAAACTTGGGATCCTCCTACCTCAGCCTCCCGAGCCACTAGGATTAAGGTGTGAGCCTGGCTGCATGAGTTCTTTTTTGATATGTCTCCCATTCTGTCTGTCATCCTGTCACATGTCCCACTTGCAGGTATCTGAGTTGTTTCTGCGATCCCAGTACAGTAGGCTCTGCCACACAGTGGCCTTCCTGGTGCTGCCCTTCTGAGTCACAAGCCCTACCCTCTGCTGCCTGTGCTTTTGTGCTTGTGTCTGTGATTTTATCGTATTGAGTATGTCATGTGAGACATGGAAGTTGGCTTTTTCCACTGAGCAAATGCCCTCAAGATCCACGTGAATCGCACTCAGCTCCTCTCCTGTTGAAGGACATCTGGGTGGTTCTCATGTTTTGGTCATTACAAGGAAACATGCGTGTTTGTTTGTAGGTTTCTGTGTGAACATGTTATCTGTACAGGGTAGATGCCCAGGAGCGCAGTCGCCTGGTTTTATTATACCTGTATGTTTAAGCTCACTTTCAGAGTGGTGTACCATTTATGTGCCTCCAGCAACATAGGAGAGGTATTTCTCTACATCTTCATCCATGAGCGGTGCTGTCGGACTTCTTAGCTTTACCTGTTCTCATAGGTGTATGGTGCTGTCTTGAGTTTATTACCTTATTGTTGTTGATATTATTATTGTATGTGGTATTGAGGATTGAACCCAGGGTTGCTCTACCACTGTGCTTTTTTTGGGGGGGGCATTGAGGATTGAACTCAGGGACACTCATTTACTGAGCCACATTCCCAGCCTCATTTTGTATTTTATTTAAAGACAGGGTCTCACTGAGTTGCTTAGTGCCTCACTTTTGCTGAGGCTGGCTTTGAACTCATGATCTTCCTGTCTCAGCCTCCTGAGCCACTGGGATTATAGGTATGTGTCACCATTCCTAGCTGCCCTTTTTGTTTTTTTATTTTAAGATAGGGTCTCACTAAGTTTCCTGGGTTGTCTTTGAACTTGTGATCCCCCTGGCTCAGCCTCCCTAGTCTCGGAGATCACAGGTGTGGCCACCAAACCTGGCTGCTCTGGGATCATGGTTTGCATTGGCTCCCGTGGCTCATGATGTTGAACATCCTTTTCTGTTTATTTCCACTTTTATGTTATCCTAGCTTATGTGTCTGGTGAAGTCTTTTGCTTCTGTTGTAGCTGGGGTTTTGTTTTCTTTTGTCAACTTCAGAGAGCTTTTTATATCATCTGGACAAGAGTCCTTGTTGAACTGTGATTTGGGAGCATCTTCTGGAAGGCAAGAAGGAGCATGTTCTTCTGTTTTAACAGGGTCTTTGGCAGAGCAGCTGTGTGTAATTGCACCCTAGATGGTGGGTGTGTTTTATAGTGGGAGCCGACAGCATTAGTTGGTGGGTCGCGCTGGCTTCTGCTCTGTGGCCTGAGCATATGAGGGTGCTATTCATGGCTGAGGGAGCCCTGTTTCAGTTCCAGTGTTGGTGTAGGTGGAGGCTTTGGGACGGTGGAGGAGATGTGGAGGCTGGAAAGGGGGCTTGGAGGCATTTGGTTGTGTGTGGATGGAGCTCAAGATCTGAGGCCTTGGATGAGCTCCCCAGAAGTGAACACAGAGAATGTGGAATCCAGTGTAAGCCTGGGCATTGGACTTTGGGGGCCTATGAAAAAGGAAGGTCCAGTAAGAAGTGAGAAGCCCTTAGATGGCAGGAATCTGACAGTGTGGTGTCCTGGACCCCAAGAAGGGGCTGCTACTTTGTAAGGTTCTGCTCTGTCCTGGTGCATCTCCCAAAGGAAAGAAAGGGAAAAGACCCCTTGGCGGTCGAGAGGAGGGAGGGTCACCCAGTCTCTTACGCTACCACAGCAGAATACCAAATTGTGTAATTTTTAAGGAACAGAAGTGGATTTGGCTGATTCTGCTGGGGGAGAGTACAGGAGTGCGTGCTGGCATCCGTGAGCGCCTTTCTGTTGTCATGACCTAGCAGTAGGGACTCTTGAGTACATTGGAGACAAGACAGAAATCTGGCCAGACCCCTCCCTCCCGTGGTGACAGCATTAAGTCGTCTGAAGGGCAGAGCTCATGTCCTGGTCACCTTTGAGTAGTGCTCCATGGAAGTTATGCCTCACCATGAGCCTGGAGGCACCTTTGAATCCTGATGGGCCCTTCTTAATCCAAGCAGAGCTGTCACCTTGAAGATGTCATTGGGAGTAGAAGGGACCTGTGACCTCTGGTGCTGAACCTTTCTGGTCAGTCACCCAGTAGGACGAGTTGTAGGCAAAGCTGGGCTCCACATTGGGGTGGATACCCAGAGAAGCTGAGCCAAGCTCCACATTTGTAGACCTACAGTAGGGTGCTGTGTAACTGGCTCAGAGCTGAGACTTAAGGGCCGTGGGAGTCTGTAGGACTGTCTTGAATCTTATTCTTGGGAGGGATCTGGCTTATACCACTTGTCACAGGTAGGAAACTGAATTGGAGTGGAGCAGAGGGCTCAGTTGCAAGCCTGTCCTGTGATTCAAGGTCTCTGGCTCTTGTTTATTCAGTGAAAAATAATAGGGTTTTTTTTCTCTTTTTGGTGGTACCAGGGGATACAACACCTAGGGCATGGCAGATGCTAGGGCAAGCACTTTACCACTCTGTGGTAGGGTCTTGCTAAGTTTCCCAGGCTGGCCCTGAACTTGCATTCCCTTCCCTCAGCCTCCTGAGCATCTGGGATTACAGGTGTGGCTACCACAGCTGGTTGATTTGTCTTTCTTTGCTTGGGCTGGGGGCAGGGGGGGGTGTCTGTAAATTGGGGGTTGAACCCTGGAACGGGTAACCACCGAGCCACATCCCCAGCCTTTTTTTTTGTATGTGTATTTTTATTTGAGACAGGGTCTCACTAAGTTGCTTAAGGTCTTGCTAAATTGCTGAGGCTGGCCTTGAACTTGTGATCCTCCTGCCTAAGCCTTGTGAGCCACTGGGATTATAGGCATGTACCATACCATGCTTGGCTGGTTTTTCTTTCTTAAATAAAATCATCACACAATTATTGATGACTTAGTGACCCAGATATACTTACATGTACTTGTATGCTTATTTTAGTTTTTTTGTTATATCCACTGGTTAATTAATTTGTTTATTTCTTCATTTATTCTTTCATTCATTTATTTATTTTTTGCTGTTTTGTTATTGTTACTTACAGTGCTGGGATAGAACCCAGGGCCTTATTCATGCTAGCTAAATGTTCTACCATTGAGTTGTTTCCTCAGATCCAAGTTTTTATTTTAAATCTGCTATAAGATCTAAAACATATTTGCATACTCTTTTTTTAAAGAGAGAGAGAATTTTTTAATATTTATTTTTTAGTTTTCAGGGGACATAACATCTTTATTTGTATGTGGTGCTGATGATTGAACCCAGCGCCACGCGCTTGACAGGTGAGCGCACTACCGCTTGAGCCACATCCTCAGCCCTTGCATACTCTTTTTAAAAATATTTTTAGTTGTAAATGGACCCAATACCTTTATTTTATTTATTTATTTTTATGTGGCCCTGAGGATTGGATCCAGTCCCTCAAATGTGCTAGGCAAGTCCTCTACCCCTGAGCTGTAACCCAGCCCTGCACACTTTTTTTTTTTTTGGTACTAGGGATTGAACCCAGGGGCACTCAACCACCAAGCCACATCTCCAGCGCTTTTTTATATTCTATTTAGAGACAGGGTCTCGCTGAGTTGCTTAATGCCTCAGTAAATTGCTGAGGCTGGCTTTGAACTCTCAATCCTCTTTCCTCAGCCTCCCAAGCAGCTGGGATTACAAGCATGCACCACCACATCTGGCTGTACACTTACTTTTAAAGAGCAGTGCATACTAAGTTTTTCAGGCCTACACTTTTAATTGTCCCATTTGGCTGATACCACTGGTGTCTCAAGAAATACCTCACTTGCTTAAGAGATGCGTAAACATGGAGAGCTTCAGAGTGGGGAGGTATGTGTCCTTGCCTGCAGTGTTTTTGGGATGCTCATGGACTCTGGTGAGTAGCAGACAGGCACTGATCATTGACCTTTCTTTTCCAGGTGCACATTCAGGTTTCCGAGCACAAACATCAAGATAACGTTCACAGCCCTGTCCAGCGAAAAAAGGGAGAAGCAGGAGGCTCCCGAGTCCCCGGTGAAGCCTGTGCAGCCACATATCTCGCCCCTGACCATCAACATTCCAGACACCATGGCCCACCTCATCAGCCCCCTCCCTTCCCCCACGGGCACCATCAGGTAGGGCAGGGACTGGTGGGTGGGTGCTTGTGGGTCCCAGCATGACATCTCCCTTCCCTGCAGGTGACTTAAGCAGAGAAGGATATTCTGAGGGTTTTTAAAATAGTTGAGTTTTAGGACAGTGCTTTCAGTTTCTGCATTATAAAAATGCAATTCCCACATGTCCCTTATTTTTACTTATGGATTCTTTTTTTTTTTTTTTAATTTTTTAGTTGTTGATAGAACTTTTTTTATTTATTTTTTTTAATTTTTAGTTGTAGATGGATGCAGTATCTTTATTTTTTTATTTATGTGGTGCTGAGAATTGAACCCAGTGCTTCACACATGCTAGGCAAGTGTGCTACCGCTAAGCCCCAGCCCTAGCCCTTATGGATTCTTTTTAATGGAGTCTAAATTTATGATTTGTGGTATTGGTGTAAAGTCAGGGTTTGATCTGAATGTTTAGTTTCTTAGTTTGTTACGGTTTCATATATTCTGAAAGCTTGTACTTTGACTTGGCCATGTTGAGGTAACCAGGTGTTCATTGTGAAGTTCTGAGAGACTGGGCCCCTCAGCTGCAGAGGATAGCGCTCTAAGTACGGCCATGCTGGCTTTCACGGGCAGAACCTGTGACTAGTGCACTGCTGTTAGCTTCATGCAGAGCGTGCAGAGGAGACTGACTTTGCTCTTGGAGCATGTTAGGTTGAGCGCATCGTGTGCATGAGACTGGGCCAGCCTGCTACATTCTGCTGGTTCTCAAGTGGAGTGGAAGCCAGGCAGCTCAGGAGGCTGAGGCAGGAAGATCAAAATTCAAGGCCAGCTTCAGCAGCTTAGAGAGACCCTGTCTCAAAATAAAATTAAAAGCACCTCTAGGTTCAGTCCCCAGGAGGGGAAGGAAAGAAGGGAACAGAAAAGGCAATGTACAGAATGGGAGAAATATATGCAAATTGTATCTGATAAGAGGTTAATATCCATTATAATATAAAGAACCCTGTTGAAAAGTTGACCAAAGGATTTCTCAAGAGGACACACTGATGCCAGTGAGTGCACTGGAAGACGCTCAGTACCACTCATCAGCAGATGTGCAAGTCACAGCTGCGGCCAGACCCTTATGCCCAGGCCACTGTCCAGGGGCAGCACTGTTGCCTGAAGGCACTGCCTTCTCTTTCCACCTTGTGGGACCTGTTCATGACCAAATGAACTAATTGGAACTGTGTGGCAGGTACGCCGAAGCCAGCGAGCCTGCTGCTGAGCACTCAGTGAGCAGTGTGGTGGGAGCAGTGGTTCTGAAGGCTGCAGGCCACAGGTTATGGCGACCTGGACGCCAGCCTTGGATTTGAAGTCAGTCCTGACTCGGCTCCCTCAGTCCCTCCCATCATCATTGTGTCCCTTGCTTGTCCCGGCACATCCTACACATTTGCGCTTCCTCAGCTAAGCCCATGGTGGCTCTTCAGCTCCTGCACCTGCACTCTTAGAGGGGCCTGGTCTTCAGACTGTAGTGTACGTACCAGGGGAACAGCCTTTCTCTTCCTGCTCCCTTACCAGACTTCCTGACAGGGTAGTCCTGACATTCAGTAAAGAATGTTTAATGGGTAGGCACATGTGCTGGGCACCCACAGAACTTTGAGGTGCCACCAAAGTGTGGCAACAAGACCCTCCCTGTTCCTTCTCCCTTTTTTCTGCCTCCTGGATCTTCTTTTCCAGTGTTTCTCAAAGTGAGTGTTAGGTTTCTTGGTTAATTTTTTCCCAGAAATCTAAATGGTTGCAATGTTTGTCTTTTTCCCCAAACACCTCTGTAGCTGAAGGGTTTTGGGGAGAGCCATCTTGGCATCATGCCATCTCAGTAGCTCATTCTTTTCACATAATGTAAGTGGTAACTGCAGAATGAGCGTGGCCCAAAGGCACTGCTGCTTCTCGACTGTCCCAGCGCACACATCCTGTGGTCAGCATGGAGCTCAGGCTTGGATCCCACCACCCACCTTGTGGGGAAAGTGCCATGTGCTCTTGCTGGTCAGCCCATATTCTGGACTAGCTGGGCTGTGGCCCTGCCCTTCCAGTGTTACCTGTTGTACCCTACTTCAATTCACCATGTACTCTGTGTCCCTAGACCCACCATGTGTCATTTGGGTTCTTGGTAAGTTCTGGAAGAGCCTCAGTTTCTTCACTGGTGAAGATTGGCCCACTGCCCCCGGAGAATTTGTCTTAGAGCTTCACAGGATGACAACACAGAATATCCATGTTGCTTCTTGAGTGACCTAAGTTGCACAAAAATTTGTTGATTCTGATACAGAGGTTTCTCTCAATTCTCAAAAGTTTTTGTGTTTTTCTTTCCCTGACCTCAGAGCCAGCTATCTATTTATTTATTTATTTATTTATTTATTTATTGGGTACTGGGGATTCAAATCAAGGGCATTCAACCACTGAGCCACATCCCCAGACCCATTTTGTATTTTATTTACAGACAGGGTCTCACTGAGTTGCTTAGTGCCAGCCTCCCAAGCCACTGGGATTGTAGACGTGCACCACTGTGCCCAGCTTAGAGCCACTTATTGAAGCATAGCATTTGTACTCTTTCGTAGGCTAAAGGAACCTTTTCTCTTCCACAGTGCTGCAAACTCCTGCCCATCTAGTCCCCGGGGAGCCGGGTCTTCAGGGTACAAAATGGGCCGTGTGATACCATCTGACCTCAACTTAATGGCTGACAACTCACAGCCAGAAAATGAAAAGGAAGCCTCAGGTGGAGACAGTCCAAAGGTAAGTGTCTTGTAAGTGTCAGCTGGGCCCGGGGGGCAGGGGCCAATGTGTACCAGTGTCCTGAGCGTGGCTCATGGTGCAGTGATGCGGGCTGATTCTGTGAGCGATTCTCAGTGTTGGCTGAGGCTCTGTCATTGGCATCTGAGGTCCTGGTGCTCACAGCTCATAGCCCAGTGCTTTAAGAGGTGGGTGGCATTTTAGCTGAGGCAGGCTCACAGATAGCCTGGGAGGGTGCATCTGTCCCTAGGTGGACAACGTAGTTGATGACCACACTGTAACCCTGCGTGTTTTTATCCTTCAAAGATTTGTCTAAAGGAAAGAGACAGAAGTTGGTATAAAACAGAAAATTGAAACCATGATGAGTGCCCTAGGGGAACAGTGACTAAGATCTGGTGGCCCAGTCAGAGGCATGTGAAATATTTATCAATGGGGATGTGCTTTTGATATAGAGCTAGGTGAAGAATACAGTACAGATTGCATGGTGATGCTTCACGTACACATCTGTACCATGTGCTGTGTTTGTGTGGAGGGACGTGGCACAGCCCTGGGCGTGAGTGAACCACAGCTGTGTACAAAGAGTACACGACAGCCTTCTCTGGTTCAGAACTCCGCCAGCCACAGCAGAAGTGGGGTGCCAAGGAAGCCAGCTGAGTCCAGACTTTTCCACCTCACGTGGCTGTACTGGTGCTCATCCTACAAAATCTGTTTAGCCAACGTGTGTGTTGTGAACAGCATTTTCAATAAAAATGTTGACAAATGTGTCTAAGAAGCTGTCAAGGAAACACGGCAGCATAAGCAGTAACAGGTTTTGCCTTGAATCCACACCCAGTGCTGCGAGGACTCCACCTGAGTCACTTCTCAGCTGAGGGTCCTTACTGCACCTGGCCCTCTCCAGTGTGCTCCCGTGGGAGGTCAGGCATAGCCTGGCGAGGCCTGAGTGCTCAGGCGATGTTAGCCAGCACAAGTAAGACATGGGGGCTTTTGGATGCTGGGGTTTCGTATGGTTTTTCTGTTTGGAGAAGGGCAGCAAGAACCCTGGTGCCCACTACCAGCTCCAGGATGCAGCCTGCCCCTCTGAGACACCAAGTCCTGGCTTAGGTTTATCCTGAAACCTGTGTTTATCCTGAAACAGTGTCAGCTATAAACTTGGTATGAGTACTGTCATCTTGAATGTATTCTTTTGCAAACTGTTTTTTTTTTTTTTTTTTAATATATACATTTATTTTTTGGTGTAGATGGACACAACACAATGCCTTTGTTTTTATGTGGCGCTGAGGATCAAACCTGGGTCCTACCCATGCTAGGCGAGCGCTTTACTGCTGAGCCACAATCCCAGCCCATATATATATATATATGTATTTTGTCATAGATGGACACAATATCTTTATTTTATTTATTTATTTTTATGTGGTGCTGAGAATTGACCCCAGTGCCTCATGCATGCAAGGCAAGAGCTCTACCACTGAGCCACAACCCCAGCCCCTACAAACTGTTTTTTTATTTGCCTGCTTTGCTGTTCACTGTGCTGGTGTGTATGTTTTCCAGAAGTTCAGACAAAGCCTGGGAACTTTCCCTTCAACTTGTGCTGTTGCAAGTGGATATGATTTTGGTACTGGGCATTGAACTCGGGCACACAACCACTGAGCCACATCCTCAGCCCTGTGTTGTATTTTATTTAGAGACAGGGTCTCACTGAGTTGTTTTAGCGTCTCGCTTTTTGCTGAGGCTTGTTTTGAATTTGTGATCCTCCTGTTTCAGCCTCCCTGAGCTGCTGGGATTGCAGGTGTGTGCCACTGCGCCTGGCCGCAAGTGGAATTTTGAGGTGTCACAGTGATAAGGGCCACCAGGGCCCTGAGAGACCCAGGACCATGGATGCAGTATCTGCCTGAGCTGCCTCAGACCTGGAGCTGGAAACCTGCCTCTGGGTCTTCATACTCACGTCCTGTGCAACTGGCTGACGTGTGTTGGGCAGTTCTCCCCTGAGAGCTTGGCACTTCCTGTTGGGATGGGCACCTGGGGCTCCCCTTAGATTTGCTCCTCCCACTCCCACTGGCTTGCTCTTTGCCACAGGTCAAAGGTTCAGGTCACATTTCACTGAGCTTGGG
Organism: Callospermophilus lateralis; assembly: GCF_048772815.1. NCBI lineage: Eukaryota > Metazoa > Chordata > Mammalia > Rodentia > Sciuridae > Callospermophilus > Callospermophilus lateralis. Next base: position 529,503 of record NC_135315.1, on the reverse strand, counting down.
CAGCTTTGCCCTGTTTTACTGGTTTTTCTTTGTTTTTGCCATTTGGAAAGAGAGAGTGTGTGTCTGTGAGAGAGAGAGATTTTAATCTTTTCCTACCACTCTATACTTTTGTATTTCTTTCCTACATGTTTTTCAAATTTTATTACTTTTTAATATCAAAAACTGAAAATTGTCAAAGGAACACTTACAGAAGAGAATCCTGAATTTTAGTTTAAAAAAAGTTATGCTTATTTTAATACTGTTTTTTTTTTTTTTTTAATACAGGATGATTCAAAGCCACCTTACTCCTATGCACAATTAATTGTACAAGCGATTACAATGGCTCCTGATAAACAACTCACCCTAAATGGAATTTATACACACATCACTAAAAATTATCCATACTACAGGACTGCGGACAAGGGCTGGCAGGTAAATCACTTCAGCCTGTCAGTGAGGTGTCTGTGCCACGTCTGCAGGTGCTGGTTGATGGGGGGCGGGAGTTAGCTGGTACCCAGGCTGGTGCAGGTGCAGGTCTAGAGTGCAGGACTGAAGCAACAGCGGTCCTGGGAAGTCAGGCCTTCGGCTATTACTGGCTTGGAAACTCCTGTGTCTCGATGGGATGCCTGAGGCCTGTTTCCTTTGGGTCTGTGCAGTTCACCTTGGATATCTGAAACAGGACTTGGAAATCTTGCCCATTCTTTGCTTTGGCAGTCTTCTGCTTTCCTCCCTACTTGTGCTGAAATACAGCAACTGTAAAGTGCACAAACTGTTTAACCTGAGAGTTTTTTCTTCTAAAAATGTCTCTAGTCAGCTGGTACATAAAACAGATGAAAGTAGCTGAGCACAGCGGCCACATCTGTGATGCCAGTGACTTGGGAGGCTGAAGCAGGACAGTTGCAAGTTCAAGTTCAGCCTCAACAAGTTAGACCTTGTTTCAAAAATTAGAAAGGAATGGAGTTGTGTCTCAGTGGTCGAGCACTCCTGGTTTCAATCCCCTATGCTGAAAAAAGTAAAAATAAAAAAGAAGAAATGTATGCTTGTGATTTTTAAATTCATCAAATAACCAGGAATGGCTATAGAATTCCTTTGAGGCTTTGGCTTGCTGAGTGAATGTCTCTTAACAAAAGTGCTGTTGAACCCTAATCCCAGTTTAGTGAGTGGGTAGGGGAGAGGGTGCATGCTGTCAGTTGAAGGATGGAGGTATGTAAACATGTCATAATCTAAAAGATAATAATCTACAAACCATATCCTGGATGTTTCCTTCTTCAGAGGGCTCAGGGTCTTTGGTCATGGGTGGTACCTAGTGAGTCTTCCCTGTTCATGCAAGACAGGGTTTCTCAATGGACAGGAAACATTGGATTTGGAGAATAGTTTCATGTGGGTCTCTTAACATTGCATGATAAATTCCAGCCATGTTTGTCATATTTTAATCTATGAGGAAATTTGTATTTAAAACAAAACATAATGAACAAAATAATTTAGATGCATGTTCTGGTGACCATGGCTTTGTCAAGGAGGGACACTTCCCATGGAATGCAGCTCACTCACAGTGCTGGGCATGTGAAGTACCCTTGGGGCTACATGCAGATTTTTTTTTTTTTAACATTTATTTTTTTAGAAGTAGTTGAACATAATACCTTTATTTTGTTTATTTTTATGTGGTGCTGAGGATCGAACCCAGCGTTCTACCGCTGATCCATAACCCCAGCCCCCAGGTTTTTTCTTTTTTAATAGTTATAGTTGGACACAATACCATTATTTTATTTATTTATTTATATGTGGTACTGAGGATTGAACCCAGGGTCTCGCATGTGGTAGGCGAACACTCTACCGCTGAGCCACAACCCCTGCCCAGGGTTACATGCAAATTTTACATGCAAAATGCTGATGATTTGAAATACTGGTTCTTGGGGCTTTGTGGAAACGAGTATTTCTGAAAAGCTTGAGGAGACTTTCATGTGTCTGGTTCTGTTTCTGTGTGTTTTCCTAACGTGCATGGATTTGCGAACTCCTGAGCATTGTAAGTTTTTCTTGTTAATGGGGGAAGGGTGGCACCACATGCGAGTCAGGAGGGGCCTTTTGGGGAGCAGTCTCTTGGGGACAGCAGCCTGGACCACAGGCATCTCAGCATGACCTAGATGTGCACACCCCTCTGCTGAACTGCTGTTTGGATGCTCCCCATGTCCATCTCAAGCCCTCAGTGGGGTCCATGACTGCCTCTTAGACTTAGTTTTAGGATTTTATGGGTCTGCCCTTGGTTAATCTGCAGAGGAAATTCCTGGATAAAGTAAGATGGTCTAAGTAGCTCCATCTGGAAAGGTGGTATATTTATTATGGTCTTTCTGTGAAAATGACATCTTACAATTTTATCATTATAAAAAGTTTGAAGAGAAGCTGGGTCAGTGGCGCTCACCTGTAATCCCAACGGCTTGGGAGGCTGAGACAGGAGGATCAGGAGTTCAAAGCCAGCCTCAGCAATTTAGTGAGGCCCTAAGCAACTCAGTGAGACCCTGTCTCTAAATAAACTACAAAATAGGGCTGGGGATGTGGCTCAGTGGTCAAGTGCCCCCGGAGTTCAATCCCTGAACCAAAGAATAAAAAGGTTTGAAGAGACTGGACTCTCACCTTCGGAAGAGATCAGAACTAATGGGGTAGGGGGTGTGCTGTGTGCTCACCTCAGCCCTGATCTGGAAACATTCCCACACCACAGCAGGTTTCTGAACACTTTATATGCCTTCGCAGGGTGCACGTTGCCGAGTGCCCCATGCTGCATGGGACTTGAACCGGCAGACCAAGCTGTTCTGGTCAGGAAGGCTGGACATACCCAGGGAGGGTAGCACAGTGTGGATCACCCGCTGAGGACTGGGAGCTGGAGTTTGGGAGTGGATCTTTGCTAGCAGCCCCATCAGGAATGGCTCTGGACAAGAAGAACTTTTTCAGTGTTAGAGTCTTCTCTTCATATTCAGCATTTAAAAATAACAAGCCACTTTTTCTCAGAAAACTGATTTCTAGATCATTGGAGTTCAGCATTTGGGCTTGAACACACGGCAGTAGAAAGGAAGAACTCTCATCCTGGCTTGAACCAAGTGGCACAGGCCTTGAGTTACCTAGGGAGTGGGCACTTTTCTGTTTGTGTCTACCTTCACTGTCTATCATGTCCTCCTGTTTACTTCCTCCTATTTTCCAGAGCTTCCGTGGCTGGGAAATCACAGGAGACCCTTTATAAACTGGCATCTTTTGCCTATGGATTGTCACTAAAGGGGCAATTAGAGAGGAGGCTAGGACCTCTTATGGTGGTGTTGGTTTGGTTCTGTTAAAGTAGTCAGAAGAGAAGTCACAGCTCCTGACCCCAGGAGCTTGCTGTGCCCCCACAAGTGCTGTTGGTGGTAGCAGAGCTGCCTTGCCTCTGCCATGTCCTGTCCCTGCTCCCCTGCGTAAAGAACCTGACCCTGAAGCCACATTCCCGCTGTGCTTCCGTGTTCCTCCCGGGTCACTGCCTAGGCGGTGGGTGCTGGTGGGTGAGGGAGCTGTGAACCTGCAAGGCACTTGTAAGGCTTCTCCTTTGCACAGGTCTCATCCAGAATGCTTGGGGCCAGGGAGTTTCATATTTTAGGCTTTTTCGGTTTGGGGACATGTGAATACACACCACAAGATCTCCTGGGGCAAGGAGATCACAGTTCATCCTATCCCTACACACCTGTGCACAGCCCCAAAGCAAACATGGGGAGCTCATGTTTGGCCACGGTGCAGCCCCTGGTCCAGAGTGGGGTCTTGCACGTGGGGTGTCATGCTGATGCTCAACAGTCTCACGTTCTGGAGCATTTTGGGTTCTGGGTTTTCAGGTACTGGGGTGCCTGAGCCTGGGCTAGCTGTGGCTTTTGCTGGTGTTGCTTCTCTTGGTCCACAGTCTTGGAATGTCTGTCTCCTGCTGGTGTAAGAGGGCTGACGTGGTGGGAAGACGTTGGCTTCTCTGTCATTGAGAACAGATATTTGACTTTCAGAGGAGTTTAGAGGAAGATTGGTTATCAGCTACACCTGGTGACAAACACCATTTCAAGTTTTCTTTGGTTGTTAAAATGTACTAAGTTAGCGGGGCACCATGGCCCACGCCTGTGATCCCAGCAGTTCCAGAGTGTAAGGCAGGAGGATCGTGAGTTCAAAGCCGGCCTCAGCAACTCAGCAAGTCCCTGTCTCAAAAAATAAAAAGGGCTGGGGATGTGGCTCAGTGGTCGAGTGCCCTAGGTTCAGTCCCTACTACCCTGTCCCCCAAATAAATGTACTAATTCTCAACAAATACGCGTATTTATACACAATCACACCAAACACAGCCAACCTTGCCCCTTTGTGCTGCCCATGAGAAAACTCAGATGCACAGGGGCCAGAGGCCTTAATTCCATCCTGTGACCAGTTAGAATTTTGAATGGTCCCTGAGATTGTTTGTGCAGTAATATTTGATATGTGTTTGCTTTCCTAGCTGCCTTCGACAAATCAGAATTTCAGGCCATGGGTAGCAGTTCTAACTGTAAGATTAATTGGGGGGATTTAGGAATGATCTTTGAATAGCCCCCAATTTTATTTTGGGACATTACCACTTTGAAAATCTGTAGAAGTTTAAAAGTGTAAATGCATGGAATGTTCATTGATCTGTGACTTTGGTCCCGTTTGGCTTCTGGTATTCCTGGGTCAGGCCACAGTGGGGAGCTTCCCTTGGAGTCTCCTGTGGTGGGCCTATAGCTGGGACCTTCTGAAGTAGGATGGACTTGAGTTGAGGGGGGTTTTCCTGTGCGTCTGTGTCATTTTTTTTTTTTTTTTTTAAAGAGAGAGAGGGAGAATTTTTTAATACTTATTTTTTAGTTTTCGGCGGACACAACATCTTTGTCTGTATGTGGTGCTGAGGATGGAACCCGGGCCACACGCATGCCAGGGGAGCGCGCTACCGCTTGAGCCACAGCCCCAGCCCCTCGTCTGTGTCATGACTGTGCTTGTGGACGTACTTTACAAACAACGCAAGTGTCTGTTACTAAAGTGGCCGCAGTGATGGTGCCAAGCTTTTGCCAGTTTGTCGAATACTCTGTACCAGATCAGTGCACTTCAGATGGCATGGCAGATTCTATAAGCTAACTGGCAACATGGCATTGTGCAGGGGTGACTCAGGTCTGTGTCTCTGAACAGGGAAAACTAGCAGTGAGGTCTTGGCTCTGCCTGGGAGAGGCTGGGTGGTGGCAGCAGTGGGCTTCGGTTTCCTACCCTGGGAGTTGGAGGTGGGGAATGGCATCTCTCTGTGCTGCAGGCTCACCCTGACCCAGTGCCTGCCTGCCTGCCTGCAGCTCAGGAGCTTCATGAGCTGTGCCCCCCTCCGTCTGAGAGGTCGATCCCAGGGCCAAGTCTGCGCTGAGCCGTACTTACAGGGAGGGCTGCTCCCCCAGCACAGGACTCTTGCTCTGCAGGAGCTGCTCCCCCAGGTTTCTGCTTCGCAGGGCCAAAAACTAGGGCACATTTTTGTTTCTCAACAAAGAATTATATGAATTCTACGTATTTCTTTATGTTTCATAGAACTCAATTCGCCACAATCTCTCTCTGAACCGTTATTTCATCAAAGTCCCGCGTTCCCAGGAAGAACCAGGCAAAGGCTCCTTCTGGAGGATAGACCCAGCCTCTGAGAGCAAACTGATAGAGCAGGCTTTTAGGAAGAGACGGCCTAGGGGCGTGCCTTGCTTTAGAACCCCTCTGGGACCGCTCTCGTCTAGGTAAGGAAAAGGGACCTCAGACCTCACCTGTGGTCCTAAACTCCTTCAGTGGACTGGGAACGTCCTCTTCTGAACACAAAGGGACTGCCAGGTGCATTTTGATTAAATGCTGGGATGGGGATTTGGAAAAGTGTTGGAGGCTCTGCCCTGCGGTTCCTCAGGCTCCTGCACCTCGGCAATGAGGCAGCCGGCTTGCGAGGCCTTGCTTTCCTTTGGCATGTGGACACTTTTCTAAAACTACCCTTTAGCTGCTTAAATTCAAGATTGTTTATTTGCCTGATTTTAAACCACCCATTTTTAGCTTCATTAATAATCTTGTTTTTAAGCCCCCCCCCCCCAAGAAAAACACACATGAAGTGTAAGTCTTAAAGCCCCAGCTTGCCCTCTGTCTGACTGCACAGGAGCTGCTTCAGAGGCAGCAGCCCCAGGCCCAGGGTGATGTGCCCCAGGGGCCTGAGCACCCAGCTCAGCTCACCAGATCAGACTCATGGAACTGCAGTTAGTGGGCAGAAGACAGAGGACACTGTTTTGCAAAGTGAACTCATTAAGACAGCAGTCCCTCTCCATGAGGGATCACTGTAAAGGATGTTATCTTGTTTTGGTGACTCAGGAGTGCCCCAGCCTCTCCCAACCATGCGGGAGTGCTATCTGCTCACTCCAGTGGTGCCCAGACCCCTGAGAGCCTGTCACGTGAAGGTTCGCCAGCCCCCCTGGAGCCTGAGCCCAGCACCTCACAGCCCAAACTCGCCGTCATCCAGGAGGCCCGGTTTGCCCAGAGCGCACCAGGTGAGTGCACTTGGGGGGAAGGGTAGTCAAATTCCCAGGCCAGCAGAGAGGATGCTGCCAAACTCACCATAGAGGCCACTCTGCCTTGTGCTTTCTGCTAGGTGTTAGGTTGTAGGCTTTGAAAATTCTAATAACAGTGGGCATGTGTAAAAAAGCCAGCAGGTGTTCTTTAAATGGTACTGTATGTAGGTTGCTTTGTCATTCAGAACTCCATAAAATGATTCCACCCCCACCAAAAGCACCATGTAGGTTGAACATGCTAGAGGCTGATTGGAAGCAGAAACGTGTCCACTTAGTAGATGAGCGCTGTAGTTTATTTACAATGTCATGTGTGCCCTGGTGAATTTTAAAAAAATACATATAAACAGTGTGAAAATGTCCAATCAAAACTGCAGTGGTGGGGAAACATGCGTTTCCCCCAGTTGGGGTTCCAGCCACACTGGCCTGGAGAACACTCTTCCCTTCCTACCCATCTGCAGCACCCCTCGACTGTGTGTTTCTTTAGTCCAAGCCCCCCAACCAAAAAGGGCAGAGGGTTGGGGCAGAGACTCTGTGACAGCCCAGGTCAGCTGCAGAGTGTCCTGCTTCCTGCCAGGTGAGCCAGTAGACCTAGGCAAGTGTGGCACCTGTGGCCTGGCCCTCACTGTTTATCAGTGTTCTCAGGGGAAAGACCTGGGGAAAGCTGTTATCAGGAGTCGTAATAGAGTCAGTTGCATTTTTTAGCAACTGGATGTGGGAATTAAATATCCCTCTTAAGACACCACACCTTTTTTACAAGGCAGGGTCATGTCCGGTGCTTAAAGGTAAAAATCTGTGCTGTGTATGAGTGCTGAGTGTGGGAAGGTGTGCGGAGCAGGACCTGCTAGCCTCAGCCCTGCCTCTGCCTGCTGTCCACAGGCTCGCCCCTATCCGGCCAGCCTGTCTTGATCACCGTCCAGCGGCAGCTGCCCCCTGCAGTCAAGCCTGTCACCTACACTGTTGCAACTCCAGTGACCACCTCCACCTCTCAGCCACCTGTCGTACAGACAGTCCATGTAGTCCACCAGATACCAGCAGTGTCGGTCACCAGCGTGGCTGGGCTAGCCCCAGCAAACACATACACAGCTGCTGGCCCAGCCGTGGTCACTCAGGCGGCGGTGCTGGCCCCTCCTAAGGCAGAACCACAGGAGAATGGAGACCACAAGGAAGTCAAAGGTGAGCACCGGAGAGGCAGCTGCGATGTCCAGGGGTCTCATTGCGCAGCCTGGTTTGAAAGAGGTTTCTGGTTTCTTGATTTAAACTGGTAAGATTTTTATCAGCAGTTCAATAACATTAGTGGGTGTTATTTCTGCTTTTTCTTTTATTTTAGTGAAAGTGGAGCCCATTCCTGCAATTAGCCACACCACGCTGGGTCCTGCCAGCCGGATCATCCAGACACCACAGGCCACCCCAGTCCAGACGGTCACCATAGTGCAGCAAGCCCCTCTTGGTCAGCATCAGCTTCCGATAAAAACTGTAACGCAGAATGGAACCCACGTGGTGCCCATGCCGGCTGCCGTGCATGGCCAGGTGAACAATGGTAAGAAGTGCCATTTGCTGTGTCCTTTGCTGGGCTCTGGGGCTGGGAGCCCAGGCCCTTCTGGGAGGAGGCAGTCTGTATCATGGTGCTGTTTTGGCACTGGTTTTGTCTGCGGATGCAGCTGCATTTCTGTGCTGTTGGAAATGCAGCCGCACAAAGAAGCAGGAGCTAGTGAGGGCTGGGCTACTGTGGGACTCCTTTGCAAAGCCCATCTGAGACAAGAAAGGAGCTGCTCGGCCTCCAGACAGAAGGGCTCCTAGGTGCTGCCTAGGAGTGACCTGAGACTTGGGTAGTAGAACTAGTGTCTTGAATAGCCTTGTGCCTTGCTGTGGTTCATCTGCTGAGTGGCGGCTTACGCATGTGTTGCTTGAAAACGGTGGAAGTAGAGAATGCTGCTTTTGTGACCTCTTTGCTCTGAAAGCCTTTGGAGGCCCACACGTGGGGTGCGCTCCAGCGTGTTCTGACAGGTGTAGAGGCCTCAGAACCCTCAGGAACACCAAGCTGCCAGCCCTGTCTTGCCCTGTGGAGCTGTTAGGGAAGGAGCCCTGGCTTGCTGGTGAGGCCACTCAGAAGTAGGGTCCTTGGGGCTGGTACTTTGCAGAGGCATTTCAGGGCTGGGGTGCGGCTGAGGGGCACAGTGCTTGCTTAGCATGCCTGTGACCCTGGATTTCATCACTAACTCCTCACACCAAACCAAAGGCATTTCAGCAGTGGGGAGCACTTGCTCTCTTGCATGGGCACACGTGGCACCATGGTGCCGTGGTAGCACATGCCAGCACCCCACACCTGAAGCAGTAGTCCTGGGTCAGAAACGGGGCACCTGCACTTGCCTCTCTGTGATTCAGAATGCCGCCTGTCCCTCCCAAGCCTGCAGAGCATGTGGATAATGCCTTTTCTGGGGAAATCGACAGCCTGAGCATTCTCAGGTCAGTGGGCACTGCCTGCTCCCTTGGCCCGCATCTCCTGCTCTGGCCACATGCTTCCTTCTGAATAGCTGAGGTCACTGTGGCTTGATGTAGCAGACCTGGTGGCCCTCTCTGCAGGCAGCCAGAAGTGGAATGAAGTGAAGGGGGTCAGTCTGTCCTGGGTTTTTTTTCCTTCCCAGCCGTGGGCTCTGTGCAGCCCAGGGCTTGACCAGGCAGAACAACTGCCCAGGAACATGCATTTCCCAGGTGCCAGGTCCACCCAGTGGCAGGGAACAGTTCCAAAAGCCTTCTGTGTCTGCCTCGAGTGCAATTGACACCTGTGTCTCTCAGTGCGTTTAAGTTGGTAACTAATGTTTTTCATTTTAAATTTTAAATTAAAGGGATTTAATTTTCCACTATTAAATGCTGATGTTTTAAAGTTGAAGTCCTGCATCCTCATCGGCACCCACTGTAGCACCCTTGGTGTGGCTGTGGTGTGCTGCCTCTGGTCCTGCTCCTTCCCCTCCTGCCTGTGAGTTTGTGCTGCTCAGAGCCTCTGCCCGTCTTTTCTCTCTCAGCAACAAAATGTAGACCTAAACCCTAAAAATGGAGTGGGAATAGAAGGATTGACAACAGTACTGCAGAGCTAATCAAAACCAAAAATCATTTTTTTAGGCAAAAACTATTTTTTAAGGAAAGTATGTTGTTTCATTTTTTTGTTCTTAGCATAGTTTTAATTTGTGGAACCAAAACTTCTGAATATCCGTGGTGTCATTCGGAACCTGAAAACACCTGTTCACAAATGAGCCGTGCAGTTTGATCACATTTGGTTTTTTGCAGTGCTGACACATGCTAGGCGAGAGCTGTATACTGAGCCACACACCCATCTCTCTTTTTTTTTTTGGCAGGGTCTTGCTAAGTTCCGCAGGCTAGCCTTGAACTTGAGATCCTCCTGCTTCCACTCCCACAGTCGCTGGGGTTATAGGACTGTGCCCGTGACTTTTCTTTGCCTGAATTACACAGTGTCCACATCTCTTCTCTCTTCCACTCTGACCTCCACTGCTCATCTGTGAAGCAGGGCATGGAGCCCTCTTACAGAGCCTTGGGGGAAGAGCTCTTGAATGTCTGCCCTGAGCAAAGCACTTCCACTTCCTCCATGGCCAGCAGCACTGTAAGGGGCATGGCCAGGCTGCTCCTCATCTCTGCAGGCAGTGGGCAGCCCCGTGCCTTCCTGCTGTCAACACCGAGAGCCCTGGTCCTACCTGGAGAGGAGGGGTAGAAAATGCCGAGTTCTTTGCACTTGCGAGCCCACAGTCAGCTGCTGCTGCACACGCCAGGACAGCATGAGGTGCTGCGTCAGGGGAACCTTGGACGGGAGTGGAGGAGAGGCAGCACTCTCTGGGAGCCTGGTTCAGGTTCACACAGCGTGGGCACTCTGTTCTAACACGCTTGCCCCAGAGGTGGGGGCCTCTGGGGAAGACAGGCCAGGAGAGGGTCTGGAGCAGTGACAGATGTCACACAGGCGCTGGATGTCTGGTTGAAGGCCAAGGCATAACTCCTTGTTGTTGTTGTCGTTATTATTTTGGGTGCTGAAGATTGAACTGAGGGGCACTATCACTGGGCTGCATTCCCAGCACTTTTTATTTGAGGCAGGGTCTTGATTGCCCAGGCTGGCCTGGAACTGCAGTGCTCCTGCCTCGGCCTCCTGCTTCTCTAGGATTGCAGGAGTGACCGCTGTGCCCAGCCTGTTCTGTCTTCTGAACGTCATATTGGTGTGAAGTGGCCCCGAGACAGTGGCTCTGACTTTGCTTCTCTCGTGGCTGGGAATGTTGAGCACTCTCCCAGGCGTCTGCCGGGTGCTGTCTGTTGGCACCTCTGCCCATGCTTCAGTTGGGTTGTCGTTTTGCTGCTGAGCTGTGGGTCCCTTCAGTGTTCTGGGAGCTGCGTAGACCCTCGTCAGATACAAAATTAAGTGATCCCCTCTCCTTCTGTGGGCTTCTCACTTCCTAATATCTCCTGACCATTTTTGATCCTGATGAAGTCCATTTTTTCTCTCATTTCTTGTGCTTGGTCTCATATCTATGAAACCACTGCCAGATTTGGGGACGTGAAGACTTTCTCCTAGCCAGGCATGGCGGTGCTGCGCAAGGTGCGGAAGCAGGTGGGAGGAGGAGAGGGGCAAGCCGGGTCTGTGGGGGGTGCCCTTCCCAGTGACTTGGGGGCTGAGGCAGGAAGAGCTCACATTCCAGGTCAGCCTGGGCAATGGAGCAGCAGCCTGTCTCCAAACGAAGATTTTAAAGCACAAGCTGGGGTGTGACCTGGTGGTAGAGCACCCCTGGGGTCAGTCCCACTATACCCCCTGTCACCACTGCCTCCGTGTCTTATCCTGGAAGTGGGTGTTCTGCTTCCTTTGGGCCTGGGCTGCCCTGTGTGCTGGCCTGGGCCCCCCTGTGCCTGTGTCCCTCCCTCGTGTTGGAAACAGCCACAGACACATGCTCTGTTCTTCCTGTTTCCTTGATCTTTATGTCATCTTCATGCTGATACCACAGTTTCAATCACTGTAGCTTTGTAGCAAGTTTTAAAATTGGGAAGTGAGAATCCTCCAACTTTGCCCTCTTTTTTCCAAGACCAAATAGGCTGTTCTGGGTGCCTTGCAATTCCATGTGACTTTTAGGATCATAATTTCACTTCAAAAATGCTGTCAGGGGCTGGGGATGTGGCTTAGTGGCAGTGTGCTTGCCTAGCATGCGTGAGGCACTGGGTTCAATTCTCAGCACCACATTAAAAAATAAATAAATAAAATAAAATAAAGATATTGTGCCCACCTAAAACTAAAAAAATATATATATATTTAAAAAAAAAATGCTGTCAGGCCACTCAATGATAGGCCCAGTACCCTTCTATTGTCAACACTTGTGCATTACATGTCTATTATCCCAGCCACTCCGGAGGCTGAGTCAGGAGGGTTGCAAGTTCAAGAACAGCCTCAGTAATCTTAGGCCTCATTTCAAAATTTAGATTTTAAAAAAAGTGCGGGAATGCAGAGATGACTGAGCCCAGGTGTGTTCCACCACTGAGCTACATGCTTAGCCTTTTTTATTTTGAGACAGCGTCTCACTGAGTTGCTGAAACTGGCCTCAGACTTGTGATCTTCCTGCCTCAGCCTCACAAGTTGCTGGGATCATAGGCATGCTCCATTGTGCCTGGCTTCAAAATAATTAAAAGGTGGGAGCGAGCCTGGGGATGTAGCTCAAAAAAAAACACAAAAAAACTTTGGGGTTCTGAAAAGGTTGTGATAATGCAGTCTTGTTGAGAATGTCATTACCTGGCAGTGTTAACGTGTCTCTGAGCATAGCCATGGGCTGTCTCTGGTTATTTCAGCAAAGTATTTTGTTTTCCCCATTTTTCTATATGGAAGTGATTTTATCTCCCTTTTCAGTTGTTCATTGCTGTAGTATAGAAAAACACCTGATGTTTGTGTGTATCTTGGACCCTGCGACTTCACTGAATTCATTTACAAACTGTAGTAGTTTGGTTTGTGTGGATGCTTGTTTATGTTCATTCACATTTTCTAAAATGTAAGATTGCATCATCTTCCAAAAGAGACAATTTACTTCCTCTCCCGTCTGTTTTGGATTTGGTTATTTTGAGCCTGGTCCCCCTTGGGCTGGCCTGGGCCTCCTGGGCTGTAGCCACCTCCTGCCCCATGGAGGTCCTGCCCAGCAGCTCTTCCTGATCAGGGTTGCCCCCTTCCCGCCCACCCCACCCCCCACCTTGCTGCGCTGCTCCTGGCAGTTTGGAACCCACCGTGTAGGCCTGCATGCCCAGGGCCTGTGTTCAGGCGCACAGCCTGTCCACCTGGAGCTGGAGGAGAATGCAGCCCAGGCCCAGCTCCCTGGCCTGTGCAGACCTGGGCCTTCCAGCTCTCCCAAGAGGTCTGTTGGGACCCTGGCCCTTTGGCCTCTGCCTGGGGGGAAAGGGGTGGGAGAAGGCTGTCAACCTGCTGCAAGCCCCAGGGATCTTGCAGGTGGCTCCAGCCTTGTCCTGGAGTTATTGTGGCACAGTGGTCTCTTCTTGAGCTGAAACATCCTGTCCCTGAGTTACATGCTGCATTTCAGCCCCAGGGGGAAGGTGTGGTCCTGCTCCCTCTGCCCACACCCCTGCCCCTTGTGGTGGGTTGGGACTGGTGCTACACCCAGGCTGCATTATGAGACCCACCAGCTCTTGTGCTCATGCCCCAGGAGGAGAGCTCTGCATGACCAGCATGGCAGTCAGCCTGGGTGTCTGTGGCTGCTGCCCAGGTAGGGGCACATCCACCAGGTGGTGGGAGAGGCAGGTCTGTGGCCAGGCCACCCCCGCCCTGCCCCTCGATGTCCTATTCCTGGCTGCCTGGATTGCACATGGTGCTGGTTCCATCTTTGAAGATAGACCTACACGCTGGCATTTATTTGCTATCCAAAAATCGGTATTCAAAGTGCTGCTTGGGTCTTGTTGTGAGGGGTCCGTGAGTGCAGGTTTGCATGTAGTAGATCGCTGGCTAGCATGCCTTTACCTTTTTGTACTTTGGTTGATGGTTTTGCTGAGCTGGTGTCACATCATCCTAGGTGCAGATGGCTATTGTGTTCCCCAGAGCATGAGTTCTTGCCAGGTGTGACCCACAGTCTATTGGCCAGGTCAACACCAGGCTTGCCACTGCGTTGGACAAGGTGTCTTCAAACAGATGGGTGCAAAACTAGAGAACCTGTTAATTGATATGATGAACCCTGTGGCTAGAGGAGCCACAGCAGGTGTGTGCATCTGCCCTGAAGCTGTCACGGCTCCAGTGGACTCTGTCCTGCAGGCTGTTAGGGCACTGTCCTGGGTGCCTTTTCTGCCCTGGGGCAGTGAGTTAGACCACTAGTCCAACTCAGATGGGAAGGTGGGCCTTGTGTGCATGTGCTGCTCCTCTGGGCACAGCACAGCCCTGCCCCTGGTGACTTGGTGAATGTCCCAGCAACAGCACTGTTCCTGAGCCCGACAACAGTGCTGACCGACAGGTGGGGCTCCTTAGAAATCCTGCAGGTGCTGCAGCGGAGGCCTATAGGGCAGGCACAGGCCAGTGGGAGGCAGTGTTTCTCCTGCTTTGGGTCTGCCCTTGGGTGTCCTTGGCATGGGGGGCAGTGTCTGGGGAGGGGGCTCCTGGCTGGGTCCTGGGCGGGGTGGGGCCGGGGCTCTGATGCGCTGCTCCTTTCAGCCTCGGCGAGCCCTCTGCACATGCTGGCGACCCACGCGTCGGCATCGGCGTCCCTGCCCACAAAGCGCCAGAATGGTGACCAGGCGGAGCAGCCGGAGCTGAAGCGAATCAAGACGGAAGATGGCGAGAGCTTCGTCATCGCCCTGAGTGTGGATGCGCCACCAGCAGCCGTGAGGGAAAAGGGCGTCCAGAACTAGCGCGGGAGCCGTCCTCGCCCCGCAGCTCTGCGGTGCCAAAGGAGGCGCCGCCCCGCCCCGCCCGGGCCGACCCGGGCCCTGCGGCCTTAACACTCCCGGGCTGCGCGCCTCGAGCCAGCCCCCGGGTGAGGACCAGCGGACTTGGCGGCCTCCATCTGTTGTGGCCGCCCGCGCCTAGCCGAGCGGTGAACTGGACCCCGCCGCCCCGGCCCCCGCCTGTGCCGCCCCGTGTGTCCCTCCCGTGGACTCTGTCCCTGCATAACTGTCCCGCCTCCATACAGAGAGCGCCCGGGCCGGCAGGCGAGAGGCCAGCGGGAGGCCGGCCGCCGCCCGCCCGTGAATGTCCAGTGTCATCACCATAACATTATTTATTTAAATGTAGTTATTTTGGTATTTAATTTTTTTTTTAAAGAGGAAAAGAACCTGTATTTTCCTGGTGGAATGAAATAGCAGAAGGTGTTTCCAGGCAATTCGACGTCATCCACACGAAGACCAAACCAGCGGCATCCCGCTGCGGGGGACAGGCCCCTCCCAAGGTCCACCTCGCACCGGGACTGGCTGCAGGGTCGCTGGCGGTTGGGTTGTGAAGGTGGACGGGCCGCCGGGCCTTCGGGAGGTGGCACCGTCTCTGCTCCAGGACTGAGGAAGGGCCCGTGCACAGCTGCCTTCGGCCTCCCGCCCACTGCCCCCCGCTGCCCAGCAGCTCCGCAGCACCCGCTCTGTAGAAGTCTCTGGCCTCTGCCAACCTCCAGCTCCCTCAGGGACTGCAGCCTGCAGCAGCTCTGCCCTGAGCCAGACCGGCGCAGGTGAGCCCTGGCCCCAGCCGCCGGCCTTCGTCCTCGCAGGATCACAGCCAGTGAAGGCAGCAGTGTCCCACGTGGGCCTGCTGTGCTGGGCGCCCCGGAGGAGAGGGACAGTCTCCTAAGTAAGTCCAGACTTCTGTCCTAGGAAGTAGAGTGGTGATCTGTGTGCAAAGATTGAAATTTTTAAAAAGTACCAAGTTCCTAAAATTCAATAAAATATTTTTATTAATTTTAGTTGAGCGGTGCATCGTCTTCTTGTGAAAGCACCAGAGGTGCGGCTGGCAGGGCGGGGACTTGCAGGCTCCTGGCCCTGGGGTGGCAGCTGTGCTCCTGTGGCTTCTGCAGGCAGCCCTCAGCCTGGGGAAGGCCGGCACTGGTCTGCAGCCCACTGAGCAGGTCAGCCTTCCTGAAGGTGCTGGTGCTGCCCACTTGCCACATGCTGTCCTTCACTGGAACCTGGGCACACATCACACTCTGGGCTCCCCTGGAACAGGGTTCCTGGAAGGTGCAAGGTTCATGTTGGTACAGTTCCACCAGGCAAATAGGACAGTCCATCGTCCTGCCCAGGGGTCCTGTGCTTACTATGGGGCAGCCCCCACTTTCAAGACACTAGGACGGGTGAATGCTGCCCTCCCAGCAGTTGCCTGGCCTCTGGGGACGTGCTGTTCAGGGACCCGGAACACAAGGCGGGAGTAGGCCTTGGGACAGTGCCGCTGCAGCTGCGGGGCCTGTGGAGATGGCAGGGGATCCCAGCAGATAGGACTGGGCCAGACATTAAAGCCAGGAGCAGCAGTGGAGGGGTGAAGTGCTGGCACAGGAGGGCTCCTGGGCAGGCAGCAGACTTGTGACCTGCACGGCCCTTTACTGGGACCAGGAGTGGGAAAGTGGGGCACAGGGCCCGAGGAGCAGAGCTCCGCCACGCTCCACATCTTCCTCTTCTATCTACTCTGGCCCCAAGCACAACCCAGTCACAGGAGTGGGAAGACACAGGGAGGTCAAGACCTGAGCCTCTGGCCTAGAAGACTGATTGCGGCCAGGGTGAAGGCTAGTCAGAGTGATGCCAGGGGCCCAGGCAGGTGGGTACAGCAGGACTCCATGGAGTGGAGCTGCCTGCCAAAAAACAGGGTACCAGATGCAGCCAGAATCTCAGTTCCACAGGGAAAACAGGACAGCTGCAGCTCGACCCAGACGTTGCAAGGCCAAAAAACACAATAGACAAACTGATCACCTCCATTAAGCCAGTGCTCTAGAAGTGGGTCAGAAGCCACAGAACTTGAGAACAACAATTGGATGGAAAAGCATTTGGAAACAGGGCTGGGGAAATAGCTCAGTTGGTAGAGTGCTGACCTCACATGCACAAGACCCTGGGTTCAATCCCCAGCACCAACAAAGAAGAAGAAAAAAGTGGAAATACAAGTGATCATGCTGCAGGGACCTGGGTGTCTGTCATGGGCCATAGATCCCAAGCAAAAGGAGAAGGATGTGGCCGCACCTGTCATCCCCACAGCTGAGGAGGCTGAGGCAGGAGGATACAAGTTCAAGGCCAGCCTCAGAAACTTAGTGGGACCCTGTTTCAAAATTGAGAAAGGGCTGGGGATGTTTCTCAGTGGTTTAAGCAATCTCCTGGTTCAATCCCAGTACCTTCCACACAAAGTAAAAACAATTTTTAAAAGACACCAAAATTCACAAAACTCAGTGAACCCCAGAGAGGATGACCCCAAAGATCCCAGGCCTCAATGCTGAAGCACAGACTCGACAAGTGAAAGGCTCCGCCTTGAAAGCAGCCAGAAAACTTTCTCAGGCCCTGGGGCAAAGGTTCCCGAGACCAGGGCCACCAGGGCGAGGGACACTGCCCAAGGACTGAATGTTGGGACGCAGGACACAGGTGGAGCAAAGGCACTTGAAGGACAGTCACCAGCAGGGAGCTGTGCTACCAGGGGTGCCACTGAGGAGAAGCGAGGACACAGGAGGGGACTGGGCAAATAGGACAGCCTAGTTTTCCCTCTTAGTTTCTTCAGAGCATGTGACCTTCAGAGCAGGCCTACAGTCCTCCAGGCTCCTGGTCTTTGCTGCAGTGAGTCCTTGCACAGTGCTTCAGAGACCAGACCCCAGGTGGAGACCCCAGTGGAGACCTCATGGGCATCTTCAGTCCTCTGGGGTCTGGCGCCAGGCAGCACCTCAGCACGACCTGTCATCGCACAGGAGTAGCACCCGCAGCCAGGCGCGAGCCACCTGGGAGAGCAGCCTCAATCCTGCCAGCCCGCCTGCTCGGTGAGTCCTGTCTTGAGGTGAAGAGGGCAGGGAGGCAATGCTCGTGGCGCCTGAGGGTCAGTGTCCAGCGTGGCCCAGCATGTCTCAGTACCGTTCGCTGCAGAGCCACAGCCGAAGGCCACAGCCACGCGCCACCAGAGGGCGAGTGTGGTCACCACATCAGGGGTGCTGTTCAGCCCAGGAGGAACGAGGCCGTGGCGCCCCACGCAAAGACCCTCAGCACCATGACACGTGGACGCCATGTGCGGGTGGCCTCACTGGGGCATTCACAGCAGTAGGGCCCTGAGCCAGCTAGGGAGGCCCGGGAGGAGGCTGCTGGGGGCAAGGCTCACTCAGGGTTCTGAAGCAACAGGCAGCTCTTTCTGAACATGCATGTTGGGTGGTCTCTGTGTCCCCTAAAGCAACTGAGGGGATGCTCTAGGTGCTCTGGGACACAGGGTCATTTAGGAAAGCAACAGGTCCAGAAGTGGAGGTACCTCTCACGTCACTCTCGTGCTCACACAACAGACCTCAGGACCTTGGGACAAGCAATGGCTACACGGGATGGCACCCAGCGCAGAGCCAGCCGAGGGCAAGGGAAGAGCAGCCGGATGTGAGAGGTGCCTGCCAGGCTGCTGGGCTGGACCATTCCCAGAGATGCTCTGACCAGGCCCTAGTACCTGTGAAATGGACTGTAGCTGTCACCAGGTTGGGCTGAGGTCACAGGGAGAAGGGAGGGCCCCAACCATGTGCTTCCTAAGAGAACAACACCCCTCTGGACACTGGACAGGCCTACAGCAGACTTCTAGCAGGCAGGGCCCACCTGCCGTCTGTAAAGGGAGACCTAGAAGCTGGGCGTGGCAGCACACGCCTGTGATCCCAGGGCCCAGGAGGCCATTGCCCACAACCTCTCCCACCATCACCCGCCAACATCCACCTCAGCCACCATCACCCACCTCAGCCTCCATCATCTGCCTTCCACCCACTGTCGATTCCTACTCCTGCTCGATTGCTGAACTACTACATCTCCAGCTCTTTTTATTTTTTTATTGTGAATCAGGGTCTCACTAAGTTGCTCAAGCTGACCTCAAATTTGTGATCCCCCTGTCTCAGGCTTCTGGTTTATAGGTGTGCACCAGTGTGCACATTTTATTTAATCCTTATTTTAAAATAAGCATTTTAAGATTGAGATAATTCCTTCTTTGAAGATAGAAAAGCCCTTTTAAAATAAACTTTTAGAATAAAAACTAAATTCTGTTCAAATCAGTGATCTAACCTAACCAGCCGTCCATCCACCCATCGTCCAATGAGCTGGCCTAATCACAAGGCTGACCTCATCAGGGCTCTCCCTCCTGCCTGCTGGGCCAGGCTTCTGTGGTCACAAGCCCTGATAGGAACAAACAGCCAGTGGAGCCTCTCATGGTGACACTGGTGTGTACTCCGAGCAGGGAGCCGGAAATGGAAGTGAGAATCTGAGCCTTTATGCAGACCAGGAAATAGAAGCCCAAGATCACTGGCTCTTCAGGGGTCACACCCACTGCGGAGGTGACCAGGACGATGTCCGCTTCCCAGTGTCTGGCCGACCCTCCCCTTCACCTGCTCCAGAGGCTCAGGTTCTGCCAGAGCCCAGCTCAGCAGGGGGATGCAGGTCAGGCACCTACTGGTGACCCCACAAGCTTCTGCGGTCCACAGGTGGCATCTCCCTTGGCACCGCCAGGCACCTGTACCAAGCACACCTCTGCCCCTACGACGCAGCAGACGTCCTTGAACCAATGCCCACAGCACAGAAGCACAGACCTGAACTCCAGTGCCCAGCATGAACCACACCCATGTGCAGGCGTCCAGAGCCCCAAAGCCAGGTGGTGCCCACACCCACAGAACACGGGAAACAGGCCATCGCCACCCAGCCTGGGCCCAACAGGCTGCCCCGGCATCCTCTGTGCCAGTCCTGCCCTTCCCACCACAGGCCACTGCCCAGCCATGCACATTCCTCAGCAGCTCACAAGGCAGCCAGGCCAAGGAACCATCTGCTGTGTCCACGCCACAGCTGGAGTCACAGACGTGCCACAAGACAGGCACAAGTGGCCGTCAGAGTAGACGAATACGACTGACACGTGTACGAGAAATGCTCAAGATCAAGCATCTCCGAGCACCAGGACCAGTGTAAGCCACATGTGGCTGCGCACCAGGGTACCACCAACAGCAGGTGGCGTGCGCCACAGTGCTCTGTAGCCAGAGTGTGGAGCCTGCCTTTCCTGGGGCGGCTGGGGTAGGAGCATGGGTCGTCCAGGGGACTTCCAGTCTGATGAAGTCCCCACAATCGAGGCAGAGCCAGGCACATACCCCAGGTCCCTCCTGTCCAGCAGAACACAGGAAACGGGAGAGGAGGTGTGGCTTCTTCCCACCTCAAAGCAGCTGGGTGTCAGAAGGGTGCAGCGTGGACGGGCCCTGCCAACCTCTGGACTGGGGCGAGCTCAACCCCCAAGGCACCTGACAGCTGACCATCCCCACATTTCCAGTGTTTTGAGCTGCTATTCTAGATGAAAGGCCACCTGACAGGAACAGCTGCCCTCTGGTCCCACCAAGGCTTCTGGAGCAGCCAGTGTTCCCCAGGCAGCCCCACCCACTGCCACTGGCTCTCAGTTCTTTCACACAGAAAACGGCTCGGCCCCTGGTCCCAGCAAAGGTACCTGGAGGATGGGTCAGAGATCCAGGTGAGGAGGTGGCAAATGCATACTGAACTCAGAGCCCTCAGGCCCAGCAATTCCAGTCCCTTTGCTCCAAAGACATAACCAGACTGGCCTGGGAGCCTGTCTGTGTGGCCTCCATTTCTACATCGTCTGGTGTAGCTCAAGGCACCAACACGCACATCGCTCACGGTCTGAGACAACAGCAAGTAGGACCCAGTGCTGCCTGGGATTTGGCAGCGGTGCAACGTCCTCTGCTCCATCTGCTCTTCTCTGCTCCACGGGATCTTGGTCGTTCAATTGTAGTTCTTTCCGATCCATTGAAGAGATTTGGGTACAAGCTCCAAGATGTGGCAATCAAATGCCTCTTGAAGGGAGCTACAGAATGGGGAGGGCCATCCTGTCCCGGAGCTTGGTTTGGCTACAGAAAGGAAACACCAATGACAACCTGTGGCCACGGGAGGCTGCAAGAGCTCACACCATGGCCAAAGTGGAGGGAGGGTGGGAGGCAGAGGCCAGGGTCCACAAGGCTGCCACACAGCAGGGTGCTCTGCAGGTACCCTTCCACAGCATGGGACCCTGGGTTTCTGGGAAGGGCTGAGGACCAGGGATGCTGGAGGATGCAGTGTAAGTGTCCTCCACGCCACAGGCCTGCAGAGCCTGGAGGACAGCCACACCTGCAAGACGGAAGAGGGAGCACAGGCTTTTGGGATCCCTGAGGACTGTATCTTGGTTGGGGCCAGTACAGGAGATGCTTGATGGAGGCTAGAGGTGGCAGAACCTCTGCTGCTCTGAGCGAATCCTGGGAGCTTCAACAGACTGAGGTGCAGGTCCTAGAGGACAAGCACATGTAGTACTGAACCCTTGCAGGCCTTGCCTGCCATCCAGGGAGACGGTGGAAAGGGACGAAGTGCCAGGACACACCTGAGCCCCCTGCAAGGGCTGACACCATCTCATGCTGAGGGAGCAACTGGGACTGCAGGAGACCAGCCCAGCAACCACAGCCTCAGTGGTCAGGGCCTTCAGGGCTAGCCAGCCACGTCCCCAATGCCAGTAGCACCTGCTGTGTCCCCACCACACAGCACAGCCTGTCCAGCTCCTGCAGTGCCCCAATAGCAGGTCTGCAGCCCACCCCGCTCCCACCCAGTGAGGAAAACCCCGTAAGTACATCTGCTTTAACTTCAACATCCTAGACTGCATCTGGGGAAGTGGCCACCACAACTCCTCCTGCCTTGCCCAGTAAAACAGGCTCCACACTTTGCACCAGCATGGCCCTGGACAGCAGCCTTGGTGCCTCTGAAAGGGAGGCCACAGCAGGCCCCATGGGGATAGAGGTGCAGAAGAATGGGCATTACTGTCCCCGCCTCTGCTCTCCAAGGTAGGACTGATGATGCTCCTGTAGCACTTGGCCTCTGCCCATGAACTGTTCCCTCCTCCAGAGGGGCCATGCACACACCGCAAGTGGGCAGGGTGGCCCAGAGACACCCCCCTCCCCAGAGACATCGCTAACCCTAACCCTAACCAGGAGAGGATGCAGGACTCCCCAGCGCACTGCTCCATGCTGTAGAGGTGGAGTACGACAAAATTAGTCACTTTTATTTAATGAAACAGTACAAATATGTGTGCAAAATTAAAGTTCATGATTAAATACACACAGGTAACATGCATACTTGACATGGAACTCACAGACAGCAGACCACACAACAGCAAAGGAAACGGCAAAACTGAGAACTTGCCACTACACAGATTTTAAAAGTTTGCAACCTGAAATCAAAATCACAGAAGAAAGCTTCTCTAACAGGAATTTAAGAAAATTAAACACGTAGCTCAACAGCATGGACAATGTGGAGCCCATGATCTAGCGCAGTCACCAAGTGTTAAAAATGGCAAGAGCCTTCGGCTCCCAGAAGGTTAGTGTGGAGCTACTCACAAGTACTGGGGAGGGAAGGTGGTGGAGAGGGAAGTGGGCAGGAGGGGCAGAGGCATCTCCCTCCATGCCGGGCAGGACCGGCAGGGCTGTTGCCCACAGCAGTGGCGCTCTTCTCCATGACCAACCTTCAGACACTGTGCTCGCTGCTCTGTACGCACAGATGGTGGGGAAGCGCCACAGCACCCCAGGGCTCTGGTGGGTGGACACAGCTCTGTGCTGGAGGGTAGTGTTAGCCTTGTCCTAATGGCTCCAACAGGGTGGGGACAGCCACTTGAGGCCCAGAGCAGGCTGTGCTCCCAAGAGAGACATGTCCAGGTGCCAGGACTGCAGGTGCGGGCTCCAGGTGGTGTTGCACTGTTTATTATTCACTTGTCTGCTTCTCGAAAAACAGTGGGTTTGTGGCAGGAACAAACCTCCATGTGCCCATCCTTGGCAGCCCTGTCCCTAGGCTGGGATGGAGACCACCAGTAGAGGATGTGCTGGAGCTACTAGCTAAGGTGGCAGCTGAGCTAAAGGGTAGTGGCTGGCGGGCAAGCATGGGCTGCCCAGAGCCACCGAGTGTCCAGGTGTGGTGATGATTATTCTCTTTAAGTCGGGTAATGGGAGACCTTTCTCAGGAAGGCAGAGAACCACATATGGCTTCGAGACTGAGGTCCTGGGCAATCCCTCCAGCCCCGTTCCCATGAGGCTCTGGGGCACTGGCACCAGCCCCAGGAGACCGGGGACGCTGGGCGGCAAGCACAGCCTGCTCACGGTGAAGTCAGTTTGTCATCGGTCATTTCCAGGAACTGCGCATACACGTCCCGGATGCACTCGCCCTTGGGGTTGAACAGGAACTTGTAGTAGCTGCCGTCGGCACAGATTGCTGGGACAGAAGGAGACCCTTTCACTCACAGCCCCTCCCAGGAGTGGAGAGCAGCAGCAGGCCGAGCCCTGGCTGTTCTGGACACATGCCTGTCCCCTGCTGCTACAGGACAAGGGCTGTGAGTGAGCTCCTGGGAAAACCCCGGGCAACCCCGCAGCAGGAGAAGGGGCTCCAGGCTCTGGAGCTGCCTCCTCCAGGAAGGGCCACTTACCAATGACCGCATTCGGCTCTGTTCCAAAGGCACAAATGCATGGAGAGCCTGAGGGGACCTGAAACTTGGAGAAACTCCATTTGGAACTGAAGTATTTGGGGAGGAAACTGGCTGATGCCAAACTGTGAGGACAAGGAGAAGACAGAGGGGCGGTCGCATTACTAGGTGAAGCGATGCAGAAGGGCTGCCAGCTTTCCCAGAAGGCTGCCAACAGTACCCAGACCCTCTCCCTGACACGGTTTTGGACCCACACTTCTTTAAATTCTGTTTTCTTTAACAAAATCTCTGAGTCCTTAGAAACGGTCTTATAATAAAACTTATGAAAGGTACAGACTGTGTTGCGGTCAAATTAACCTGAAGAATGCCATCACAATGCTCAGGATGAGGGCCTAAGCCAGTGCCAGACTGGCACAGGGCCAAGGGCAGCTTTGGACATGGCCTCATAAACCCCAAGGAGATGAGGAGGTGATTTCCCCCAGCTCTGTGCACACTCCAGCCCTTAACTCCAGGCCCCCCTGAAGCCTTCCCCTAACCCACCTGGACTGTTTATTCCGCTTTGGGTCTTCAGCTGCAAAAATGTGCACTGTGCCATGGTCACTGGACACACAGATGAGAGAAGCATCCTGATTGAAGTTGATGCTATGAAGGAAAACAGAAAAGCTGGGTTTCTGAAGATGCAGGAAAGACCAGAGACCCAACCTGCACAGCATGCTTGCTGGCCTGCACCCCGGAGACCTCGACATCCCTACACCTGAGGTGCAGTGTTAAGAAGCACCCTGCCTGTTTGTAGGCCAGTGGCTTTCAGCATGGAACCTGATCTAGAGGGTCAAAGCCCCAGTGCCAGGGAGGGCAAGGGCTGCCTGAGGTGCCCCAGTGCTGGCTCCACTGGCATGGCATGGAGACAGTCTACCCCTGGGGGACAGTGTCAGGCACCAAGCAGGCCCTGGCCACATGGCCTCTGTCCTGAGAGCAGGCAGACAGGCTGCAGTGATCCGAGCCCCTGCTGGGAAACACACAGGAACAACTGGAGCAGAGGCGAGGGTTCCACTTTTGTGCACACTTCCCACAATAAAAAGCTGAAAGATCTGGAACCCGACACCCCTCAAAGCCCACAACCTACGCCTCTGCCCAGGCATGCCCAGCCCAGCTCTCCTGCAGGCGAGGAGCCAGGGTCCTCACCAGTAGATGTTAGCTGCTTGGGATCCTCTTCGCAGCTCCTGGATCAGGTGCCCTGATGAAGTATCAAATATTCTTATAAGGGTCCCCTTTGAAAAACAGCGAAGTGTTTCATTATCAACAACTCACAGGTCCAGTTAGTTTCCGAAATGATAGTTCATAAGCCCACACACCCCTCTCCCAAATCCTCCCATGAGGCCCACAACTGTCTGTCCCTCTACCTGTGGCTCACTGAGAACAGGCTGGTGGCGCTGGGTCCCACAGCAGCAGGGCAGGGCTCAGGACAAGGCTCTGGAGATTGGCCCACACACCCCTTCCCCTGGCCAATCCCACAGAAGCACCAGCCAGGGCGTCCCCACTGCTCCCATACCCACACAGTCACTCCCACAGGCAATAAAAAAGTGGCTATTTGACCCACTGAGCTGAGCCACAGAAGGGAAGGCCCTTCCCCAGAGAGACAGCACCCAGACCTGGGCGACAAGAAAAGGCGGGCCACACGGAGGACGGTGTTCGTGCATTCATGCCATGTCATGTGCTACTGATGTAACATTTGGAAGAGTGACATGTGAAATGTCCAGGGTGGAACAGAGCCACGCACTGACCCGCAGATGGACAATCACTGGTTCATGCTCTCACCCATTAACAGCTTCTAGCTCCTGAAGGTGAACCTACACTTGCAGTTTTAGATGAAAACTGGAATAAAAAGGTATGGATCTTCTCTTCAAAAACTCTGAATTAACAAGCTGAAGGAAGTGTATGAACCAGATTTTAAATTATTTAAAAAATCAAGTACAAGCTGAGGAATCACACAAGCAACACTCTAAAATGTTGGTGGTGACATTCACTAAGGACACCTTCTCAGGCAGGTGGGAAAAGGGGTCTTAGGCACAGAAACTGAGTGGCTCTGGGAGGCTGTGCCACTGACACTGATACTGAGCCCAATAATAAGAAATGGGGTGGGTGTGGCTGTTTTATTGAGTGGGGGTGGTGCAACTACTGTTGAGTAGAATCCCCAGGCCTCTTTAAGATGGGGTCCCACTAATTGCCCCAGGCTGGCCTGGAACTTGTGATCCCCTTGCCTCAGCCTCCAGAGCTGCTGGGATTGGTGTCGTGGCCACCATGCCTGGCAAGATTGTTGTTTAAGTATTTTTATTGTGTTTTCAACATTTGGAGGATGTGTGAAGTCACAGCCTCAGCCCCGTCACATGACAAGACCAGTCTGGGGAAGGTCCACTTGGGCAGCTGGCAGAGGAGGGTTCTGCAGAGGCTGCCGCTCCATAAGCACCACCAACAAGGAGACCCACACACTTACTTTTTCAGACGCAGTTGCGATTCTTGTGCCCTGCAGGTTGAGAGCAATGCAACTCAGGACGCCCTCATGCGCGGGGATGTCCACAGGTGGCTTCTCAGTGCTGGCCAGGTCCACGAGCTGCACATGGCCAGTGTGGGTGCCGGGGAAGGCCAGGAGGGAGTTATTACTGTTGGGACACAGGACACAGAGGCCTAATGGAGACAGAAAAAAACATCAAGAGATGACAACCAGCCAAAGCCTGACTTCTCATAGCCAAAACCTACTTTCCAAAACCTTGGGGAAAAACGAGAGCTCTACACGGGTTCTTCAAGGGCACACTCCTATAGATGGCTGGCTAACGGGCATCAGGGCCAAAAGCACCCCCATAAGGTAACCATGTGCTCCACAGTTCGTTAAGGCACGCATCCTGCCCGCTGGTCTCTTGCAGGGCCACCTCATGAGAATGCAAAACAAAGGCACAAGAGGAGGCATGAACAATGACAGGGGAGCCCCACACGCAGCAGAGGCTTCAGACCCCGTGGGAGATCCATATCACCAGCCCCTGGCCTCAACTAAGGGCCCATGCCAACACCGCACAGCGGAGCCTCCGCAGACATGCTGACATGGACAGCTGCAAGGAAACTTGCTGCCCAGAGCAGCCAGAGCTTCTTTTCCTCAGACAGCACTGAGGCCAGAGGACTGCTACCTATGTTAAGACTTGCTTTAAAGCTCAGGAAATGGAGGAAGAGTGGTATTGGCACAGGACAGAAGCACAGGCTGCTGGAAGGAGAAAGTACCCACTGCTGGGGAGCCCAGGGCATCAGTCCTGCCTGCGCAGCACAGCAAGACCCCACACCAAAAAACACCCAGGGGGAAAACTTGAGCATCGTAAAGATGTGAGGATGATACCGTGAATGATCTAGTCTGCACAATGACCTCTCATGCAGAAGAAAGGGAAGGAAAGGCTGAGGCCAGCATTCCAAGGACAGGTTAGAAGTCGGCTCTGGCTGAGAGCTGATGCCAGCAGAGGGGCTGCAGGGTACGTCCCAGCTGTGGCACAGAACCACTCCCTACTCACCTCACACGTAGAGCCTCACCTTTAGGGTTATAGCAGGTTTCAAAGACGTGCAGCTGGTGGGGATTGTGCGTGAAGGTGAACACCTTAATCATGGAGTCCAGGACCACCACGATCCTGCAAGATACTCACACTCAGATCCTCTCCTCAGAAAGGGAGATGGGCATCTTGTGATTTCTGAAACTCAAACACTGGATGTGCCACGGGAGAGGCCTGGGCTGCAGCCCCTTACATGGTGCCCAGAAGTCGCAATGAAGGCCATGCACCACTGAGCAACCCCTTCACCTGGCAGAGGCTGGCCTCCGAGGTGTCCTTGCCCATACCTCACCCAGGGCAAGAGTCTCTCCCCATCCTGACAATCAGGAAAATCTCATAAGGGGAAAGGTCCTTGAGCCAATCAAGCATTTCGTTGTGAAGGGCTTTTAAATAATGACCTTACTAGAAATAACCAGCCCAAATGGAATGCAGGTCACCACCCCTGTCCTGCCCCTACAGGTGGAATGGAAACCGCGCAGTGCGCTGGTCACATGGAGCCAAGACAAGTGCAAAGGAAGCTCCGTACCACCTGGGCGGAGGGCAGGCCCTCTGCAGCCCAGCAATTGAGAGTCCAACCCCAGAGCTCCCAGGGCTCCTCCACCCTCCACCAGGAACATACTTCAGAGGCACCCTGTGAGGCTGCAGCTCTGACTGCCCAGGCGGGCAGGTCCTAAAGGTCACCATCCCCAAGGCCAGAAGTCAGTCCGTTCCCCACCTTCCCCCAGGAACACAAGTGACTCTTCTGGTACACTTGCTGGGCACCAACGGCAGCTATCGCTTCTTCACTGCATCCTTCCCTAAACATTTCCCTCCCTGGACAGAAAAGCACCTTAGCCACCTGCTTGAAGGTGTTTGGGAACCCACCGGTCTCGCCGCAGCTTGACAGCCTTGACCTCGGTGGAGAACTCTATCTCAATGACAGTCTTCTTCTTCAGGTCGTCCCAGATCATCACTGAAACCAGAAGGACAAGGGCCCCTGGTGGGCAGCCCCTGCCACCCCGCCCTCCCCCAGCCAGCACTTGGCCCTGGGACTTGCCCCAGACCCTGCTGCTCCCCACCCCTTCCTCTTGCAGGACACACTCTGCCAGCCCTTCCTGCCTGGTCACCTCAGGCAGACACCACCTCCCTGGCTCCACTGCCTGAGCCAAAAAGCACACCTGATCACAGCAGCTGAGTGCAAAAGTGCTGAGGAAGAGTAGGGGCAGGAGAGGGAAAGAGGACGCTGAATGCTACAGTGCTGAGACAGCCCCTGAGAGGGAGAGAGAGAAGGGCGCAGGAGAGGGAAAGAGGACACCCAAAGAAAGAGGGGCTTCTGTAATCCCAGCAACTTGGGAGGCTGAGGCAGGAGGATCACAAGTTCAAGGCAACACAGCAAGACCTTGTCTCAAAATAAAAAGGGTGGGGGAGATATCTGCCTAGCATGGGTGAGGCCCTGGATTCAACCCCTCTTAGAAAGTGAGGAGGAAGGAACAAGAGAGGAAGGAGGGAGAGGTGGGGGAGAAAGGGGAAGGGAATGTTTCTGTTTCATAGAGAAGCAAGACTGTTCATCCTTTGGGGTGCCCTGCTCTTCTCCAGGACAGAACTTCTCGGGACCGAGCCTGCTCACACTTACCCGCTGTTGGCAGCCACTCTGCACGGGGATTCAGCCAACAGAGCACCAGCTTAAACCAGGGAGTCCTTCCAACAGCCTTTGGGCCAAGACTCATTCTTTCACTCTTTTTCCTACTAGCAACCCCTTTCCACTTTATTTCTCTGTTCCTAATTCCCAAACAAAAGCAAAAGGCTCAGGGCTAACCGCCGCAGTGCAGATTCCACTCCTGCTGAGGACAGAGAGCCTGTGCAGGAGATGATGGCAGTCACTAAGGACCCCACCCTGTCCACACAGCCCTTCTTTTGTGTTTCTTCCTTTTGGTGCTGCGGTTGGAACCCATGGCCTTGCTAACATCAAGCATATATTCTACCCCTGAGCTGCACCCCAGCCCCAACATCCCTCTCTCTGCTCTTCCAACAGGACTGGGCTACCCCCAGTGTCAGGGTCACAGCCAGACCCCAGCTCACCCACTCCTTGGTGGGGCACCTATGCTCTGTCCCTCCCAACTGCTCCTCTTTCCTGCCTCCCTCATCACCCTCCCCCTCTGGAAGAGGTCACCACTGGTTCCACCCCACAGTCCCATGATGCCATCACTGGACCTTCCTGCTACCAGATAAGTGGCCTTCCCTGGCCCATGCTCCCTGCTCTGCTGACACTGGTCAGAGGTGCACCTGCTTTCCTCTCCCCTGGCCTGCAGTGTCTCCCCAGCCCACTTCCCACACTGCTTCTAGACGAGGCCTTCCTCCACACAGACTGTGTGGTGCCTCTTCCTGGGCACACCTCAACTGGCATTCCAGGCCCTGTGGCCCATCCTCTCTATCCTGTACCTTAACCTCCTTTCTGGGTCTCATTCTTCTTAAGACCTCTTTCTCAACTCAGAGCAAGAAGAGTTGGCTTATGGGCAGTGTCCACAGTGGTGGAGGGCAAAGTTCTCCACGCCTCCATCCAAAAAGGGCCAGACCTCCCCATGCAGCCCCTTCCACAGTGCTGCATTCGTGCCCAGAGCCACATACATGCCCAGGCATACATGCCTCGTGCTCCTCCGTGGCTGTGGAAGTGCTGCTCACACTCTGATTCACGATGAACCCATGACACTCCTGGCACCAACCCAGGATGCAACACACCTCCACCTGCCCCCTGAGGGCAGTCCTCCACACCACCATTCCTCCTAGAGGCGCTTCCAGCCTCACAGGACCACCAGGGAAGGCCAAACAGGCCCCCGACCACAGACTGCAGCACTGTGCACAGAGCGAGCTCTTAAGGGGCTAACGACCTTACCTTTGTTGGGAGGGTATTTTGGCTTTTTTCCACCACCAACTAAAGCTAAATAGTTGCAGCGGAATAACATTTCCACGTGGCCAACTCCTCCTTCTAAAAATTCTGAAATGACAATTTCAAGAAGACAACTGTAGTAAATTAATGTGTATTGTACAATTAAAACAATTAAAGTCAAGCCTTATAAAGCTCAGCATTTCATTTTCAGGTGGCAGTTCACACCCAAACACGTCAGACATAAGAAAGGTGATGGCGAGGAGCCAGAGTGGGCATCTGGCTCCATCCAGCCCGTGGCACACCCACAACCACACCTCAAGATGCCATAGAGCTCTCAGGGAGTAGCCTCCACCCGTCCACCCCACTAGGCCCCAAGTTCTCAACTGTTCATGAATTACATCGAACACTTGACTTCCAGGTGTCCCTGAAAACCCACGGCAGGGTGCCCAAGGCTCTCAGGGAAGCAACCTGGGAGCACAGGTGAGGACTGCCCGCCCGACTCTCAGGTCTATGCCACGACCTGGAGCTCAAGACAGCACGGACAAGCCGAGAAAACGGGAAACCAAAACATGGAAGTCAGGTGTCAACCTACTCAGACTCCCCTCTCCAGTCTCAGGTACACAGGAAGTTGAGAGCACCCTGCTCACTCCAGGAGATTTACACCTGAGGCCGGGCAGCATCCTAAGCAGAACCAAACAGTGCTGCCCATGGTGCAGACAACTTTCCACGCAGACAAGTGACCAGTCATCTGACATGTTAGGCAACCTCAGAGTAACTCTGGCTTTGGCCACGGTGCCCACCCAAGTGGATACAGCAGCTCTTCCTCCTCTGGGCCAGGAGTGGTTCTGACCTGTGAAAGCCTGCAGCTCCTTCCCTGCAGGAGGGACACAACCCTCCTCCTTAAGTCAGCTCACCACACAACAGGGCTGCCAGCTGGTGTGCAGTTCCACCTGTGCACGCCTACAGGGATGCCCAATGGCTATTGCCAGAACTGAGGAAGGGCTCCTGATGCCCTCTGTAGCTCAGAGGCTGTACACGCACAGGGGAGGACAACCTGGACTTTCCCTCACACTACACATACACGTGCACTCAAAAACGCACTGAAGACTTACAAGAAAGACCCCAAGCTATAATTCTCCTGTAGAAGAGAATTTGGCAATGATTTCCTGGCTATGACACCAGAAATAAGACAGATGGGACAATATCCAACTTAGTATTTGCAGATCATTTATCTGTAAGAGGTTAATACTCAGAATACATGAAGAACTCTTACAACAAAAATCAAGTAACTCAATCATTTTCCAAATTGATGTGCAAACTACCAAGAAGGGGCTGGGCTAGGCTCCATGCAGAGCGCTTGCCTGGCATGTGTGAGGCACTGGGTTCCAGCCTCAGCACGGCATATAAGTAAGTGAAATAGAGGTCCACTGACAACCAAAAACATGCACATGAAGACACGCAACCACGAGGCATCAAAAGCATGCACATGGCACCTAGAAAATTCTCAGCATGGTGGCCATCAGAAAAAACAGGCAGCATCAAGGGCTGGGAAGCACCCGCAGACCCTGGCACCTTGTGTGTTGGTAGTGCAGCTGCTCTGGGGAACCTCCAAAAGTAAAAATGGAACCATCACAAGATCCAGCAATCCCACTCCTGGGTATATATCCAAAAAAACCACCACCACCACCAAATCTGACAGCAGGGTCTCGCAGAGACTTGTATACCCATGTTCAAGTGTCCACTGACCAATGCAGTGTAGACACATGACAACACCACTCACCTTGAAATGGAAGGCAGCTGGGGCACCTGCTGCCACACAGGCAAGCATTGAGGGCCCCTGCAGAGCCAGGCCACAGGCACAAAATGCCTGCCTAGTGCTGCAGACCGCCCTTGCATTAAGCTTCCACAGTTGTCCAAGTCAGAGGGACACAAAGAAGAGGGTGGTCAGCAGTGGCTGTGGAGGTGGTGGGCAACTGATTGAAAGTACAGAGTTGCAGTTACAGTTTTGCAGTCACCTTGCGGAAAATTCTAGTGGTGTGTTGAACACAATGTAAATGTAGCAACACTGATCTCAGTACACTGAAGAAGGGTTAAGATGGGGGCTGGGGCTGTAGTTCAGCGGGAGAGCGCTTGCCTAGCATGTGTGAGGCACTGGGTTCAATTCTCAGCACCACATATAATAAATAAAGATCCATCAACAACTGAAAAATATTTTTAAAAAGGATGGTTAAGATGGTAAATTTTATGATTTAACCACAGTCCAAAAAGTAAAATGCAGTATGCAAGAACTCCTGTGCCTGGGGTCTCAGAGGCGAAACTGCTTCTCCATGCAGGCCCCTGGGCTTCAGAAAGCCGTGTGAGCAGCCCAGGTGTAGCCAGGCACTCCTCAGATGCACCCAGTGTCTGCACTGTGTCCACAGAACCTCACCACCGCTCCCCTCAGCAGAACACCACTCCAGCCCTCGCAAAGCAAAGCTCCCTCTGGAGGCGTGACCCTGGCACCTTCAGACCACGACTTGCAGACAGCGCTGAGGTGTCCCCGTGAAGGAGGGAGATTTCTGCCACAGGCACAAAAGCAATTTCAGAGTTTTAAACAATTTTCTCTAAACCTTTAACAACAACGAAAGTCTATGTATTTTCTTACCTATTAAAATACACAAGGGCTGGGCTGTAGCTCAATGGAAGAGCACTTGCCTAGCACATGTGAGTCCCTGGGTTTGACCTTCAGCAGCATATAGAAATAAAAAATAAATACAACAAAGGTATTGTGAAAAAAAAATGTTTAAAAAAATACACAAATATTTTGTTTACCTGTATGCTTGTTGCTAGCAGATTGAAGCAATCTAGAAAAATATCATGAAGTCATAAAGCCTTATTTGCTAAATGTGAGACCTAGGAAGGCACAGGGGACACACCTGTGGTCACAGCTACTGGGGAATGTGGGAGACCTCAAGTTCAAAGCCATCTGGGCCACTGAGCAAGACCCATCTCAAAAAAAATAAAAATAAAAGGAGGCAGACTCCACATCCAGAAGAGTCAGAGGAGTCTTCACAGCCCTGTGCAGGAAGCCTTCCAGCCAATCCCTCCCGCAGCCCATGCAGGGTGAGAGGGTCCCGTGAGGAAGTGTGGGCTTGGCGTGGGCACTCCTGTGTGCCCATGCAACTGCTGGGTGAGATGCTCTGTCCAAATGTACCCTTCTCAAACACCCCCAACTCAAGCAGCCCCTCCCTGGGTCCCCGAGGCCACGGGTGAGAAGCAGAGAGCAGACTTGCTGCAGGTGTGCAGGAGACCTGGCTGGGCCTCTCAGAACTTGCCAACTGCAAGACCAAGAAACCCGAGGGCTTCCCTCACTATCAGCTTCCTGTTCCTGCCAAGTGGCAATTTCATGGCTTCCTCACCGGTAACCAGACGGAGGACAGACTGCTGCAACAGGGTGAGGAGAGCTTCCTTCCTCACCCTCCTGGAGCAAACCACAGGAACAAAGCAGGAACTGGGCAAACCTGCTCTTCTCTGAAGAAGTTGCGGAAACATCACAGCAAAACAGCCCACAAGTGGACAAGGGGACCTTCCTGGGACGCCCTCTGGGGTCTCTCTTAGCAGCTGGAGGGTAAGCACCCCCCGCCCCACCCCCACAGGTGCTGATCCTCCAACCTGCCTAGCCACAGGGGAGGGCGGGCACTGTGCAAGGTCATGACCATGGTAGAATTGATTGGAACTTGTGAGTCGCAGATTCTTCTCGTCTAATGGTACAAGAAATTCTGGTTTATTGTAAACAGTCCATCAGTTAGGAAGCAGTTGTTAACGGCTTGACTGAATCGCTAACAGTTTGATAACAATGTGCACAACTCATCTTTAAGCTTGGGGTCAACTTGGTAAAGAGCACCTGAGGTTTGCAGGTACAGCTGCTCTGTAAGGTTTCACAGTGACTCCTTCCTCTGCAGGAGCAAAGCTGCCAACTCACTATGCCACCCACAGAGAGCAGATTCAGGGGCACCAGCAGGCGAGTACCATCAGTGACAGCCCTCGTTGGTCCACTGACCGACCAAGCAGCAGTACCCTAACCTATGGCTTTGCTTTCCCTGATTTCTGTTACCTGTGACCAACTGAAGTCTAAAACCATCAAATGAAAAATTCCAGAAATAAACAATTCCTAAGTTTCAAGCTGCTCTGAGAAGTGTGACCAAACCTCACACCATCCTGGTCCACCTCGGACCAATCACCCCTCATCCAGCATAGCCACAGGGCACAGCCTCCCGCCCCCTACTCACTGGACAGCACCCAGACAGCAGAGCTCTTCTGCTCCAGGAACCCCTGGTTCTCTTACAGACCCAAAGTCAAGAGTGGGGAGGCCAGCAATCCAATATGCCAGAGGGGCCACAACACTTCTCCTTAAGTGAAAGGCAAACATTTTAACCTCAAAGAAAAAATTGCATGCCAAGATCACTGAGTTCTGCAACAGCTCACAGTTGTCAACCCCTCCTGGGCCTGATTTATAAACTTAACCTTCCTGTTGTGTGAAAAGGGAAAAAAATCTCCATCTGCACAGCACTCATCATCCCTTCAGTTTTCAGGTGTCTACCTGTGGATCAGGGACTGCAGCAATGGTTAAGCTGCTGCCAGTCTGATAACACCAGCACACACAGCCTCTTCATTTAGCCTGCAGACCAGGACTGACGTAGGTTCACATGTTCCAATCCACCATTTTACAGTAACCCTAAAAGGTAGGAATCACTACTATCCTCACTTTACATATGGAGAAACCGAGGCCCAAAGAAGTTGCAAAATTTGTCCAAGATCACACAGCAACTGCGAAGGAAGCAAAACCAAGATTAGAATCTGCTAGTATGACAGATTCACCCTGAGTCCGACACTACATGTCATGCCACTTTTCCACAGTGAATTAAGACTATGAACTTCAGCTTAAAAATTAAACTGCAAGATGTACAGGACTACCTGGATGGTGCATGTGCCAGATACACGCCTGTAATCCCAGCAGCTCAGGAGGCTGAGACAGGAGGATCACAAGTTCAAAGCCAGCCTCAGCAATGTCAAGGTGCTAAGCAACTAAGTGAGACCCTGCCTCTAAATACAAAAGAGGGCTGGGGATGTGGCTCAGTGGTTGAGTACCCCCAAGTTCAATCCCTGGTACCCCAAAAAATAAAAAAAAAAAATTGATGGTGTATGAGATTTCATTTGAAAACAGGCTCTGTGGCTTTGAGAGCTCTAAAAACCTCTGACGCAGGATGCTGTTGAGTGGACACTAGCACCTTAGTGTTCCTCTTGAGAATTCTCGAGGCCAGTTCTGGAAGAATTCTATCCTACTCCTGCAGGAAGAGGCTGCTGCTTGATCCAGTGGCTATCTAAGATCTGTCCAGCAGCAAGGACAGTCTCCCAGCAGGTACAGACCAGGAAACACCGCGTATTTGAGAAACGTGCAGGAAGGGAAACCAATCTGAAGCAGCCCTACCCACAGAGCTGACCTCCCTGCCTGACGATGGGAAGAGCACCACTGTATTTCACCAGCACAATTCCTGACTCCAGCTCTGAAAAACTCCTGTTTCATGAAAGCAGAGTAAGACACCGAAACAAGTGAACAGCAGCAACCACAACTCATTACAAGTAACACTGGGCGCTAAGTCCCTCACCCTGTGAGTTCCCTACAGCATCATCTCCAGCATGGAGAAAGTGAAAGTGACCTGCCCAAATACACCTTGCTCTTCCAAAGAGCTCACACCTTGATAATCTAACACAGTAGGTAGCAGAGCTCATAGAAGAAAGAATGTCCCACTTTACAAAGGGCCCAAAACCTTCTGACCTGTCAGAAACCACTGCCCTACAGCCACGGCATCTCTCCCAGGTGTGAGACAAGGTAGACACTGAGTATGGCTAGGGAAGTGTCTGCTACTCTCTTACCTTGTTTCTCTTTCTCTTTCAGTGGATCAGTGTTATAGACTCGGAATCCATTTTCCATCCCACATGCAAAGCATCCTAAAGCAGGAAAAGTAAAAGGGACATATTAATCCTGAGGCCTATCATGGGTAAAAGCCAGGGCTTGGAGAAACTGGCATCCTCAACCAGCAACCTGCTACAGGCCACGCCAGTCTCCCTGGCCTCCCCTCCATGAACATATCATGCTGTGTCAGGCATTGTGCTGGGTCCCAGAGGGGCAGCAGCCAACAAGAACGTTCACCTCTGGAGGAAGACAGGCAGAAAGCGCGCTGTCCGAGCCAGTGTGAAGGCACTGGGTTAGGGGAAGGGCAGGTGCTGGGCAGAGGACAGTCTTACATGGCTGGGATGGGGACAGAACGAGGGTTGCTCCCCGCCACCTACAGAATGACCTCCTGGAGGGAAGTCCGGAAGTCCCCCACACAGTTTCTAAGTTACACCCAAGTGCTTAATGGCCAAATAAAAGGTGTTGCCATAAACTGGTCAGGCACTCAGACCTCCAAAGGACATGGTGCTGGCTCCTGAGGCCTGAGGCAATACCCTGGCAGGGTCTTGAGGAAGGAAGGGTCTCAGCACAGGGTTGGGCAACATCCAACTGGTTGAAGCAAAACTTAAGCCAGGAGAGAAAAAAACCAACCCTCCACATTTTTTTTTCACAAGAGCTGCTGCAAAGTCTAGTTCCTGCACCAGTGGTTTGAAAGCCAGGGCAAAGGCCTCTCCAATCCACCTCTCCAGCTCTAGAACCACACAGCTGTTCTGCCAGCCACCTTTCCAAGTGGGAAAAGCACACACCAAGTCACTGACAGATCCAAGGAACCATGACAGCTACCCAAGCAGCTGCAGAGCACACCTGCACTGAACTCATGCTCTGAACTATAGTTTCCTTGGGCTAGATCTGAAACTCACTTGGAAGTGCTATGATATTGTCTCAAACTCTGCCAGGTCACAACACCCTTTTTATGCTACTAGAATCACCTAATCCAGATAGAGGAAGCAGAGCTCTCCTTGCTGGAAAATACAGAAAACAAAAGTTGAAAAAACAAAAGTTGAAATTTCTTATTTTTTTTCTTTCTCACTATTACTTTTTTTTTTTTTTTTGGGGGGGGGGGTACCAGAGATTGAACTCAGGGGCACTCAACTACTGAAGCCACATCCCCAGCTCTATTTTCTATTTTACTTAGAGACAGGGTCTCACTGAGGTGCTTAGTTCTTCAGGTTGCTGAGGCTGGCTTTGAACACATGATCCTCTTGCCTCAGCCTCCTAAGCCACTGGGACTACAGGCTTGTGCCACTGCATCCAGCTTCATTATTTCTTCTTTTTCAAGTTTTAAATCTGTGATTCCTCTTCATGAGACACATATAATTCTGATCGAAGCCTTATATAAAAATATATAAGCCAGGTCTGGGGCTGTGTTTAAGTGGTAGAGTGTTTAGCACATGGGAGGGACTGGGTTCAATCCTCAGCACCACATAAAAAAAATAAATAAAGTTTAAAAAAAAAAACCTCAGGACCTGAGCAAGGTGGTGCATGCCTGTAATCCCAGCGGCTTGTGAGGCTAAGGCAGGAGGATCGTGAGTTCAAAGCCAGCCTCAAAAGTGAGGCGCAGGCTGGGGCTGTAGCTCAGTGGTAGGTCACTTGCCTGACATATGTGAGGTACTGGGTCTGCTCTTCAGCACCACATAAAAATAAACAAATAAAATAAAGGCATGCTGGGCTGGGGATGTGGCTCAAGCGGTAGCGTGCTCGCCTGGCATGCGTGCGGCCCAGGTCGATCCTCAGCACCACATACAAACAAAGATGTTGTATCCGCCGAAAACTAATAAATAAATAAATATTTTTAAAAAATAAAAAAAAAATAAAATAAAGGCATGCTGTACATCTACAACTACAAAAAAAAATTAAAAGCAAAAAATGTAAGGCAACTCAGTGAGACCCTGTCTCTAAATAAAATAGAAAAATAGGGCTGGGGATGTGACTCAGTGGTTGAGTGCCCCTAAGTTCAATCCCCCATATCCCCTCCCCTCCAAAAAAGCTCTGAAAACAATGTGTGTATGTGTGTGTGTGTGTGTGTATCACCCTGATAAATCCACAAGCAAAAGGTAGACAGACAAAAACACCAAAGAGGATATTCACAGGGTAAAAAGATATAAAGAATCAGGAAAATGCAGATAAGACTGCACAACTGGATCTACTGCACACCAGCCAGAATGGTGGAAAACACCCAGAGTGAGCCAGCTGAGACCTGCTAGTAGAGGAAAACTGTCGGCACTATGATAGCAGAGCATTCTGTGCATGGGAATTTGGGAGTATACCCCCCTGTAGCAATGTGAACATACGCTCACTAAAAGACACATGTTTTAGAATAATCACAGTGGCACTTTATACTTCTGGAGGCCAAATGCCTGCTGATGACAAAATGGATAAATGTGATCTATTCCCACAGAGGACCACTACATATCAAAGAGAAGCATCCACAATTACACTCAACTCAATGTGAAGATTTAAAAAAAGCCTTCATAAACGTGATGTTGGATAAAAGTCAGAAACAGCAATAGCACTTACTTAGCAGGTACAAGGCCCTGGGTTCCATCCCCAACACCACAAAACAACAACAACAACAAAATAGAAACAAGTTTGGCAGCAGGCAAAACTGACCTATGCTGCCAGAAGTCAGGTGGGCACCTGTGGCAAGGAGCACTGACAGGTGTACTCAACCTTGTAACCTAGGCTGGCCACAGGTGGGCTTGGCTTGGAAAATGCCAGGCCCAACACCTGACATGCGCTCTACATGCATAATATACTTCAGTAAAAAGAAGGTACTACAAACACTCAAAAGTTGGAAACCACTCTCTAATGAGGCCGTCCACAGTACTCTCTTGAAACACTTTTTTACAGGGAAACTCTCCACCCAAAGGCTGGGGCCAGGACACACCCCTGCCACTGCTGCCAGAGCCAGGAAGCCTAACTGGGCAAGAGCATTGGAAACACGGCGAGGGACTCTTCCAGCCGCGTCCACAACGTCTATTCTAAACAGCTTCCCCAGGATAACATTTAGGAGGTGAGGCAGAGAAAACCATCCCAGAGACCCCTGCTGCATGGGCGGGTGCTGGGGGGCCCCCTTCCCTGGGAATGCAGTTGCACCGAGGCCAGCTGTAGAGTTCCTCCCAACCCTCCAACCAAAGGGAAAACTAGTGGGGTCAGCATTTTCTGGATGGACCCACATCAGGTGAGAACACACACAGCAGAGATCATGGCCTCACAGGAATCATCCATCAAGCAGTGTTCCCCCCCCGCCCGCCCCCCAAGAATCTCCACGGTGCCTCACAAGTGCCTAAGATCCTGTTGGGCCCAGGAAGCCTCAGCCACCTGCCCAGGTCCTCAGAGGCCCAGGAGAAGGGCATGATGGGGTCCCCAAATGGGCAGGGATCCAGTTGGGAGTCTCGGGGCCAGGCTAGTGGGGATCAGACTGGCAGAGGATGAGGGAGCCCTCTCAGGCAGGAAGGAAAAGGTCCGGGCAGGCTGAGGGTCTCGAGGAACAAAAGGTCGGGGGCAGCTGAGGGTCTCGGGCAGGAAGGGTCCGGGGCAGGCCGGGGTCTCGGGCAGGAAGGGTCCGGGGCAGGAGAGGTTGGGACAGGCCGGGGTCTCGGGCAGGAAGGGTCCGGGGCAGGCCGGGGTCTCGGGCAGGAAGGGTTGGGGCAGGCCGGGGTCTCGGGCAGGAAGGGTCCGGGGCAGGCCGGGGTCTCGAGCAGGAAGGGTCCGGGGCAGGCCGGGGTCTCGGGCAGGAAGGGTCCGGGGCAGGCCAGGGTCTCGGGCAGGAAAGGTTGGGACAGGCCGGGGATCTCGGGCAGGAAGGGTCTGAGGCAGCTGAGGGTCTCGATCAGGAAGGGTCCGGGGCAGCTGAGGGTTTCGGGCAGGAAGGGTCCGGGGCAGGCCGGGGTCTCGATCAGGAAGGGTCCGGGGCAGGCCGGGGTCTCGGGCAGGAAAGGTTGGGACAGGCCGGGGTCTCGGGCAGGAAGGGTCTGAGGCAGGCCGGGGTCTCGGGCAGGAAAGGTTGGGACAGGCCGGGGTCTCGGGCAGGAAGGGTCCGGGGCAGGCCGGGGTCTCCGGCAGGAAGGGTCCGGGGCAGGCCGGGGTCTCAAGGAACGAAGGGTGCGGGGCAGGCCGGGGTCTCGGGCAGGAAGGGTCTGAGGCAGGCCGGGGTCTCGGGTAGGAAGGGTCCGGGGCAGGCCGGGGTCTCGGGCAGGAAGGGTCCGGGGCAGGCCGGGTTCTCGGGCAGGAAGGGTCCGGGGCAGGCCGGGGTCTCGGGCAGGAAGGGTCCGGGGCAGGCCGGGGTCTCGGGCAGGAAAGGTTGGGACAGGCCGGGGATCTCGGGCAGGAAGGGTCTGAGGCAGGCCGGGGTCTCAAGGAACGAAGGGTGCGGGGCAGGGCCAAGGGCAGAGACAGAGGCAGAAGCAGCAACAGCAGCAGAGGTGGGGCCCGGGCGTGGGGCGGGGGCAGCGCCGGCCGCGCGCCTCACCGTGGTCCTGGTTGAAACCGGCGTACAGCAGCCCGTTGCCATGCGGGTTACAAGGCAGGAGGTTCATGGCGCCGCCGCCGCAAGGTCCACCGCTCCTCAGCGCCGCATGCCCCGCAGACGCCCGACGGTCGGCCTTGACCGGCGGCACGGAGGCCGCGACCGGAAGCGAGAGGCAGAGGCGTAGGGCGACCGCGCCAGCGAGCGTGCCAGCGTGCGTGCGCAAACAGGCAGACCTCCGAGCGTCGAGGGAGTCCAACCTAGGAGAGACTAGGCAGGGAGTGTGGAGTGCATCCAACCGCGGCAGGCTGGAAAAGGAGCGCCGAGCGCGTTCAACCACGACCAGGCGGGCGTGGAGCGCCGAGCTAATCCACTCGCAGGTGACCGGCTGGGGGGAAAAGGGAGAAGCTATTGGGCCAAGAGCGTCCGACTGTGACGAGACAGGAAGGCGACCCTGGGACACGGCCACCCCAGTTCTGCCTCTGGGGAACAAGCTGTTGGCGTACTGGACACAGAGGTGACCGGCTGTGCTTAACGGAGCGCAAGCCCCCGCGAGGCCCCGCCCTCCTCGCTGCCGGTCCCCTCCAGCTCTCTAGCGGCCGCGTCCTCGGTGAGTCAGTCCCCGCCCTCCTCGCTGCCCATCACCTCCCACCGCCTGCTCCCCTCCCGCAGCGTCCTGGGTGAGCGGGTCCCCCCTGCTCCCCTCCGTGAGCGGGTCCTTCCTACTTCCCTCCCGCAGCGTCCTCAGTGAGCGGGTCCTTCCCCCTGCTCCCCTCCCGCAGCGTCCTCAGTGAGCGGGTCCCCCCCCAGCTCCCCTCCTGCAGCGTCTTCAGTGAGCGGTGAGCGGGTCCCCCCCCCCAGTTCCCCTCCTGCAGCGTCCTCAGTGAGCTGGTTCCCCCTGCTCCCCTCCTGCAGCGTCTTCAGTGAGCGGTGAGCGGTTCCCCCCCCCCCAGTTCCCCTCCTGCAGCGTCTTCAGTGAGCAGTGAGCGGGTCCCCCCCCCAGTTCCCCTCCTGCAGCGTCCTCAGTGAGCTGGTTCCCCCTGCTCCCCTCCTGCAGCGTCTTCAGTGAGCGGTGAGCGGTTCCCCCCCCCCAGTTCCCCTCCTGCAGCGTCTTCAGTGAGCAGTGAGCGGGTCCCCCCCCCCAGTTCCCCTCCTGCAGCGTCCTCAGTGAGCGGTGAGCGGGTCCTTCCCCCAGCTCCCCTCCTGCAGCGTCCTCAGTGAGCGGGTCCCCCCCCAGCTCCCCTCCTGCAGCGTCCTCAGTGAGCGGGTCCCCCCCCCCCAGCTCCCCTCCTGCAGCGTCCTCAGTGAGCGGGTCCCCCCCAGTTCCCCTCCTGCAGCGTCCTCAGTGAGCGGGTCCCCCCCCAGCTCCCCTCCTGCAGCGTCCTCAGTGAGCGGGTCCCCCCCCCCAGCTCCCCTCCTGCAGCGTCCTCAGTGAGCGGGTCCTTCCCCCAGTTCCCCTCCTGCAGCGTCCTCAGTGAGCGGGTCCCCCCCCAGTTCCCCTCCTGCAGCGTCCTCAGTGAGCTGGTCCTTCCCCCAGTTCCCCTCCTGCAGCGTCCTCAGTGAGCGGGTCCCCCCCCAGCTCCCCTCCTGCAGCGTCCTCAGTGAGCGGGTCCCCCCCCAGCTCCCCTCCTGCAGCGTCCTCAGTGAGCGGGTCCTTCCCCCAGTTCCCCTCCCGCAGCGTCCTCAG
Source organism: Callospermophilus lateralis (assembly GCF_048772815.1). Classification (NCBI taxonomy): domain Eukaryota; kingdom Metazoa; phylum Chordata; class Mammalia; order Rodentia; family Sciuridae; genus Callospermophilus; species Callospermophilus lateralis. Next base: position 487,761 of record NC_135315.1, on the reverse strand, counting down.
TGAGCGGGTCCTTCCCCCAGCTCCCCTCCTGCAGCGTCCTCAGTGAGCGGGTCCCCCCCCCAGCTCCCCTCCCGCAGCGTCCTCAGTGAGCGGGTCCTTCCCCCAGCTCCCCTCCTGCAGCGTCCTCAGTGAGCGGGTCCCCCCCCAGTTCCCCTCCTGCAGCGTCCTCAGTGAGCGGGTCCTTCCCCCAGTTCCCCTCCCACAGCGTCCTCAGTGAGCGGGTCCTTCCCCCTGCTCCCCTCCCGCAGCGTCCTCAGTGAGCGTCCTCAGTGAGCGGGTCCTTCCCCCAGTTCCCCTCCTGCAGCGTCCTCAGTGAGCGGTGAGCGGGTTCCCCCCCCCAGCTCCCCTCCCGCAGCGTCCTCAGTGAGCGGGTCCTTCCCCCAGTTCCCCTCCTGCAGCGTCCTCAGTGAGCGGTGAGTGGGTTCCCCCCCCCCAGTTCCCCTCCTGCAGCGTCCTCAGTGAGCAGGTCCCCCCAGTTCCCCTCCTGCAGCGCCCTCAGTGAGCGGGTCCCCCCCAGTTCCCTCCTGCAGCGTCCTCAGTGAGCAGGTCCCCCCAGTTCCCCTCCTGCAGCGCCCTCAGTGAGCGGGTCCCCCCCAGTTCCCTCCTGCAGCGCCCTCAGTGAGCAGGTCCCCCCTGCTCCCCTCCTGCAGCGTTTTCGGTGAGTTCCCCCTACTCCTCTCCTGCAGCGTACCCCCCCTCCCTCCTATGGCATCCTCGTCCCCAGTGGGTGAGTTCGGCCCTCCTCTATCTCCTCCCCTCCTGCATTTGCCCATCTCTGAGGAGTTTCTGCAGATCTGGTCTGCCTGCTTCTCACCATGTTCCTCCTGCAATTGTTTCTTTCTTTCTCTTGCAACTGAAGCTGCGAGTGGATGTCCACTCTCCAGGTTAGGTGCCTGTCCCCTGTAGTTGGTTGAGTGGTGGCCACAGAGGACACATGCTACCGACTCTTTGAATGTGATTATTTGTTTATTTGGTATTATGGATTGAACTTAGGGGCATTCAACCATTGAGAAAAAAAATTATTCGCAGATGTATTCAAACATCTCAAAAGGAGATAGTCCTAGATTTAAGGGTGAACCTTAAATCCTATGGCAATGTCCTTAGAAGAGAAGAGAGAGGAGAGAGAAGACACTGGGCCAGACCACAGGAAGCAGGCAGAGATTGGGTGCCTGGTCACCACCAGAAGCTGGGAGAGGCTTTCAGTGGGTCCTGCCTCTGAGCCTCCAGGACTGAGAGTACCTGTCTGCTGCTTAAGCCACCCAGCCTGGGGTACATACCTGTCTATCCAGAACCCCTGGGAAAGAAGTCATTTCAGTTTTCCCATCGTAAAGACCCTTGTGGGGAAGACTGTTACTCTGGAGGCTGAACCCTCCGACACTATAGAAAATGTAAAAGCCAAGATCCAGAATAAGGAAGGTATCCCTCCTGATCAGCAAAGTCTGGTCTTTGCTAGTGAGCAGCATGCCTTGTCTGACTACGACATTTAGAAGAAGTCCACCCTTCATCTTGTTCTGAGGCTTCATGGTGGTGCAAAGAAAAGGAAGAACAAGTCTTACACCCCTCCCAAGAAGAATAAGCATAAGAGAAAGAAGATTAAGTCGGCTGTTCTGAAATATTATAAGGTGGATGAAAATGGCAAAATTAGCTGCCTTCTCTGTGAGTGCCCTTCAGATGAATGTGGTGTGGAGTTTTATGGGCAGCCACTTTGACAGACACTACTGTGACAAGTGTTGTCTGACTTACTGCTTCAACAAACCAGAAAACATGTAATGTATTTGAGATAATAAAAGACATGAACTAAAAAAAAAAGAAGAAGAAGAAGTATTCATGTTTATGATTCTTTTGTGTTTGGAAATACATATATACACACACATAATGAGATATCTTGGGGATGGAACCCAAGACTAAATATGAAATTTGTTTGTTTCATATAGACCCTGTACCTAAAGTCAAAAGGTCCTTTTATGTAACGTGTTCAGTCCACTTGCGTTTTGACTGGGCCCTGTCACGTGGGGTCAGGTGAGGAGTCTTCCACCTGCAGTGTCATATCGTCCTTGGAAAGTCTCAGGTCCTGGAGCTGTTGGGCTCCGTTTTCAGGGAAGGAGAGAGAAGGGCTCTCCCTGAAGGAGGAAGGAGGGACCTACTGTGGGAGAGGGGAGGGGAGCGGGGAACTCAGTGATCTTGTCACCACAGTGGGTCACACAGTTCAGGTCACCAGAGGTGCCCTTTTCTGGGTCGGGTGCACCCTCTCTCCCCAGGGAAGCACTCTTTGCAGCTCCTGCTGGCCTGTAGGCCTGCCTTGCTGTTGTCCAGCACAGGGAATCCCAGTGGCCCCACCTCTTTACAGAGAAACACCATCATCTGTAAGTGCCTTTTTTTTTTTTTCTTCCAGATTCCTTGTTTGTCAAAATAGTTTCTCTTCAAAGTAGCAGACCTGTCAGGAAGGTCCGCACACAGTTGATTCCCTGAGGCAATCAAAGATGAGATCATGCTGGCAGATTCTGGATCTGAAGGTTTGGAAGCAGCTGATGCACACCTGGACTTACAGGGCACTCAAGGTCATACTCTGGATGGAATTTGTCCACAGAAAGTCTCAGCAAAAAATGACAAAGGATACCCTTTCTCTAGGGTTTGGCCTATGATTTAATTATGTTATCTGTGAGTCTAGCACCTAAATTCACACCCTCCTTACTGTGATCCATGTTAGCATTTGTTTTTATTTCACACAAATGCTTCTTGGATCCTCTACAGTACTCCCTGCTGTGGAGTACAACTTATTTCCTTGTTGTATTAGTTTTTTAGGGCTGCCGTTGGCCTTAGAGAAGGACTTGAAGTGGCCCCTCAAGGCCAGGGGCAGCAGGAGCTTCTCCATGGGGTGCACCGGCTGTAGGACACCAAAGCCCAACAGCAGAGGTCTTGCAAGCTCTGCAGTTGGGAAAGAAGGAGACCTGTTTAGTTTGTGCTGTCCCTGCCTGGGGCTGGCCAGCAGAGGGCGGCCCCTACCTGGCCTCTGCCCCTCCCCCCAGCCCCCACCGGGATCTGGGGACACTTATTCCTGTGGTACTCGGGCATGCAGCAAAGCTCTTGTGACTTCTCCATCTCTGCCGAAGTACAGACTGCAAAAATTATTCACCTGAGCCTTTATCCAAAGCCATGATAATTGTTTCCTCTCTAATTACAGTTACTTTTTGAGAATAGATTCAGTGACCTTGAGCTGAGTCCACGGGGCTGTGGAGCAGCTTTCACGCCTGGAGTGGCCCTCCTGGCCTACCCTTGATTGGCCTCCAGAGCAGGTCCATCCCATACCGCACCAGCACCATCCGTCCAGCTCTGTGAAGGACTTTGTGATGTTGAAATTGCACAGAGGATTGACCTCAAAGAGGGTCACATCCAGGCACACAGTCTAGGCCTGAGCCTGCTTAGTGGGCATGAGCCACTTGAATGCCAGGTGCAGACGGTTCCCCACCAGGATCCTGGGGACGCCGGGAGTGTGCCATAGGTGGAGGGTGAGGAAAGCAAGGCCCTTGGATGAGCTTTGCTGTCTGTAGCACCGTAAGTGACCTGGGGGCTGAGTGCTCCTACCACAAATTCATGTCCACCCAGAACCTCAGAATGGGACTTCTGTGGAAATAGGGTCTTTGCAGATGTAACTACTAAACATGGGGTCACACTGACTAGGGTGGGCCCTACTCTAATGACACGCTCCCCATAGAGGAAGGAAAGACACTGTGACACAGAGGAGAAGCCACCTAAAGAGTCTGGGATTGGAATGAGGTAGCCACAAGCCAAGGGATGCCCACGCTGGATGCAGTCACCAGGAGCTGGAAGGGCAGGAAGGAGCTTTCCACAGCCTGCCTACACTGAAGTCTGGATTTCTGCCCTCCAGAACCGTGAGGAAACAAGCATCTTGGTCTTGTTGCTCTTTTATTTGTGTTTTGTTTTGCTCTTGCAGTGCTAGCAGTGGAGCCCAGGGCCTCACGCAGGCTAGGCAAGCACTCTGGGTCTGAATGCACCCTAGCCCCATGTGTTTCCTTAAGACACCAGGTACTGGTCCTGTGTTAGGGCAGCCTCAGCACCCCAAGACAGGAGGCGCAGCACTGGCCACTAGTGTCCCCACTGGCAGTTGGGCTGGTCAGAGGGCCAGCCAGCAGCGGCCTGCCCACTGCTCACCCACCTACCTGACCCCAACAGGAAGGACCTGACCCAGATTCCTAGGGGCTGGATATTCTCTGTGGCAACACTGGGGCACTGCCCTGTCCAGGGCCTTATTGTGAAGCTGTGCCTGCTTCCTGCTATGCATGCCTCTGCCCTCAGCTCAGGTGGTCCACAGGCCCTAGTGGGCCTGGCCTATCCCTGGCCCAATATCCTCCAAGCCCATGTGGAACCATGTGGTACCTCATCAATCTCCTGGATCCATCAGTTGACACCTCCAAAAGACCAGGGGCTGTAGCTCAGAGGTAGAGCACTTGCCTTGCACCTGTGAGGCACTGGGTTCGATCGTCAGCACCACATAAAATGTAGGCATGCTGTCTATACACAACTAAAAAAAAACTAAAATTTAAAAAGACCGGCAGTTTCCAATGTCGTAGGCCAGGACAACACCTGGGGCAGAGGGCACAGGCTTAACAGAGAACCAGCTGTAGACAACCCAGCTACACAGGCCTGACCCAGCTCCGTGGCTGGTCTGCCACTTTCAGTCCAAGACCTACAGCTAACCAGATGGCCGTCTGCTTATCTTAACACAAAGTACATACTTCTGACTCATCTGCTAAAGGTGGCAGTTACATCGTCCTCTCTAAGGACGTTGCACATGCTCCTTTATAAGTCCTCAATGTCAAGGTAGATTTGAGGACCAGTGCTCAAAAGTGTGAGCTTGCCTGGGACATGGAATGCAGGGACATTGCCATGGTCACTGCCCGTGAGGAGCAAGGCCACTGCCTACATGGAGTGAGTGCTCAAGTATGCTCAGACACGCCCACGTGCACACGCAGCTCACACGCATGCGTGTACACAGACACCAGCACACACATGAGCACATCTGTGGATGATGGGCTCACACTGAGCACACGTGAGCCACTGAAGGGTGTCAGGCACTTGCAATGTCCACATCCAGAGCTTGGTCTCTAGACTCCAGGGGAGGGAAGGCAGCCAGAGTCATCCATGCCCCACATGACCCTGGAGAAGAGGTTGGAGACTGCTAAGGGGGAACCACCGCTCCCTGGCCACCAGCTTCTCACAGTTGTCCGTTCCCATCACACAGGCACTCCAGGACCCCAGCAAATCACTTCATGTCTCCTAGGGCCATTTGGATGTTGGCATGTCCTGGGCTCAGTCTCTTTTCTAATTGTCACTTAAAAAGTCAAACTAGAAAAAAATAGTGATGATTTTTAAAAAATTTATTTAGTTGTAGATGAACATACAATATCTTTATTTATTTATTTTTATGTGGTGCTGAGGCTCGAACCCAGTGCTTCACACTTTCAAGGCAAGCACTTGACCACAGAGCCACAGCCCCCGCCCCAGTGATGAGTTTTAACATGATTCTCAAACATTTAAATAAATCTGATGTTGGTTTTTAAATTTCCATTAACAAGGAACCTGAGTCTCCGCTGGGGAGAAATGGGCTGAAGGTCGGGCAGGACCTTCACCTCTGGGTATACCCTGGGAGGCTGACTAGCCGTGACCGGTCTGACTCCCCTGCTAAGAAAAAGGCATTTCTGTCTCTTGTGTGGTTATTTTGCACAGCCCCATTATCCCAGTTCCCCTGGAGTGACCCCTGAGTGTTTTAGTCTCGAGCAACCTGGCACTTGGCATCCCTGGGTAGGCAAAAGGTCTGAGTGTTTAAGTCACCTGGAACGCAGCAAATGGTGGCCTGTACAGGGACTCCCAGATAAATATTAAAAATTTGGGGGCTGGGGATGTGGCTCAAGTGGTAGCATGCTCGCCTGACATGCACAGGGTGCTGGGTTTCATCCTCAGCACCACATAAAAATAAAATAAAGATGTTGTGTTCACTGAAAACTAAAATATTAAAAAAAAAAATTAGTGAGTTTGGTATTTCTCTCCAGAAGTTAAGCATGCTTAGGATTGCAGAGTATTGTGGGCTGAATTGTAGAAAGTAAGTGAATTAGACAGAAGGAAAATCTGTGACGTTAAACTTTTTAATATTGGGGAATAATTTGTCTTTAGAAAGAAAATAATAATAATTTTTATAATTCTAGAGACTCTAAATAAATGTAAAAATTATTAAGGTGATTGATTAATGGGCTATGTTGTTGAGTCCTCTACCAGGAGAGAGTGCTTTTTTGGACTTTTATATATATATATTTAGTTTTAGGTGGACACAATATCTTTATTTTATTTTATTTTATTTTTGAGAGAGAGAGAGAGAATTTTTTAATATTTGTTTTTCAGTTTTCAGTGGACACAACACCTTTATTTTATTTTATGTGGTGCTGAGGACCGAACCCAGCACCCTGCGCATGCCAGGAGAGCCCTTTTGTGGACTTTTTTAGATTGTTTTTGTGAATCTTTATAAAAGATTTTTGGGTTTATGTTCTAGAAGTCTGCACTAGGAGAGTGAGAAAAAGGGGGGAAATGTTGTAATGAGACTTAATACAAGGATTTTTTTACCTGGAGTGAAGTAAATTTTAAATTTCTATTGTTTCTGTGAATACTTAGAAAGTTACTAAACCTCTCTGCTACATTCTTGTCCAACAGGTCAGAAGGTTTGTAACTCAGCCCCGGGGACAAAAGACTTAGCCGCTGCTGGCTCTGGGGTCTATAACTAGACCTGTGGTCAGCAGCTTTTAACCCTAAGTGACTTGACCCAAGTGCCCAGTGCAGACTGCCTTAAGATCTGATGGTAACACTGGTGTCTGCCGCTAAAACTCAACTGGTAAAGCACCCACATGCTACAAGGAAAAGCACAGAATATGGGAGGACATGAGCTACAATGCCAGCCATAGGATAGCAGACAAAATCAAACAGAATACAACAGCCAGGAAAACTCAGGGACTTTTGCCCTGGACAATGGGCAGGCTCTAGGCTGTTTCCTTCACCATGGTAACCAGATGCCTTTCCAGAGAAGCAGCTTCCTGGTCCTGCCGCCTGCATTTTCCCGGGCTTCCCATTGGTTCTTCCACTGTCACTCAGACAGGACTTCTAGTCCCGCCTTCCAGCCCCTAACCTGTACTTAAATGCTAACAAAAGATATCTTTTTTTCAGCCAAAATCTTAATTCCACAGGTTTCTACGTTGCAGCCCTAAATTTAAATTAGTTTTGAGTTAAATAACCTGACTTTTCTCTATAGTTGTGTTACTAAATAATGTTCTATTGATGAGAAATACTAAACATGCTTCTTTATATTTTGCTTTTTATTTTGGAGGTTATAAGGATACTTTTGCTCACCACAGGACCATTGCAGGCTTTTGTTCCTGTGATGAACAACAACAACAAAAAGAAAATCCTTATTCTCATTCCTGGCTATATATCAGAAAAAAAATAAAAATGCATGCACAAGGATCTTATTTCAGTTACATCACATGACATCACATATAAGAGTGCATTCCTAATTAAAAATAAATTGAAAGGGATCCAAATATCTAAGAACCACATGGTTATATAAAGTTAATACAATTATAAGTTATGCCTTTATTCTTTTTTTTTTTTAAGAGAGTGAGAGAGAGAGAGAATTTTTTAATGTTTTATTTTTTAGTTTTCAGCGGACACAATATCTTTGTTTGTATGTGGTGCTGAGCATCAAACCCGGGCCACTCGCATACCAGGTGAGTGCGCTACCGCTTGAGCCAAATCCCCAGCCCCCTTTATTCTTTTTTTTTTTTTATTGGTTGTTCAAAACATTACAAAGCTCTTGACATATCATATTTCATACATTTGAATCAAGTGGGTTATGAACTCCCATTTTTACCTCGTATACAGATTGCAGAATCACATCGGTTACACATCCACGTTTTTACAAATTGCCATAGTAGTGACTGTTGTATTCTGCTATCTTCCTATCCTCTACTATCCCCCCTCCCCTCCCCTCCCATCTTCTCTCTCTACCCCATCTACTGTAATTCATTTCTCTCCCTTGATTTTTTTCCCTTTCCCCTCACATCCTCTTATATGTAATTTTGTATAACAATGAGGGTCTCCTTCCATTTCCATGCATTTTCCCTTCTCTCTCCCTTTCCCTCCCACCTCTCGTCCCTGTTTAATGTTAATCTTTTTCTCATGCTCTTCCTCCCTGCTTTGTTTTTAGTTGCTCTCCTTATATCAAAGAAGACATTTGGCATTTTTTTTAGGGATTGACTAGCTTCACTTAGCATAATCTGTTCTAATGCCATCCATTTCCCTGCAAATTCCATGATTTTGTCATTTTTTAGTGCTGAGTAATACTCCATTGTGTATAAATGCCACATTTTTTAATCCATTCATCTATTGAAGGGCATCTAAGTTGGTTCCACAGTCTAGCTATTGTGAATTGTGCTGCTATGAACATCGATGTAGCAGTATCCCTATAGTACGCTCTTTTAAGGTCTTCAGGTAATAGTTCGAGAAGGGCAATAGCTGGCTCAAATGGTGGTTCCATTCCCAGCTTCCCAGGAATCTCCATACTGCTTTCCAAATTGACTGCACCAATTTGCAGTCCCACCAGCAATGTACAAGTGTACCCTTTTCCCCACATCCTCGCCAGCACTTGTTGTTTGACTTCATAATGGCTGCCAATCTTACTGGAGTGAGATGGTATCTTAGGGTGGTTTTGATTTGCATTTCTCTGACTGCTAGAGATGGTGAGCATTTTTTCATGTACTTGTTGATTGATTTTATATCCTCCTCTGAGAAGTGTCTGTTCAGGTCCTTGGCCCATTTATTGATTGGGTTATTTGTTTTCTTATTGCTTAATTTTTTGAGTTCTTTGTATACTCTGGATATTAGGGCTCTGTCTGAAGTGTGAGGAGTAAAGATTTGTTCCCAGGGTGTAGGCTCCCTATTTACCTCTCTTATTGTTTCTCTTGCTGAGAAAAAACTTTTTAGTTTGAGTAAGTCCCATTTGTTGATTCTTGTTTTTAACTCTTTTGCTATGGGTGTCCTATTAAGGAATTTGGAGCCCGACCCCACAATATGTAGATCGGAGCCAACTTTTTCTTCTATCAGACGCAGAGTCTCTGATTTGACATCAAGCTCCTTGATCCATTTTGAATTAACTTTTGTGCATGGTGAGAGAAAGGGATTCAGTTTCATTTTGCTGCATATGGATTTCCAGTTTTCCCACCACCATTTGTTGAAGATGCTATCCTTCCTCCATTGCATGCTTTTAGCCCCTTTATCGAATATAAGATAGTTGTAACTTTGTGGATTAGTCTCTGTGTCCTGTATTCTGTACCATTGGTCCACCGGCCTGTTTTGGTACCAGTACCATGCTGTTTTTGTTACTATTGCTCTGTAGTACAGTTTGAAATCTGGTATCACTATACCTCCTGATTCACATTTCCTGCTTAGAATTACTTTTGCTATTCTGGGTCTTTTATTTTTTCATATTAATTTCATGATTGTTTTATCTATTTCCACAAGAAATGCCGTTTGGATTTTGATTGGCATTGCATTGAACCTACAGAGAACTTTTGGTAATATCGCCATTTTGATGATGTTAGTTCTGCCTATCCATGAACAGGGTATATTTTTCCATCTTCTAAGATCTTCTATTTCTCTCTTTAGGGTTCTGTAGTTTTCATTGTATAAATCTTTCACCTCTTTTGTTAGGTTGATTCCCAAGTATTTTATTTTTCTTTTTTGAGGATATTGTGAATGGGGTGGTTTTCCTCATTTCCAGTTCAGAAGATTTGTCACTGATAATACAGGAATGCCTTTGATTTATGCGTGTTGATTTTATATCCTGCCACTTTGCTGAATTCATTTATTAGCTCTAGTAGTTTCTTTGTAGACCCTTTTGTGTCTTCTAGATATAGGATCATATCATCCGCAAATAGTGATAATTTAAGTTCTTCTTTTCCTATCTTAATGCCTTTAATTTCTTTTGTCTGTCTAATTGCTCTGGCCAGTATTTCAAGAACTATATTGAATAGAAGTGGTGAGAGAGGTCATCCCTGTCTTGTTCCAAATTTTAGAGGGAATGCCTTCAGTTTTTCTCCATTTAGAATGATGCTAGCCTGAGGCTTAGCATATATAGCTTTTACCATGTTGAGATAAGTTCCTGTTATCCCTAGTTTTTCTAGTGTTTTGAACATAAAGGGATGCTGTACTTTTTTGAATGCTTTTTCTGCATCTATCGAGATGATCATATGTTTCTTATCTTTAAGTCTATTGATGTGGTGAATAACGTTTATTGATTTCCGTATATTGAACCAGCCTTGCATCCCAGGGATGAATCCTACTTGATCATGGTGCACGATCTTTTTGATATGTTTTTGTATCTGATTTGCCAGAATTTTATTGAGGATTTTTGCATCTAAATTCATTAGGGATATTGGTCTGTAGTTTTCTTTCTTTGAGGTGTCTTTATCTGGTTTGGGAATCAGGGTGATATTGACCTCATAGAATGAATTTGGAAGTTCTCCCTCTTTTTCTATCTCCTGAAATAGATTGTGGAGTATTGGTATTAGTTCTTCTTTAAAGTTCTTGTAAAACTCTGCTGTATATCCATCTGGTCCTGGGCTTTTCTTGGTTGGTATTCTTTTGATGGCTTCTTCCATTTCCTCACTTGATATTGGTCTGTTTAGGTTGTTTATATGTTCCTGACTCAATCTGGGTAGTTCATATGTCTTAAGGAATTTATCGATGCCTTCACTATCTTCTATTTTATTAGAGTATAGGGTTTCAAAATAATTTCTAATTATCGTCTGTATTTCTGAATTGTCTGTTGTGATGTTGCCTTTTTCATCCCGTAAGCTGGTAATTTGGGTTCTCTCTCTTCTTCTCTTTGTTAGCGTGGCTAGTGGTCTATCAATCTTATTTATTTTTTCAAAGAACCAACTTTTAGTTTTGTCAATTTTTTCGATTGTTTCTTTTGTTTCAATTTCATTGATTTCAGCTCTAATTTTAATTATTTCTTGCCTTCTACTGTATTTGCTGCTGATTTGTTCTTCTTTTTCTAAGGCTTTGAGGTATAGTGTGAGGTCATTTATTTGTTGGCTTTTCCTTCTTTTAAGGAATGAACTCCATGAAATGAATTTTCCTCTTAGTATGCTTTCATAGTGTCCCAGAGATTTTGATATGTTGTGTCTTGAGTTTTCATTTACCTCTAAGAATTATTTAATTTCCTCTTTGATGTCTTCTGTAACCCTTTGTTCATTCAGTAGCATATTGTTTAATCTCCATGTGATGTAGGATTTTTCCTTTCTCATTTTATTATTGATTTCCAATTTCATTCCATTATGATCAGATAAAATGCATGGTATTATCTCTACTACTTTGTAATTGCTAAGATTTGCCCTGTGACATAATATATGGTCTATTTTTGAGAAGGATCCATGTGCTGCTGAGAAGAAAGTATATCTGCTTGATGTTGGGTGGTATATTCTGATATATCAATTAAGTCTAAATTATTAATTGTATTATTGAGCTCTATGGTTTCTTTATTCAGCTTTTGTTTGGAAGATCTGTCCAGTGGTGAGAGAGGTGTGTTAAAATCTCCCATGATTATTGTGTTGTGGTCTATTAGACTCTTGAACTTGAGAAGAGTTTGTTTGATGAATGTAGCTGCACCATTGTTTGGGGCATATATATTAATGATCGTCAAGTCTTGTTGGTGTATGGTTCCCTTGAGCAGTATGTAGTGTCCCTCTTTATCCCTTTTGATTAACTTTGGCTTGAAGTCTATTTTATTTGATACAAGTATGCACACCCCTGCTTGCTTCTGGGGTCCGTATGAGTGATATGATTTTTCCCAACCTTTCACCTTCAGTCTGTGTTTTTTCCTATCAGATGAGTCTCCTGTAAGCAGCATATTGTTGGATCTTTTTTTTTAAATCCATTCTACTAGCCTATGTATTTTGATTGGTGCATTTAAGCCATTAACATTTAGGGTTACTATTGAGATATGGTTTGTACTTCCAGCCATATTTGATTATGTATGTTACTTAACATGATTTGTTTTTCCTCTATGATTAGTTTTTCCTTTACTGTACTACCTCTCGATGTTGGTTTTCATTGTTATTTTTCATTTCCTCTTCCTGTAATGTTTTGCCAAGGATGTTTTGAAGAGCTGGTTTTCTAGCTGCAAATTCTTTTAACTTTTGTTTATTGTGGAAGATTTTTATTTCATCTTCAATCCTGAAGCTTAATTTCCCTGGATACATGGTTCTTGGTTGGAACCCTTTTTATTTCAGCGTTTGAAATATGTTGTTCCAGGATCTTCTAGATTTCAGAGTCTGTGTTGAAAGATCAGCAGTTATCCTGATTGGTTTACCCCCAAATGTAATCTGCTTCCTCTCTCTTGTGGCTTTTAAGATTCTCTCCTTATTCTGTATGTTGGGCATCTTCATTATTATGTGTATTGGTGTGGATCTCTTATTTTTTTTTAATTTGTTTTTAATATTTATTTTTTAGTTTTCAGCGGACACACTTGTTTGCATGTGGTGCTGAGGATCGAACCCGGGCTGCACGCATGCCAGGCGAGCGCGCTACCGCTTGAGCCACATCCCCAGCCCCAGTGTGGCTCTCTTATGATTTTGTACATTTGGCATCCTGTAGGCTTCTAGTATTTGGATTTCTTTTTCATTCTTTAAGTCTGGGAAGTTTTCTAGTATTATTTCATTGAATAGATTGCTCATTTCCTTGGTTTGGACCTCTATACCCTCTTGTATACCCATAACTCTTAGGTTTGGTTTCTTTATGTTATCCCATAATTCTTGGATGTTCTGCTCATGATTTCTTAACATTCTCACTGAGCTGTCTATGTTCTTTTCAAGTTGAAAAACTTTGTCTTCATTGTCTGAAGTTCTATCTTCTAAGTGTTCTACTCTGCTGGTAATACTCTCATTTGAGTTTTTAATTTGTTTTATTGTTTCCTGCATTTCCAGGATTTCTGTTTGTTTGTTTTTTATATCCTCTATCTCCCTATAGAGTTGATCTTTTGCTTCTTGGATTTGTTTATGTAATTCATTGTCAAAGTGATCTTTCATTGTCTGAATTGCTGTGTAATGTCTTCCTTGAGACTCCAGATCATCTGAAGCATGTATATCCTGAACTCTTTGTCTGACATTCCATCAGCTGCAGACATTACCTCATCTAATGTTGAATTGACCTGTATTGTTTGTGGTCCTTTCTTTCCTTTTCTTTTTATACTGCTCATGATTCTTTCTAGCTTTGTGAAACTGTTGTGTTAATGTTTTTCCCCTTATATGTTTGTATTGTTCTTATATAGCTCCAAAATCCCTCTTTTGCAGAGAAAGACAATGTTAACTGTTCCCAATATCAACAGTATATCATCTAAGCACAAGTTTTCATTATTAATACATTTACAGTTGGATTCTAAGTCTATAGATATTGGTTTTAATTATTACTTAAGAATATATTCATGGGCTGGGGATGTGGCTCAAGTGGTAGCGTGCTCGCCTGGCATGCGTGCGGCCCAGGTTCAATTCTCAGCACCACATACAAACAAAGATGTTGTGTCTGCCGATAACTAAAAAATAAATATTAAAAAAAAAGAATATATTCATTAGTTTCATAAAAGGCATACCATATCTGGTGGCGTATAGAAAATTTAATTTCAGACGAAGGATGTTATACTTAGAGGGAAAGGAGTGAGGGTATGAGGTTAAACTAACTTAGCACCTTTGGAGAACTCTAACCAATAGACTGGTAGTTTATGGAAGAATGTATAGACTCAACCTCCTATCTGTATTTAGATAGTTTCCCTATATATAGATAGCAAAAGTTAGGAGATTGAAAGTGGGATAGAGAGAATACGAATGAAAAAAAAAGAAAAAAATAACAAGGAAGAAATGAGAAATAAGAGAGAAGGAAAAGGAAAGTAAGATAGAAATAAAGAAAAAAAATGGGGGGGGAGGTGGAGTATATGCCATTCCTCTATATTATATTACTTTGTTAATTCAGTTGTTCATGCACAGTTCCTGGTTTCACATATGTTGAAGTTGTGGAAGAGAGAGAAGAAAAGAGAGAAAGAAAGAGAAAAAAGGAAAAAAAAAAAAAGAAGTCTCTCAGAACACTGTTTTCCTTGCTTCCAGTAGGTGGCGTTGTCTATTCCTAGCTTGAGCCTCTGTATTCAGGGTGGTGGGTATAGGCAGTGTGAAAGGACATGAGCTTCCACCTGTATCTTCCCTACTCTAGTCTCTGAGGTGGAAACCAGGTGCCTGTACAGTTGTTTTGCGTTGATAGCTACAACCCCCAAAAGCTTGTGGGAAATATTTTGAGTTATCGCAACTAAGGGTGGGGGAGTTGGAAACCTGGTACCTGGATCAGCCGCAGAACCGTGCTGGTAGCCACACCCCTTTGATGGGTTTTAAGGTTGATGGGCTTCCTCGGGACTAGCACACGGTGTGGGGCCGGGCTTCCTCCTCCTGTCTGGCTTGTCTGGCGCTGGGCTTCCTGCTCCGGTCTGCTTCCTCCTCTGGTCTGGCTTGTCTGGCACCGGGCTGCTTCCTCCTCCTACTTTCTTTGCTGCAACTATTTCCTACTTTAAGCTGATACTGACTCCAAGAAGCTATGGTTGCTATGGTCATTAGTGATTTTGTCCCCGTGCCTAAAACACCTGACAAGAACAACTTAGAGGAGGAAAAGTTTATCCGGGGGTCACGGTCTCAGAAGTTTTAGTCCATGATCACCTGACTAATTGCTCTGTGCCTAAGGAAGGCAATGCAGGAGGAAAGCCGCTCAGATCCGGGCATCCCAGAAGCAGAATCCACAGTATTTATGTAACTCCCAGATTTCATAAGTTAATAGTCCAGCTCCCGCACACCGGGGCCCCAAGGCAGGTGCTGAGCGGGTTCCGTCAGCCCTAGACACAAAATCACCATTTTTTACTTCAGTAGTGATCGGGTGTCCTCACAAGGAGCCTTCAGGCACCCAAGCTCATGGGGGACACAGGCTGGTCAGCATCAAGGGAGAACAAGGGGGCTGGAACCAGAAGAGCCCCCCTTTATTCTTAATATATATCTTTCTAGGTATTTAGATAACCTGTAGTTGTTAATCCATAAAATAATTAACATATGTTGAGAAACTGATGTGACTCCATTTTTGAGAAACCAGCTTCTACCTCAAGGCCTGTCCTAAGGAAGGGGGCATGACCCTTGTCCTGGGAAAAACCCACAGAGCACTCCTAGGCACATACCCACCCTGCTGAGTCGTTTGTCTACAAATAACAGGAGAGTTCTGTGGCGCCAGGTGTCCCTGACTCAGTCAGGCTAGGTGAGGACCCATAGCAACCCCCCTAGCAACCTCCAATCAGCATGAGACAGGGAAAATACCTGGGATGCCAGATGACCCCCCAGTAGTTTATGGTGGTTGATAACATGTTGGGGAACCATGTAGTTTAGCACGTACACCCCTCATGGCCTAAACCAATCAGTTCAAAGGAATCCCCCCCCTTGTACTAACCAATCACCCTACCCAACTTGTTCCCGCCAGTGAATCTGCTAATCAACGTTAAGAGTTGTTGTTTGATTTTCCCGTGGTATGGAATGACTTTCTGTGTGATGTTGTGACACAGAGTATCCCCCAAAACCTATAAAACCTCACTGGACAAAGGACCGGGAGTCACTCCTGGGACCACTGCGCTGGGAACGGTTGTGAGTCCAGGCTCCAGCTGGCAATAGACTCTTGTGTGATTGCATTGGATTCGGCTCCTGGAGGTCTACTGGGGTCCCCCGAATCTGGCCTTACAACGTCTAATTGTTTAGTTAAGATATATTTGTCTTATTTGTTTTTCTTCAACAGAAAACCCATAATTTATACGTTTTATACGTACATTTATCTAATGTTCTGCCTTTTAGTTACAGATATTTGAGATAAATGTATTTTGCTATAAATTTGCTTTTAAGAGAAAATACAACCTTCAAGTAATTTCTAATTCTCAAAGTTATTGTACAAACCTTTATAAGATGATAAATAAATATAATTCTATCTACAAAAATATCCAAGAACTTTAACTATATTTTCATTGATATTTCTTTTTATCAAAGTACAAATAATTTGTTTAGACTCAAAGGTTTTCAAAAATTGTTCCAAAGTATAACCAGGAAAAATTCTAGAAGAAATTCTAGAAGAAAAAGATGCTTCAACAGAGAGGAAGCACACATTGGAGGTCCTAAGAAGAAATAATCTCTGGGTAAAACAAGGTCTTTATATTCTAGATTTTAATGATAAAACTGTTTTCCTAAATAAAAAGATCTTTATATCATTATCTAAGCATATGATATAAAAAGTTAAAACAGGGCTGGGGATGTGGCAAGTGGTAGCGCGCTCGCCTGGCATGCTTGCGGCCCGGGTTCGATCCTCAGCACCACATACAAACAAAGATGTTGTGTCTGCTGAAAACTGAAAAATTGCCGCAGTCTGGCTGGGCACAAAATCACGAGCCACTCACAGCTTTGTAGATTCAAACAGCAGTTCTTTATTCCCGATCTCACACCGACACTCTACAATCACGTTCTGAGGCAAACACGTTCTGGGGGAAAATCCCAAAATACTCTCTGAATCCCGGGAGAACTCAACGGGAACTACAGGAGTGGGCACGCCTGAGGCAGCAGAATACGCCCTATTCCCAGCAGGGTACACCTTAAACCTTGAACCGCCCTAAACCCAAGGAGAGCCCTAAACCCGGATCCGCCCTGGTCCTTGAGCAAGGTCACTTTACATGCAGTGTCACTGCAGATGACCTGGGCAAGTCCATTTCCACGAGTCCTTCCTCTAAGCAACATGGGGTACGCTGGCAAGGAAGTTGTCATACCTACTTGGCTAATGGCTCTCAGCAAAAAATAAATATTAAAAATTAAAAAAAGGTTAAAACAATTTTAAAAAGAGATTTATATGTACTGGACTGACCATAAAAATTTTAAATGATTAATTCAAGGATATTTCAGGCTATTTTCCTAATCTTATTAACTGATGTGAGCTAAAATTTTGTCCATATTTTGACATGATAAAAACCTATTAAAATGTTAAGTTTATTTCCTTTAAGGAAGGTCTTTATTGCCTAAAAATTCTTACTGCTTAAGCCAAAGATTAAATTTGGTGAATAAATTCACATCCTCAGTTAAACACTACATATATTGACCTATTGACTTAGATCCCAATTTTGACAATTGTCCTTGGAGACTAAATCTGATTGATTCAAAGACACAGTTAATTCTTACATATTTTGTTTGTTGGATGATTATGAAATTTGGGAGAACATTTTATTAGGGCTGAGGTTCTCCAAATTAAAGTCATATGTTAATTTTTTTTTAAGAGAGAGTGGAGAGAGAGAGAGAGAGAGAGGGAATTTTTTAATATATTTTTTTTTTTTTTAGTTTTTTCGGCAGGCACAACATCTTTGTTTGTATGTGGTGCTGAGGATGGAACCCGGGCCGGACGCATGCCAGGCGAGTGTGCTACCGCTTGAGCCACATCCCCAGCCCCGATATGTTAATTTTGAACAGTAAAGGTTAAAAACTTTAAAAATTCACTAATATTATATAAATGCTGACTGGCTTTGATATAAGGAGAGTAACTAAGAACAGAGTAGGGACAAAGAGCATGAGAA
Source organism: Callospermophilus lateralis (assembly GCF_048772815.1). Lineage (NCBI taxonomy): Eukaryota > Metazoa > Chordata > Mammalia > Rodentia > Sciuridae > Callospermophilus > Callospermophilus lateralis. The sequence goes on along the minus strand of NC_135315.1, from coordinate 470,030 downwards.
GAAGATTAACATTAAACAGGGATGAGAGGTGGGAGGGAAAGGGAGAGAGAAGGGAAAATGCATGGAAATGGAAGGAGACCCTCAGGGTTATACAAAATTACATACAAGAGGAAGCGAGGGGAAAGGGAAAAATAATACAAGGGGGAGATATGAACTGCAGTAGAGGGGGTAGAGAGAGAAGAGGGGAGAGGAGGGGAGGGGAGGGGGGATAGTAAAGGATAGGAAAGGCAGCAGAATACAACAGATACTAGTATGGCAATATATAAATCAATGGAAGTGTAACTGATGTGATTCTGCAATCTGTATACGGGGTAAAAATGGGAGTTCATAACCCACTTGAATCAAAGTGTGAAATATGATATATCAAGAACTATGTAATGGGCTGGGGATGTGGCTCAAGCCGTAGCGTGCTCGACTGGCATGTGTGCGGCCCGGGTTCGATCCTCAGCACCACATACAAACAAAGATGTTGTGTCTGCTGAGAACTAAAAAAATAAATATTAAAAAATTCTCTCTCTCTTTCTCCCTCCCCCACTCTCTCTCTCTCCCACTCTCTCTTTAAAAAAAAAAAAAAAGAACTATGTAATGTTTTGAACAACCAACAATAAAAATAAATAAAAAATAAATAAATAAAAATAAATAAATAAATAAATGCTGACTGGACCTATTATCCATAAAGAATATGGTAAGATTATTCCCTACACTGGGAAATAACCTTAATTAAATTTTTTAAAGACAATTGGAAAACACCTAATTAATAAGTAATATTCTAAAATATAGAGATATTTTGAGACCTTCTCTCAAAAAGAGATTAAAAGTCCTTTCTAAATTGTTAGGATGGATCAACTAGTCTATATTAGAAAATTACAATAATCAATAAAAGGTAAATCTATTCTTATCATTTAAATACTTGTACTATTATCTATAACTTAAACTGATGATACTATGGCTTATGCCAAACCTTTACTCAATTTTATTAAATAAATAAAAGGGGAATACAGGACCCCAGAGAGACACACTAGATCTTACAAAATATTTTAAATTTTTTTCTTAAATTGTAATATTGAGAGTCTTAATGTTTCTGAACATGATTCAGTAAATTAAATTAGATTTCAAGGGAGAATTTAAACCAGTCATCATGATAATGACTGAGAAACCTGATTCAGAAAGGTAAATTTCCAGCTATATACTTTATAGTCATGCAGCTTCATGAGCTTTTCAGGTAAGTAAAAATTATGAAAAGACGTGTACGGACCCATTTCCCAGGTCTACCTTTAATGTACATTGCAGTGTGAACTGGAAAGTCCATCCATGAAACTAGATTAATCGTCCTGACTGTAATGGTCAGATATATGTTGAGCCTATGGTAAACAGGCTGTCTGAAAGTATCTTTTGAGAACAAGACAGCATATGAAAAACCTCAATCAGCCAATTATGCTGGTCTTTATCGATTAAGACTACATTTACCGATATAGACAATTGTTGGAAAGACTCTTAAAACAGATTTTTCCAAGAGTATTTACATTACTGACAGACCTAATTAACTCCTTAAACGTGAGAATTAAGGAAAAAGATGATAGATATCCTGTAGCCTATAAGAATATAACTTATTGTATCACTAGATATTGCCAGCTAATATTCGAGAGCTATAACATGTTGAAGTTAATGTTCAGGCTTTAAAATAGGTGCATGTCAATTAACCAGACCTAGGCAAGCTGCTGGTCTCATGATCCTTGAAGAGATTACTTTAAATATTAATCCTTGTTTTTTCAATTGCAGCCTTTGTTGCTGTATCTTAAAACTTACAACACATGGATTTTCTTGATGTTTTCCTTAAATTACTTCCAAGATCCTCATGGTCAGATAAGGATGAAAACTAAGTTATAATGCTCTAGAAGACAATGTAATGAATAATGTGAGTGAGCCCTTTGCTCTATGGTTTATGAAAAGGCCTAAAGGCCATGCCAATGAAAATGTCTATGTTACTATGGCCAAATGCAATGCCTCCCAATAACATTGGGAAAAGATTAAAAATCTTCTGATGAGTGTTTGGCAAAGTAATAATAATAACCTGGATCTTCCAAGTTGGTTGTGTTACTAAAATGATGTGTTTTCTACTAATTCCTTTTGTGTTTCAAAAGATCGTGATGACCTTGGACCAAAAATCCAGAGACTGAAAGATAGAATTCCCAGCTGCTTTTTTTAATATGAAGAAAGGGGGAATATGTGGGAGGCTGACCAGCACATGACTGGGTCTGACTCTCCTGCTGAGCAGTGTGGCATCCGGCGGTCATGCAGCTGGGTAACCGGGTCTTCTGGGGCTCCAGCGACTTCCTACATCCCCGTGGGTGGAGCTGTGCTCACCTGTTCCTTTGTAATATTACCCCTTGCCCTGTTGGGGATAGAATGTTCCATGGAAGCACCTTGTGTGTGACCCCTCCTCTTACTCTGCCCTTGGGTGTGGCCTTCCTAGATGTCAGTCAACCTGCTGACAGCGACATCAGGAAGCTAGACTCAGCCCCCCCCCCAAACCTGACCCCCTGCCTCATTTGAATAGCTTCTTCTCAATAATAGGGGTCAGCACCTGCTCTCTCTCTCTCTCTCTTTCTGCAGACCCTTAAGGTCAGAGGAGCCGTCACAGCACCCACAAACAGAAAGGTATTTCTGTCTCTTGTGTGGTTATTTTGTGCAGCCTACTTAGCCTAGTTCCCCTGGGGTGACCCCTGAGTATTTTAGTCGTTAGTAACTCGCCAGTATTCCATAAGCAGCTCACAGGACCGAGCCTCTCAGTCATGTCCCTAATTGATGGGTACGGAGATCGGAGCAGGATCCCACTCTGTGGGTGGTGGTACATGCCAGGGGTGCCAGGACCAGAAGGACCAGGGTGGTGCTCCAAACAACCACCAGGATAAAGCAGGACTGCCTAGAGGCAGGTCCCCAGCACTGTGTTTCCCCACAGCGCCCCTTGGGACCCATGCACTGTTCTCTGGAATTCTTTCTTTTTGGGTCCTGGGGGTTGAACCCAGGGGCCTGTGAATTGTAGCCAAGCACTCTACCACTGAGCTACACCCCAGCCCTGTTTTTATATGTATTTTTTTAGTTGTCGAGAGAACTTTGTTTTTATTTATATGTGGTGCTAAGAATCAAACCCAGTGCCTCAGAGCGCTCCACCACTGAGCTACAACCCCAGCCCTTTTCATTTTACCTTGAGACAGAATCTCGCTGTACTTCCCAGGCTGGCCTTAAGCTTGCCATCCTCCTGCCTCAGCCTCTGTGTTGCTGTGATCACCACATGCCTGGCTTCTTTCCTAGAGGTCATGTCAATACCTGTTTTCATGTGCAGTTAATATGCATCACCGGGGAAGATTCTTGGGACCAGGAGCCCCTAGGGGCCTGGAAAGCCATTCTCAGGAGCTGTGTTCTCAGGGTGAGCAGCAGGACATGCTGACACTTGGAGGAGGAACTGGCCTTTGCCAACAACCCAGGTAGGACACCTCAGTTTCACCCACATGGAAGCTGCCAGGAAGTCTGTGGGCAGGGAGACAGCAGGATGGAGGTCCCTGTGCTGGCCTCCATGGGAGGCCAGAGGGCCCTGGGTGCTGCTCCATGTGACTGGCCTTACAAGGTGACAGCAGGAACAATCCTCACCAGCCCTGGTGTAGTCCCTGAGCACAGCCCCAGATGCAGACTTGGGACAGGCTGAGTTGGGGCGGGGGGAGGCCCAAACTTGGGCATTTGTCGGGGGCTGCCCTGCATGAAGATGCTTTTAAGTCCTGATGCACAGGGTTCTGGACAATCACTGCATTCAGTCTAGCACAGTAGTGCCAGGTCTCAGTGATGTGGGCGTTCCCCCAGCTCAGACAACAAGGCGTGGCTCCGGGAGTAGCTTGAGTCAGCCTCACCTGTTCCTTTGTGATCTTACCCCTTTGCCCTTCTTGGGTAGAATGTTCCATGGGACCTCCCCTTTTGTGTCCCCTGTATAAGAATAAAGCATTCCAGTGGCTCTCTCTCTTTCCACAGACCTTTAAGGTCAGTGCGCCCTCTTGGATTTTGAAAGGCATTTCTGTGTGTTTGCGTGCTTTCTTTGCCATTTTCTTGAGTTATTGGAAGAGTCAGATTTTGTGAACCCAGCATTAGGTCCCCAGCTAGGATAGATGGCGACAGGCATTGGTGAGGACCAGGTCCAGGGATCCAGGGTGGGCGTGTGACTGTGCAAAAGGGTCTGTGTGGACACAGCCAGGGGCTGGCCAGACACACAAGGGCCTCCAGCTCCTGCAGACATGTGGCTGGATTCTGAGCATGTGGGAGCCCTAAGGACTCTGGGTGCAGAAGGGGCAGGTCTAGCTTCCCAAGGAACGTCTTCAGAAGGCCAGAGTCCCCCACATTGGGTGAGAGAAAGGAAAGTGTCAGCCAGGTGCTGTGATCTCAGCTACAGAGAAGGCCGAGGCAGGAGGAACACAAGTTCCAGGCCAGCCTGGAGAACTTAGCAAGAACCTGTCCCAAAATAAAAAAGGTCTGAGGGTGTACACTGGTAGAAAACCAACCCTGGGGTTCAGTCCCGAGTATCAAAGGAGAAAGGAAGGAAAGAAAGAAGGGAGAAAGGAGGGAAAGAGAAATGAAGGGAAAGAGAAATGAAGAGTCAAAGACAGTCCGTGCTGTGCGGGGGGTGGGGGGGGGTCAGCAATGTCAGGTCAGCAAGCCCCCGGCCCGGCCAGCGCAGAGCCTTCTCATCAGAAGGCGCCTTCCCTCAACAGGCGCCCTGCCCAATGCTGCGCTCAGGCTTGAGACCTAGGGGAGCCGTTAGCTCAGGCTGGTCTCTGGGGCTGAGGTGGCACACTCACCAGAGCTGCAGCTTCACCCTCTGGCCTAGTCATCCAGCAGGATGGTGGATCCCTGTGAAAGTGTGGCAGGGCTTAGGAGTGGGCCGGCTGCCTCTCAGGAGAGCACTGCAGGAAACCAGACTTCCTGGGAGAGAGAGGGTTTACAGGGAGATGGAGACCTGTTTGCCCAGTCCCGTTTGCCCACATACCTGCCCGCAACTCGAGCGGCCACCAACTGTCCCCTCCTCCCTCAGCATCACTGCCCGCCTCCATGAGGACCCACCCACCCGCTGGGCAGCCATCAGCCCTGCTCTCTGACTGGGCCCCTGGGTCCCCAGGGGGTGGGGACACAAGCCAGGAGAGTTAGGTTTGCCCTGTGACCTGTGACGTGGGCTTGGACCTTGTGCCCCCATGAGCTATTCTCAGGCTACAGGGAGCCCACATGTAACCTGTGGCCAGCGAGTTTCCTGTGGGGCTGTGGCCAGGTGGGTGCTGTGCCCTGTCCTGGGCTGGTCCTCCTTCCTTCCCACCACCTCTGTCCCTCACTCTGAAGGCCCCACACTGCACACAAAGCTTCAGCACAGGCTTACTTCCTAGGGGCCAGGGTGAGGAGCCATTCTGTGGCAGAGTCCTAAGGTCCACACCAGGGACCTGAAATAGGAGTACAGGGGTAGGGTGAGATGGGAAGCGACCCCGTTGCACAGGCTGGACTCCATCCCGGGAGGAAAGAGCTCAGGCCTCTGGCTGCAGGGGGCTCTGAGCTGCAGCTGTGGCCCTGTTCACCCTTCTCTCCCCAGGCTTTTCTGGTCATCAGTATACATTTCTTCTGAAAGAAAAGAAACGCTGGTGACAGAACTCAGGGCCTTGTGCATGCTAGGCAAGCTCTCTGCCACTAAGTTACACCCTGGTACTAAAAAGATTAATGAATATATATATTTGGTTCCAGGGGTTGAACATGGGCACCCTTAATTACTGAGGCACATCCCCAGCCCTTTTAGTTTTTTATTTAGAGACAGGGTCTCACTAAGTTGCTTAGGGCCTTGCTGCCTTTCGAGGCTGGCTTTGAACTTGTACCTGCCTCAGCCTCTGAGTCACTGGATTAAGGCGTGCGTCCCTGCACTGGGCTTCAATATATATATATATTTCAGTTGTAGTTGGACACAGTACCTCTATTTTATTCATCTGTTTTCATGTGGTGCTAGGTGAGCACTCTACCACGATACCACAACTCCAATAAATATGTTTAAGAAAAATATCCTTCCTCACTCCAGCAGAACCCATTCTTCTGCTTCCCCGAGAAACCACCGCCTGCGGCCACTTGTGGCTGGGACCCAGGCGTGGAGGCCAGAGGAAAGGGGGACACAGAGCTGAAGGAAGCCTGCAGAGTGCCCAGCAGCCCTCCCAGAAGAGGTACCAGAAAACTCAGTCACAAGACCCCAAGCCTGGGGCAGCGAGGCCGCTGGGCTTTGTGGTCCTTGGTCTGTTGCAGGTGGGACTCTCGTGGAAGGGGTCACTAAGCACTGGGATCCAGAGACTCGCCTGGGAAACTTGATGGGCATGTCCCACCCTGAGGGACAGGGTCCCCAGCACTCTGGGACCCGCAGCCAGCGGCGGGGCTTGGGGGAAGGGGACTCCAGGGGGAAGGGGACCCCGCCCGGTCCTGCTCAAGTTCCTGCTCACGAGAGCCGGCTAGCCTGCAGGACGTCTGCTTACGGCCACCGGCCACCGGGTAAGGCCAGCACGGTGTGCGCCAGGCACAGAGTCGGAGAAAGCAGTGTTGGGGAGCGCTGGGGACCAGGAGGGACCCAGCAGCAGTGGTGGGATGCGGGGCCGGCAGAGCGGGGCTGGGAGGGAGGCGGTGGGAGAGTGGGGGGCGGGGAGCCCGTGTGGGGTGGATGCGCAGTGAAGCCACCGGGGTCCACGTCCAGACGCACCTGTAGCTCACCTTCTTTTGAGGCCCAGATTTAGAAGAGGTGTTCGTTCTAAGGCGACCAGGTCTTGACCTTAAGGCAAGGGCAGTTTTAGACCTTCCCTTGAGGAAGGGGCCCAGCACCCAGAATTGGGCTGATTTTCCTTGCGATCTTCTCTACTCAGCTACGTTAATCAGCATGTCTAATCACTTTCAACAGAAGGTTTGGTTAAGCAATCTGTAAGGCTTCATTTATCCACTCATTATTTCAGTGTATTCCTATGGAAAACCCACAGCACACTGCGCTGGGGGGATCCTGGGTACTGGAGAACAACAGGACTGTGATGATTACATTTATTTTTATTTTTTGTGGTACTAGGGACTGCTCTACTACTACTGTTCCACAGGGGTGTTCTACCACTCAGCTATGGCCCCAGATCTTTTTACTGAGACCAGGACTCACTAAAGTGCTGAGGCTGGACTTGAACTTGCTTACTAGCCTCCTGCTTCAGATCCCTGAGTCTGGGATTACAGGTGTGCACCACCAAACTCAACCCCAGGTTGTTAATTTTGTGTCAACTTGAATGGGTAATGGTGCTCAGTTATTTGGTCAAACATCATACTGTGTATTTCTGTGAAGTTGTCTTTTTGTCTTGAAATTAACATTTAAATCAATGGATAGAAGTAAAGTAGATTGCCCTCTGTCATATGGGTGGGCCTCACCTAATCATTTGAAGGCCTTAACAGAACTCAACTTCCTGAGAAGCAAAGAATTCGGCCAGCAGATAACCTTTGGACTCCGACTACAACTCTTCCTTGGGCTTCCAGCTTGCCTAGCCACCACTGCAGATGCACTTCCACAGTTCCTCAAAGAACCTACACACATGGCTTGTTCTGGTGTCTCTGCAGAATCCTGACCGATACAAGGAACAAGAGACTATCCTACCCTCAAGGAACTGAGGTCTGGACACACATGCTAATCAGACAATCTCGTGCCAAACAAAAAACACAACCTGCAAATTTACGAAAACCTCTCAGGACGTTTCAGATATTTCCCTTGGTGGAGGCCACTTTGTCACCCATCTGGAATTGCTAGTCAAGGGGCCAACAGGGCGGGGCAGCATCAGTGAGCAGAAGAAGGAAGGTCCAGCCAGTGGCAGGGTCAAGGCTAGGTCAAGGCAAGGGCAAAGTCAAGAGCAGGTGGAGGTGGGGCCGCGCAGCACCTCAAGGAGGGAGAGGCACAACCGAGACCCCGTCCTTTGAGAGCCCGGCCTTCCCAGCACAATTCGGCAGCTGCAGTAGTGCCTGTGGGACAGAGGCGGCTCCCTTTCCACCCTCTCTGACCATCCTATTCCGGGGCCAGTTCGGACAGCACCGAGGGGAGTAGCAGGCCCAGCGCAGTGGGGGGCGTCCAGGTGCGCAGCGGGCCGCGCGGGGCCGACCGCCGCCCTCCCGGCCCCGCCCCCAGGCTCTCACCCAATCCGCGTGCGCCCACCTGCTCCCGGCCCCGCCCCCAGGCTCTCACCCAATCCCCGTGCGCCCACCTGCTCCCGGCCCCGCCCCCAGGCTCTCACCCAATCCCCGTGCGCCCACCTGCTCCCGGCCCCGCCCCGGACCTGCCCTCCCCGGCCCTCGCCGGGTTCTGCGCGGTCCAGTCCCGCCCCCTGCCCTCCGCCACCCAATCCCCGCGAGGGCCGGGTCGGCTCCGCGCAGCCGCCGTCGCGCGTCGCAGTCGGGCGAGAGCGGGGCGGCGCGCGGCGGGACATGGAGGAGCTGCTGCAGCGGGAGCTGGGCTGCCGCTCGGTCAAGGCCTCGGGTCACTCCGGAGGCGGGTGCATCAGCCAGGGCCAGAGTTACGACACGGACATTGGACGGGTGTTTGTGAAAGTGAACCCCAAGTCGGAGGTAGGGCGCCCCGGCGCGCGGGCCGGCGCGGGATCGCAGTGCGGGTTCGGGCCGCGGTCGGGGATCCCGGGCCGGGCTCGCGTCCCGGTTCGGGGGCAGCGTCTGGGTCCGGGTCGCTCGGGGAGCTGGGGCGGGGACCGGGTCGGGACCCTGGCGCGGCGGCGTGGTGCGGCCCGGGCGGTTTCCCCGCCGTGGGGTGCCCTTCAGGAGACCCGGTGTGCGCGCGGGTCTGAAGGAGCTTCAGGGATGGGCGGCCCTGGGTGGTCGCGAGCGCGACTCCGCCCTCCTCCAGATGGGCGTCCTGCCTTAAGCTGCAGCCGGGTCGCCCAGTCCTTTAGGGAGTGAGCAGGACCGGGCATTGCCTTTAAGTCCCACAGACCTCACATCCTCTCTCGCTGCTTATCTGCCTCCTAGAATTCATTCTGAGCTGGGCCTGGTGGCGCAAGCCCGTGACCCCAGAGACTCCGGAAACTGAGACCGAAGGACTGCAAGTTCGAGGCCAGCCTCAACAACTTAGTGAGGCCCTAAGCAACTTAGTGAGACCCTTTCTCAAAATAAAAAAGGGCTGGGGTATGGCTCAGTGGTTGAGCATCCTTGGGTTCAATCCCTGGTACCAAAAGAAAATAAAAGAATTTATTCTGGAAGTTATTTCCATTTTCTTCTCAGAAAGGAGTTCTCCTTTCCAGGATGCAAGATGATCTCAACTCTGAAATCTTTCTGTTCTCACACCCCAGCCTCCAGACCAGCCTGCCCTCCAGTCTTACCTAGGGTTACATAGGTCTGTCCCAAGCATGGGTACTCATGTAGCAGTGTCCTGCCTCCTCATGTTCTGCAGCAGGTGTCTCTGTTCTGTTTTCTGTGGTATCCACCCTTTCACATCTCATTCCCCCTTCTCCTGGCATTTGCAGTCAGAACTGATTACAAGGCAAGTGAATGTTTTCTGTTGATTAAAATGGAAACACTTAGTGCTTTTATTTAATTTAATTAATTTATTTATTTAGTGGTGCTGGGGATTGAACCCAGGGCCTTGGGCATGTTCTTTACCACTGAGCCTCGCCCCCAGCCCCAGAGATGCTTTTTAAACACTGTTCTGTGGCTGTTTGTTTAGGTTCTTTACTTGCTACATCAGTGAAGTCCATTTTCTTTTTGCCAATCTTCCTTCTAGTTTTTTGTTAGATAGTTCTAATATGTAATTTTACCTTTGATCTGCTCATGAGTAGCAGTTTTCTTTAGTTGAGAACTTTAGGCATGTAGCAGACAGTGTTTCTGTGAAGGAGCTGGGTTTCTAGGCCCTCTTTCATCAGTCCCTGCATCTTTTTTTTTTTTTTTTAAATACCAGGATTGAATCCATGGACACGTAATCACTGAGCCCCATCCCCAGTCCCTTTTTTAAACAGAACAAAACAACAAAAAAAAGCATTTTATGTAGAGAGAGGGTCTCACTGAGTTGCTAAGTGCCTTACTAAGTTGCTGAGGTTGGCTTTGAACTTGCAATCCTCCTGTCTTAGCCTCCCGAGTAGCTGGGATTACAGGCACACCACCACTCCCGGCTCTCCCTGAATCTTTTGAAATCTATCTATTACTTAGTCTCCATAACCAGTATCACTGGGCAGCCATTACACTGGAGAATCTGTCAGACATTCCTCTTTTTTTTTTTTTCTTAATATTTACTTTTTAGTTGTAGTTGGACACAATACCTTTATTTTATTTATTAATTTTTATGTGGTGCTGAGGAGCGAACCCAGGACCTTGTACATGTGAGACAAGTGCTCTACCACTGAGCTACAACCCCAGCCTCTCAGTTTCCTGCTCAGGAGTTGATAAGCCACCTGAGAAAATGAAATATTTAGTAAAGAAATAAGAGACAGAGCCAGAATTAGGTTCAAAGAGGAGTGTCTGAGAGGCTGGGCTGTGGCTCAGTGGTAGAGCGCTTGCCCACATGTACAAGGCCAGTTTACATTGGAGCTGGAACAGAACTGCTAGAAAATGGCTCCCGGCTTTTATTTATGGGAGGGTATATCAAAGACAGAGAGAAGGTTTCCTCAGGAGGAGGCTTGCTTCTTGGTGTGGCAGGGGACTTGCAGCAAACAGGTTGATTGGCATATTCGCCAGCCACACCCCTCTCTGAGTGGCTGGCTATATGGCTCCAGCAGGTCACCCCATCTCTGGTGCTATGTGGAACCTGTGGCAGAGTTAGATAGGATGTCACATGTCCTGGGTGATCTCAAACTAGCAGGAGTGCCACTGTGAGTTCTCAGCAGACTTTCCTACCCAATGGTTTCCATGCCGATTGGGTTCACGCACATTTCACAGATGGCTCCTGGCATCAACCAATATCTAGTAAGTGGAGACAGGGCCTGGTTGTTCCCCTTTATCTCCTAAAGAGAATGTTGTAAAAGTTCCATCTGGGATACAGCTCTTCCTGCTCAGTGACTTTGGCTCTCTAAGGTGATGAAGTATTGAGAATGGACTATGTCAGTGTTAGCTGCTAACTCAGTTAATTATGGCAGCAAGCCTATGCAGTTTAGTATTAACCCCACTTTTCAGATAAGGAAACTGGGCCATAGAAAGCTTAAATAACTTGCCCAAGGTCACAGAGTTAGCGACTATGAGAATAAGTAGACTATGGCAGCACTGTTCCTAATAGCCCTGGTATGGAAGCTCGGTCGTCCATTACCAGTAGAATGGGTGACTACCAGTCGGAGTGGTCACAGCAGTGGAGCCCTGTGCGCAGTAAGCATGAGCTCCGACTGATGTTGCACCCACACAGGGTGCAGTGTGGAGTAAAGGGGCCGGATCCCAGAGACCACGTGACTATAAGATGACCAAGCACGCAAAATAAGTCTTGGTGCAAGTTCAGGCAGAGGCTGCTTCTGGTGGGTGGGTGGATAGCACTGGATGGTGGATGAGGGTTTCTGGATCATGGAGGTATCTGGACTCTTGTTTTGGGCTGTGGTTGTGTTGTGGGAAGTGATTGAGTTGGGCACTGATGAACCACACACCTTCCTGTATATATTTCTTTTTTTTTTTTTCCTAAAGAGAGAGAGAGAATTTTTTTTTTAATATTTATTTTTTAGTTTTCGGCGAACATAACATCTTTGTATGTGGTGCTGAGGATCGAACCCGGGCCGCACGCATGCCAGGCAAGCGCGCTATTGCTTGAGCCACATCCCCAGCCCCCCAGTATATATTTCAGTTTCAGTTTTCCTTAAAGGGCTGGGTAGGTGGGTACAGTGGCCATGCCTGTAATCCGTCAGTTTGAGGCAGGAGGGTCGCAAGTTTGAAGCTAGCCTCAGCAACTTAGTGAGACACTTTCTCCAAATTCAAATAAAGAGAGTATTTTACAAGGGAGGAATTTGGCTTGGGGTTGTAACTTAGTGGTAGAGTGCTTGCCTTGCACGTGTGAGGCCCTCAGCACCACATAAAAATAAAGAAATAAAAATAAAGATAATGTGTCCATCTACAACTAAAAAAGTATTTTAAAAAAACCAAAGAAGAATTACCTAGAATGGGAAGTTAGGGAACATTTCTTTGGTCAACTGAAACAAATGTCAAGTTGGAATCTGAAGGGTGACTAGGAAGAAACTGATATGGCAAAAGAGGTGGGGATAGTGTGTTACACGAGGTGGCATTACTGTGGGGCTTTCAGGCTGCAGAAGGTAAGGAACTGAAAGAATCCCAGAGCCTCAAGGGGTATGTGTGGGTGCACATGCCCCAGAAAAAGGTGGAAAGTGGGCAGGAAGCCAGAGGGTTGCAGGCTTGTGTTACCAGGGTCCGATTTGCCTTAAAGAGGAATCATGCTGTGTTGTGAGCAGGGAGACCCAGTGGAGGGTGGTCCCTGTAGTCCTGAGACTGAGGTGGGAGTGGTGGAGATGAGCCGTTTGCAGTGCCTGGTAGCAGGTGGCATAGAACTTGGTGGTCCATTTAATGAAAGCGGCCCCAGGTTCCTGGCCACCTGCCTCCTCCCTGTGGAACAGGACTGTGGCTGAGATGCTATTTGAGGGTAATGAAAGAACCCATGTATGCGGGGACATGTGACTAAATCAGGGTACGCCAGGTGAATTTGGGCTGACTGAATAAAGACACAGACACAGAAAGTACCTTTTTCTTTGGGTTCAGTGACGACTCCTCAGCCACAGCTCCCACGGGGGACAAGGCAGGCAAGAAAGAAGAGGGGGCACACCTGGAACCTGGGTTTTATTAACTGGAGCTGATCCATGGACCATTCTATCCAAGAAAGGGCCAAAGGGTAGGATTACAACAAACAGGTGGGCGGCATTCAACACCATCTTGTGACACCCACTCCCAGAGCTGCGCCTTTCTTGTCCAGTTGCATTGCAGGGTGTAGCACCAGTCCAGTACCTCTTTACTCAGGACTTAGAGGTGTGTGCACAGCTCCTGTTCAGGGCGGCCTCTGCCACATGTGCACAGTCCAGCTCTGGGCCCAGTGCTCAGGGAAGGGAGCAGCCTTCCCCTCTCCTCTCTCCAGTCCTTTTGGTTTCAGTCACAGAATAAATCTGTGGTCCAGTTCTGGAAAGTTCAAGCCCTTTCTTTCCTGTACAGCTTGAGCATTCATGCCACTGTTGACACGTGCTTTGGAAAAGCCTTCCATGGGTATAGTCCTTGGTCCAGCACTGGGAATGCCAGAAGAAAACCTGTCTACCTGGAACCTTTCCAGGGTGACCTCTGCCTCTTTTCTCTCCTCTTCCCGTCCTCCATTGTCTTTCTGACAGGCCAAAAGAATGTTTGAAGGTGAGATGTCAAGTTTAACTGCCATTCTGAAAACGGACACTGTGAAAGTGCCCAAGCCCATCAAGGTGCTCGGTGCCCCGGGAGGTGGGAGCATGCTGGTGATGGAGCATCTGGACATGCGGTATTTAAGCAGGTCTGTCTGGACACCATCCCTTCTCCTTAAAAGTAGAGGCTTGAGTTGAGTCCCAGAGACTCAGGAGGCTGAGGCAAGTTTGAGGTCAGCCTTAGCAAGTCCCTAAGCAAATCAGTAAGACCCTGTGCCTAAATAAATGATAGAAAGAGCTAGGGATATAGTCAGTGGTAGAGTGCCCCTGGGTTCAATCCCCAGTGCCGTTGCCAAAAAAAGGAAAGGAAAGGCTCTGTGGGTCTTTCATCCTCTAGTTTGTTTGAGGGATGTGACTAAGAATCCATGACTCCACCACGTGACGGTTCTGCAGTATGAGTGGTAGTACTCTTTGAAAGTCAAAGGCCAAGGAGAGGACTCTCCAAGTGAGGGGCTGGCAGTGGACCCAGTGCCATGTCAGATAAGGTGGGAGAGACCATCAGGTGCAGCCCTTCATCTCCCTTGGTTCTGACAGAAAGGGGCTTTCTGTCCTACTTTATGTGCCCTAGGCCTTTCAGACAGGCATGTCTCCTGTTTGTCATCTGTTTTCTGTCTTTTGGTTTCACAGTCATGCTGCAAAGCTTGGAGCCCAGCTCGCAGATTTACACCTTGATAACAAGAAACTTGGGGAGACATTCCTGAAGGAGGCTGGCACAGTGGGTAAGGCTGAGGGGCCCTGAGGAGCCCTGCCCAGAGGAGCGCATTCAGCCCTACAGGCTTGGGGATAGGCTGTGCTGGAGCGTGAGCTGATGCCACAGCCCTAGGCCACATGAGTGCAGTGTGTGAGCACTGGGAGGGCACTTAGCGGGCCATGTCACGTGGTCACCAGAGACCGCCACACCCCCACAGACAGACTTGCAGTCTCTCTGCCTTTCTGCAGAGTGAGTCCTTCGGGCACAGTGTCTTTTCTCACAAGTGCAGTCACTCCTGAGTGTCAGAGTGAGAACATTTCCATTTGACCTGTCCAGAGCTTGGTGCCCTGTTAGCACTGAGGGGATTTTTCCAACTTCTGCCTGTTGGTGATCCACAGTTAGCCGTGTTGACTCTGTTGGACAGCAGCTGACGATAAGAAAGCAGATAACCCACAACATGCTGTATGAGCATCCCCGACGGGTCCCCTCCGCCCGCCCCCGCCCCCCAGCATCCACTCAGGAGCCCTGTGAGACTGCGTTTCCTGTTTCCCTCAAGTACAGAGTTCAGTCCATTGGGATTTTCTTTGAATTTGGGGAGCTGCACAGGGTTGAGGCCATTTTAAAGCACAGTAGTTTGTCAAAAGTGGCACTGTGTTGGCCACTGAAAATATCCTTTCCTGATGGATTATGAGGTAGCTTTTTACTCAGGAGCATCACCTTTTTTTTGGGATTCTGTTGTCCCCCTTTCCATGTATCCTCTGGTACAGCTTCTGGACCTTAAATCCGTGGAAATAGTCTCTGTTCTGAGTGACCTGAGGGTCGGCAGCCATAAGACCCCTGTTTGTTGGGTGAAGACCCAAGGCGGGAAGGGCATGCTGAGGTCATTCACAGGTCAGCTCTGAGCAGAGCCTGGGGTCTCTTGGAGCAAGGGATCTAACCAGTCATCTTTCTTTCTTTCCTCTTCTTGCAAGGGAAAGGAGGTGGGCAGGCGGAACGGCCCTTCGTGGGCAAGTTTGGGTTTGATGTGGTGACCTGCTGTGGATACCTTCCCCAGGTGAGCACACAGTCAGATTAGGCACAGTGGGGGAGCACCTTTGCCCTTTTTTTCTTTTTTTAATATTTATTTTTTAGTTTTCGATGGACACAACATCTTTCTTTCATTTGTATGTGGTGCTGAGGATCAAACCCAGCGCCCCGCGCATGCCAGGCCAGTGCGCTACCGCTTGAGCCACATCCCCAGCCCCCCTTGCCCTTTCTTATGAGGTTTTACAAGCCTCACCCCTGTTTTCTTGGCTGATTCCTAGGAAGTTGACATGGGTTCACCCACCTTACATGCTAGGTAAGCACAGAGAAGCAGAGAAGAACCAGTAAGTTAGGATGCTGGATTTCAACTGGGTAAAAATCAGCAAAATTATAAATGTTTTATTTTAAATAAATATTCAGCCATCCATATCCACAGGTTCTGCGTCCAGGTATTCAAACCCACTGTAGATTGAAATGTTAAAACATATATATATCTGTCTTGTACTAAACGCATACAGGTTTTTCTTGCCATTATTCCATAAGTAATGCAGTATGGCAACCATTTCCATAGATTCACATTGTTCAACGTGTACAAGTAGTCTGGAGATGATTTAAAGTACTTGGAGGGTATGTGCGTCAGTTATGCAAACACTGCAGCATTCTATGTAAGGATTTTGTATGGGGTTCCCGGATCCAGTTTCTGTGGATGCCAGGGACTGTACCCTTCAGTGATGGACTAGGGTTGGCTCCCTGGGACTTTCAGCCTGGGGCGTTCTACTGATGCCCAGCAGATGTGGGTTAGAAAGGATGGCAGCTCTGCTTTCAGAGAATAGGCAGAGTGGCTCTTTGCGGGGGGGCACTGAAGAAGCTGGAAACTTCCAGGGGTTTCCTGGGGGAATGTCCTAGGAGGTTGTCTGGACAGCTAGCTCAGAGCCTTGAGCAGTGCTTTCTGGTGCCTCAGTTTCAGGGCGCGAGTTAGCCAGCTCTGCGCCTTGCCCTCTTCCTGTGATTCTCCATGCACCCGTGCTCAGTGCTTCTGGGTGCATGTGCCTGCTGTCTGCTTGTGCGTGTGGTGCCCTGCCCTGGGTGCACGTGCCCCTCTGTGTTCTCGTGTGTGTGGTGCCCTCTGCTCAGCATGTCCTGCTTTGTGTGGTGCTGTACTACTGTGTGTCTGTCTCTCTTCCCCCAGGGGCAAGCACCTATGGCCAGGACAGCTCTCTTGGGGGTCCTCTTCTTGTACAGGGCTCTACATGACTTTTCTCATTATCACTCTCTGGAGAGGGGTCATCTATGGCTTGGCAGATGGTTAGAATTAAGCAATGGGATCAGGGCAGGTCAGCTGGCTCTGGCCTCTGTGTTCAGTAAGTATAATCAGAAGAAAATGTTCCTGTGCTCTTCAGTCTTGGAAGGCTACAGAGTGGACCCTACTGCATTCCCTGCTTCCCGCTGCTCCTAGGAAAGGACCTGAGGTCTCAGCCTGTCTCTGAGACCTCGTGCTGCCCAGCCACCCTTAGCTCTTCAGCTCCAGGTGGTGACCCTGTTCACATGCCATGTGTGCAGCCTCTTCCACTTTACGGTACTTCTGGGCATTCAAGCTTCTTTGTTTGTGGCATTGTCCAAAGAACTCTGCTTTCTCCTTTGCTTTCACACATGCAGGTGAATGACTGGCAGGAGGACTGGGTCATGTTCTATGCCCAGCAGCGCATTCAGCCTCAGATGGACATGGTGGAGAAGAAGTCTGGGGACCGGGAGGCACTTGAGCTCTGGTCTGCTCTGCAGGTGAGCAGGGCCCTTGCTGCACAACCAAACACATCCTATAGCAATATGTCCCACTTGGCTCCAATGTCAGAAGTGCCAAGGCAGGTGCAGCCCCCCTGAGTCTGGTTCTGGACAGGAGGCAGGTGCCTGTCAGTGTCCTGTCCACCCCCTGAATCCAGGCACTGTTGAGTGGTGCTGCTGTTGGGGGATGTGCTACAGCCCTTAGGAAACATCTGCTCCCCTCTGCATGTAGCTGAGGCTCTGTCTCCCTGCAGCTGAAGATCCCTGACCTGTTCCGCAACCTGGAGATTGTCCCTGCCTTGCTCCATGGAGACCTCTGGGGAGGGAACGTAGCAGAAGATTCCTCTGGGCCCATTATTTTCGACCCAGCTTCTTTCTATGGCCACTCCGAGTATGAGCTGGCAATAGCCGGCATGTTTGGGGGCTTCAGTGGCTCCTTTTACTCTGCCTACCACAGCAAGATCCCCAAGGTCCCTGGATTTGAGCAGCGCCTGCAGTTGTATCAGCTCTTCCACTACCTGAACCACTGGAACCATTTTGGATCAGGGTACAGAGGGTCCTCCCTGAACATCATGCGGAATCTGGTCAAGTGAGCTGGCTTTCCTTCTGAGGAGCCATTTCTTTCTCTATGGCCACTTACTCGTGCAACTTCCTGTTTTCCATGTGGCCTGTGTCCAAGCCTTGAATAGTACGTGATGTCAGGAAAGGTGTTGCCCTAAGCTGAATGGGGCCAGACATCATGACTGATGAGGCCACGCTAGCAACTGGAACAGGGACCTCTGAAGCTGAGGGCACTGGGCCAATGGCAGGGAACCGTGCGTGACCATGTGAGCATGCAGGGACAGAACCAGTGTGTCCACCCATCTGCTTTCCTGTCCAGGAACACCTCTGAGCTGATGGTGCTTCATGATGGGTAAGACCTGAGTCCAGACACGAAGCCAGCTTCCTAGAACCTTATAGTGGCCATCAATTCCCCAATCAAGCACATTTCCTTTTCTTTATGCATTTCCTCTGGACCTAACTGCAGACTGAGCAGGTCTGGGAATTAGTTCTGGGAGGGGCCAAGTTGCCAGCCATAGGGTGAAACGGGTAAATTTAGTAGTCACGAATCCCTCCCTCCTGTTATTACCCATCTATGTCATTTTCTACAGTCTTGCCAAGTTGTCATTCTTTGCTAAACTTATAAAATGAGCATTGAACTAATATTTTTCCCACTTCAGTATCATAGTGATGAAGTATTTCATGAATGTCATTGACACTAACAAACCCTTTGCCTGAAAATCTAAATAAACTCCAGTGGTCTCACTGGTTCATGAGACTACATACTTGCCACTGTTGTGGTTCAGCCTCTGTCCTGTGGTTTGTACTATGTTTTGACCATAAATGGGTACACCTGTTGTTTCTTAGAATAGTTTTTATTATTTATTTATTTATTTAAAAATATTTTTTATTTGTTGATGGACCTTTATTTTATTTGCTTATTTATATGGGGTGCTGGGAATCGCACCCAGTGCCTCACATGTAGGAGACAAGCTCTCTACAGTTGAGCTACAACTTCAGCCCCAGTTTTTATTTTTTTGTTCAAGTAAAGTACAGCACAGAGCTTGATACAGGAAGGAGCAGCCTGAGAACTGTCCGTGGCACCTGACAGGTGGTGCCCCCTGTCCACTGTTGTCCACCTGTGAGATCTGGAAAACAGGAGGACGAAAGGAATCATGTGGTTGGGTCAGGGGAGCAGCTGCTGGTGGCCACAGGAAGAGAGGACTGTGACCTTGAGGCATTTGTGGTGGTCAGTTTCTAACCTGGTGGTTCCTGGGCCACCATTTGCCACGAGCCGCTTGATTGCTATGAGCCTGGGGAAGCTGACGACTGTGTCCAGAGACATTGTTGCCTGTGCAGGACGATACCCAGACCCCTCCCTCCAAGAGCATCCCTTGGTGGCTGGGCAGGGGCCTCTGGGTATCCACGATGCTTGTGGCCTGGGTATCATTCCTGTGTCAAACAGCGAGCCCAGCACTTCCCTAGCCGTGAGCAGAAAGGACACCTGGGCCCCCCACAGGAGATGGCCTTCGCTCCTTGGACAGTGGCAGTGCTGCCTTGGGAGAGGCCGCCAGTGGGTGTGGGGAGGACACCTCCGGGTGTGTGGTGGGCTGATAAGGGTGGAGTGGTGTTTTCGATTCTGTGATGGTGTCAGCTTTTTAAACTGCCATTTGTGGCAATTACTCCTCCTAAAACGTCTGCTTTTGTACCTGATTTTGTATTCACTATTATCTATGTAACGCACATAGTGCACACACATACCACTTTTTCTTTTCCTAAAAGGTTGCCAAAGTCATAAAGACTTTAGGTACAGAGGTACTGGGTCTACCTGGAGTTGCTTCTTGAGTATTATTCCATTCCATGAAAGACGGACGCACTGTCTGGGACAGGCTTCCCCAAGTGAAGTACTGCTGGGTTGAGATGGCGGATGATGTCCTGTCAGCTGCCGCCTCTGGTCCTTGCAAAGCAGAGTGTCAACACTTGCAGTTTTGAGAGAGCTAGCTCTAGACACTAACACCTAGGCTCCTCGGTGAGGCTGGACCTGGGAGGGGTTTATCTCTAAAGCAGCCACAAACATCACTGGGGTAAGGCGTCCAGGGGAGGGTTGCTGCCCCAAGTGCCTGCCCTGGACCCTCAGGTCTCCTCTCTGGGTGCTGGTATTTCCTACCGAGAGTGGGAGTGTTTCATCAAGAAGCACAACCTTGCTGGGCGCGGTGGCACATGCCTATAAACCCACCGGCTCAGGAGACAGAGGCAGGAGGATCGCAAGTTCAAAGCCAGCCTCAGCAAAAAGCAGAGATGCTAAGCAACTCAGTAAGACTCTGTCTCTAAATAAAATACAAAATAGGGCTGGCGGTGTGGCTCAGTGGTTAAATGCCCTGAGTTCAATCCCCGGTACCAAAAAAAAAAAAAAAAAAGAAGCACAGCCTTGTGTGACACTGCCAGAGTACCAGACTCCACAGAGGAAAGTGAAAAGCTGAAGCTGACCTTGCACCCTGAAGCTTACTGTCATCTTGATGAATTGCCCTGTGACACGTTCCCTGCTCCAGCAGTGGCACCCTCCATCCCTTCCAAGGCTGTCTGGATGCCTTGGCACAGGGCCTGGCCAGGCTGGTCAGGCCCCCAGGCTGTTCTCCTCCCAAGAGGGCTTGACAGAGGTGGGAGGGTGAGGACAGCAGGAGCAGTGCAGCACCCAGCTCTCGGGGCGAGCCCCGGGGCCTTGTTGGCAGGAGGTGGGGGAGCAGGCCCCCAACCTCACCCTCCTTTCCAACTTCTGGGATCCCCTTTGGCCAGACCTACCAGAGGCCAGCTTCTAAAACAGGTCAGCCCAGGGCTGGGGATGTGGCTCAAGCGGTAGCGCGCTCGCCTGGCATGCGAGCGGCCCGGGTTCCATCCTCAGCACCACGTACAAACAAAGATGTTGTGTCCGCCGAAAACTGAAAAATAAATATTAAAATTTAAAAAAAAAAAAAAAAGGGCTGGGGATGTGGCTCAAGCGGTAGCACGCTCGCCTGGCATGAGTGCAGCCTGGGTTCGATCCTCAGCACCACATACAAACAAAGATGTTATGTCCACCGAAAACTAAGAAAAATAAATGTTAAAATTCTCTCTCTCCCTCTCTCTCTGTCTCTCTCTCTCTTTAAAAAAAAAAATAAAATAAAAAAAAATAAAATAAAATAAAACAGGTCAGCCCAGGCTACGTGGAGGCTGGTGTGAGGTAGAAGCAGATTCTGTGGAACAAATCTGTCGTGTAACACCCCATCCTGCCGCCTCCTTGGCTTGGGATCTGCCCTGCCCGCCATCTTGCTCATCTGTCCACGGGAAGCCTGCAGCCCTCCGTGCCTCCTGATCCCCGCCCCCAGCTTACTCTGTGCATCATCTTTCTAAGATATGGTCTTTAAATAGCATTATAATTCACACACCACAAAGTTCTGCTGTCACTTTCCTGCCTCTGAATTTTCAGTAGGCCTTGTTGGTCCCCAAATAAAGGCCTGGGCTGGCTGTGACTGTGGCTCAGTGATAGAACACTTGTCTAGCACATGTGAGGCACTGGGTTCGAGCCTTTCAGCACCAGATAAAAATAAATAAAATAAAGGTATTGTGTTCATCTACAACTAAGAATAATAATAATAAATTAAGAACAAAAAACCAAAGACCCGATGCCTGTGGACCAAGCTACCATGTTCTTGCTGCAGGCCTGAGGGCCCAAATGGCTCTCTGCAGGCCCTTGGCGTGTGATTCCAGGTGTCATGAGCTGTTTGAAGGGCAGGTTTCCATCCTGAAGTGACCTGACCAGGGGTGACAGCAGACTCATCCCAAACACCTACCTCAGTAACTAAGAGCCTACAACAGAGAAGACCCTAGGAACCTCCAGGGAGAACAGTTCCTACCAGAGTCAGAGTCCATGTGGCCCGAGCTTTGCAGCACACAGCGCAGCCTTCTAAGCCTGAAAGGATGTGGCCTTGCCTACCTGGAACTCCATATAGCCCAACCGTCAGCCAGAGCACAGACATTTGCAAGGTGCAGGGCTCTGCCGGAGCTGTCTTCAATGCCTGGTCAGGGCGGGCTCGGACAGAGAGAACCACTGGGCAGAGTAAGATACGGGCAGCTGCCCTCCCTCAGGTGGCTGTCCCTATAACTTCCTTGGTGGCCTTGCCGTGGCCTGTCCATCTTCCTTGGTGGTGATCTTGGAGATTTATAACTAGTGGGAGGAAGAGGAAACAATGCATTGGCTTCTAAGCTGGATCAGAACCGGCCTTAGCTCCTGCTGGTTCTGGGACCATGGCTTCCTGATGCTCCAAGAGTCTCAAGCCACACCGAGAGGCCACGTGGTCGTGTCCTGCTTGGCGTGACCGCCATGCCAGGTTCCAGTTAGAGACTCCAGTGGACCCACTCCCAGTTTTGATTGGGGCAGCAGCAAGAAGGACTTCAGGGCATCCAGCCCCCACGTGCCCCTCTGAAGCTTCCCTCAACCATCGGGCTCCAGGATGTCCGACTTCTTCATGAAAACTCAGAAGTTGATCTGACCATATGCTTTGCCTCTAACCGGGTGGGCATCTGCTGCAGGTTCAGCTGGAGGGCAGGAGGGAACTGGGTGGCAGGGTGGGGTGGGCTTCCTGGGAGCAGTCCTGGGAATGCAGAGTCCTGGCCCCAATGAGGACCTTCTGAGACCACGTTGATAGTTGGTGGGACCTGAGCCAGAAAGATTCACTCTCAAATCCCCTCTGCCACCTTCTACTTGCCACTGGGACCCTTGGCAAGTTGCTCAATCTCTCTGTGCCTCAGTTTCTTCATCTGAAAGGTGGGAGCTAATGGCAGGACCCTTCACAGACCAGTTGACTGACATTTCACTTGGGCCCATGTGACGAAGGCTCAGCCAGTGTTTATTAGCTCCAAATCTCTCTTCCAGGGTTCTTTTCGTTTTTAATTTATTTATTTCATTTTTTAAAAAATTTTTTCCCCTCTGAGACAGGGTCTCACTACGTGCCTGGGCCGGTGCCAAACTCTGCCCAAGCTGCACTCCTGCATCAGCCTAGTGAAGAGGTGCCACTCCAGCTGCCTTATCTGAGGAGCCTGCACTGGGTGGGGAGGGCTTGGGGGCTCCCGAGGAGGTCAGGAGGGATGGCCAGGCAGCCCTGGACCTGGTCCTGAGTCCCACTTTAGACTCCCTTGGCCCTGACTGTGCACAGTGTGCATGCCAGCTGTGAGTGTTCTCAGGTGTGTGGGTCTGTGCAGGCTCCCTTCCCAGGGTGGCTGTCTCTGGTCAGGAGTCATACCCTGAGGGGTCACTGCTGTTAACAGACCACGGAGCAGCCCATCCCTGAGGGGCAGAGCTCCAGATCAGTAATAGTGCCAGGGGGTCTGGCTAAGACCCTCTGAGACTCCTGCCTTGTCTGGATGGTGTGACAACCCAGCCAGGACTGTGACCTGCCTTTGAGGGACAACAAGTGCCTGTCTGTCCCATGCTCTCTGAGTGGGAGGGAGTCCTGACACAGGCCTTCCCTGGAGGGCTTCCAGCCTCCACCTGTGCAGGGCGCTCTGCCCCAGGGTGTGCCATGCCCACAAAAGGGGAGGACCCTCCTTTTACCACCACTCATTCCAGAGCAGCCAGGACCAGGGCAGGGGTCTCCCTCCACTGGGATGGGCGGAGCTGGGGCCCATCTGGAGTGGGCCCAGCCAAGGGTCGCCCTAGGAGCGCTGGCATGGAGACCGTCACCCCCTGGGCAGCTGATCAGAGCGGGAGCGCGCAGCGAGAGCGCGCACCGAGGGGCTGCTCTGAGCTGCTGAAGCAGGGGTGCTGCGCTGGCCGCGCCCAGTGTCCCCGCCCAGCCCCTGTCTGCGCCATCAGACGTTGCAGGCCCGGCGAACCCATGGAGCAGCTGCTGCGCTCTGAGCTGCGCACCGCGACCCTGCGCGCCTTCGGGATCCCGGGGGCCGGCTGCATCAGCGAGGGCCGTGCCTACGAAACCGACGCTGGCCCGGTGTTCGTCAAGGTCAACCGCAGGACGCAGGTGCGCTGTGCGGAAAGGGCGGGGGTGGGGGAAGCGGCGGTTTTCTGGAGCTGGGCCTAGTGGCCTGCCTGCTACCCGCTGCCCGCTGCCCGCTGCCCTGGTCAGACAGCGTCCCTGGGGCTGGCACCTGCAGGGTGAATCTTGAGGGCTCTAAGTTGTCTTTGCGGCATATCGATACCCTTCCTTTTCGTGGCTTTTTAGTTGTTTTAATTCTGTATCCAGGGAGTATGAGGAAGGCAGGCTCCTAGCCCAGGACCTTCTGGTCCTGACTGGCCTCAGCCCTGGGCTCTGCTCCTCTCAGGCCTGTGGCCTCTCCAGCCTGTGAGGAGAGAAAGGACTCCAGGGGTTCCTTATAGGCTATGGCGTGTTTAAATAGACCTGAGTTTCTATGGTCTGCGTGGCCCACGCCTGTAATCCCAGAGACTTGGGACCTGGGACCTGGTGAGTTCAAGGCCAGACTCAGCAACTTAGTGAGGCCCTGAGTAACTCAGTGAACATGGAGAAAGTTAGCCATAGGCCCTGAGAGCAGGCAGGCTGTTGACCGGCAGACCCAAGCAGCAAGAGGCCCTGCACTCCGGATGGGCAGTGGTCCTGGGCAGTGTTGGAGAGTCTCAGAGCTCTTTCTCCCAGTGCCCTGGCAGCACCACACCTGGGGATGCTTAGCATAGTTGGCACAGGGAAGGAGACTCCCTCAAGGTGAGGAACCCCCTTTCCCCCTTGAGACTCTCAGGCCCACACAGTTAGTGCTCAGACCATGCGCTAAGAGAAGGTGTCAGCTAGAGCCCTTGGGAGAGAAGCAGGCTGTGTCCCCGATGTTCTCTGCCTGAAGTTCGGGGCTCAGACTGGGTGTTAAGTGCAGTTTGTGAATGCCCTGCCACCTAGGTATGTTCAGCCCCTGCCTCAGGAGCCGGGGACCGGCTGGCACCTTGAGGGGCAATCCCTGGTTTCCCCCTGGGGACTTTAAATAAAAGGATGGTTTCCTCCTGCCTGGCAATGGTGTTTTGGTCTCATTTATAAGGTTTGCTTTAAACCTGAAATTCTACAGGCAGAAGTATTCACAAACCTCATTAACAGGCACGTTTTTCACTGAAGTGTAGTGTTCATAGGAGAGAGCTCATCGAATGTCAAATTGGGATAATTTTAGGAGTGTTCTAGAAATAGAAAGACCCCTGAGTCCCAGCAGAGGCTTTGGGAACAAGTTAGTTGTATGGCTCCTCTCCACTCTCCAGGCCCTGATGGTCTTGAGCCAGGCCCAGCTGCCCTCCCAGCCCCACCCTCCCTGACACATCACCTCCACCATGCCCTGGCCCTCTTTGCTGTGGTTGCCCAAGGCTGCCTCCTGCTAAGAGGACCCAGGGCAGCCCAAGACCTGGTTAGCTCTCACTACCCTGCACCCCATACCTGCACCTCTCGTGGCCCATGTCTCCTCACTGCTTCAGCAAGAGCTGTTGGGTGGCAGCATCCTGCCCACCCCCAGGCTCCTCGAACACCCAGGCAGCCTCGTGCTTGCTCCTTCCTAAAGCCAGCTTCTGTGCACCCTGCTGCTGAGGGGTGGATGACTTGCTGGTTTTCAGTCATGGGAGGCCGAGGCTTCTGAGCCCACACTATGACTTCATTCTGGTGTTATGGTCTACCAGTCCCTCAGCCTGACTGGCAGGGGCCCCTGCTGGAGCTGGAGCTTGTGTTGCTGAAGGGGCTCATGGTGGTGTTTTGGATGTTTTGGACACAGGCCCGGCAGATGTTTGAGGGGGAGATGGCAAGCCTGGAGGCCCTACGTAGCACGGGCTTGGTACGGGCACCCCGGCCCTTGAAGGTGATAGACCTGCCGGCAGGCGGGGCTGTCTTTGTGATGGAGTACCTGAAGATGAAGAGCTTGAGTAGGTGAGTGTATCTGTGTGTAAGAGGGACACACACAAGCACCCCCAGACACAGAGACACACAAAGGGACAGAGAGACGGACAGACACAGAGAGAGACAGTGACAGGGATGGAGAGAAGAGAAAGAGAGACAGACAGAGGGGCTTGTGGAGCTGCCCACATAACTGCCCTGCCAGCACAGGCCCTTCTTGCCTGAGACAGAGTTTGGGCTTTCTGTGTGTGGCTGGTGCTGGTTTGGGGTCAGTCTGGCTGTGACATGGCTGCAGAGAGCATGCATTTGAACTTGTGCCTTGCTTTGTGCTTTAGTGTGTGCTCATGCCAGCTCAGTTTGGGCTGAACAAGGATGATCTACTAATTGTCTGAAGTCTTACATTGCTTTTCACCTTGTAAAGTCAGGGCTGGGGATGCAGCTCAGGGGTAGGGCCCTTGCCTAGCATGCTCGAGGCCCTGGGTTCAGTCCCCAGCACTGAAGAAGAGGAAAAAGCCATACATGTTCACTGTCTAAAATGTGAGAAATGCTCTGGTGCAGAAGAGGCCAAGCCACCCCTGCTCCCAGGCAGGCGGTGGCCCCTGCCTGTCTTCCTGTGTCCCCTGTGGCTGCAGTGTTCTGCAGGGGCTGGTGCTGTGTCCCCTGCGGAGCCCTTTCAGACTAGAGATCAGTGCTCTGTTCCTGCCAACACATCTGCAGACCTCGCTGGTCCCTCTTGGTGCTGCATGCTCAGGGCCATCCTACACGAGTGGGGCGGGTTTGTAAGGTCTTTAAAGCACCCTGGGTGATGGTAGTCTTGATAGCTGCATTTCTTCTTCCCTCAGTCAGGCTTCCAAGCTTGGAGACCAGATGGCAGACTTGCACCTTTACAACCAGAAGCTCAGGGAGAAAGTGAAGGCCGAGGAGAACACAGTGGGTATGTCCAGTCAGCTTTCCTTACCCAGCGGCAGGGCTACCCCAGAACAGTGCCCAGGGTGCTTCCTGGTGGCATGTCAATAGCAGGGTGAATGGTATGCCATCTCCCTCCATGCTGCATCTACAGAATGAGATGATTAAATATGAATTTCAGTGGAGTGGACAAGCTGGTGGGATTGGCTGACGGCCCCTTTCATGACCAGCCCTGCTGTCCAGTTGGTTGAGTTGGGTCTTCTGTCAGGTGTGTCTGTTTGCAGCCCAGGGTCTCTGTTGACAGGCCGGAGGGCTGAGGGTGCAGAGCCCCTGTATGTGACCAAGTTTGGCTTCCACACGGTGACGTGCTGTGGCTTCATTCCACAGGTGAGTGTCAGGTGGGGATGTCCCTGCATAGCTGATGACCATCCTCCACACCCCAGTGCTGGTTACCGGACCCCTCCTGTGTGGCAGCATGCCCCCCCCCCACCGCCAGCAAGATGTGTCTCTGAATTCCAAAGACAGTGCGGGCTGGGGTCCCAAGAGGGGAGGGCAGGCGGGCAGCACACAGGCTCAGGGACCAAGCCTTTGGCACTCAGCATTTCTTCTAGGTCCTTTAACAAATCATCATCCCTTATGGAGATGCAATGGAGTTGATGGAGTTGCAGTTGACATCGCACAAAGCCCAGCTCTTTACCGCTGGGATGACTCAGTGGTGTTTGGTTTGGTTTGCTTGTTGGCACTGGGTATTGAACCCCAGGGCACTTTACTACTGAGCTACGTTCCCGGTTCTTTTTATTTTTAATTTCACTCTTTCTTTTTCTTTTTTTTAAAGAGAGAGAGAGAGAGAGAGAGAGAGAGAGAGAGAGAGAGAAAGAGAGAGAGAGAGAGGGAAAGAGAAGAGAGAGAATTTTTTGATATTTATTTTTCAGTTTTCAGTGGATACAACTCTGCCCCGCGACCAGCACGTGAGCTTCATAAAAGAGGTTCGAGGCCTAGAAATCAACCAGTGAGTTTAAAATTAAAGAGACACACTCTCGTTACCTTTAATGCCCAGCTCTGGAGACGGCTTTTCCTAGCTCTGGCCTCCAGCCACCTAATACGGTGTCGAGGTTTATACAAGAGACTAGCAAGAGAGAGAGAGAGAGAGCACGCCAGGGAGTGAGCTTTTATTGGGGAACAAAAAATTCAAGGGAAAATCCCATCCAATGAAGGTCGAGGGGGGCAGCATTCCAAGGTCAGGGTCAGTGACTGGTCTTCGGGTCAGTGGCCAGGCACACTTCCACACGGACAAGCCCTCACACCTGGGACAGGGTGGGGAAGGCTCTGACACAGTTGTCTAAGCGCCTCTCACCCAGCCAGGGAGGTAACTCAGATCATGTGCGAGAATGGCTTCCCACACACAACATCTTTATTTTTTATTTTTATGTGGTGCTGAGGATTAAACCCAGCGCCCCGCGCATGCCAGGTGAGCGTGTTACCGCTTGAGCCACATCCCCAGCCCCTTATTTTTTATTTCAAGATGAGGTCTCACTGAGTTGTTTAAGTCCTCCTTATTTTTTATTTCAAGATGGGGTCTCACTGAGTTGTTTAAGTCCTCCCTAAATTTCTGAGGCTGGCCTTAAACTTTCAATCCTCCTGTCTCAGCCTCCTGAGTTTCTGGGATTATAGGTGTGCACCACTGCAAATAGCTAATTCAGTGATTTTTAGTATATTCACAATGTCATTGTCACCACCTAATGCCAGAATATCTTCATCCACAAAAGTGGCATTGGCAGTCAGTCAACTGTACTGCAACCAAGAGCCTGGTGTCTCTGAGCATCCACCTATCCCAGACAGTCCTATCAATGGGGCCAAGGTGTGCAGCCTCTTGTGTCCAGTCCCTTTTACCTAGCACACTGTCGCATGTTGAGCTGTGTTCTTTCTGTGGCTGGGGCCACTTGTACTGCCATCTCTGAGGCCCATGCAGATCTGAAGGAGGCTTATCTCTCTCCCCAGGCCACCTGGAAGAAGCCGGGGCAGGCATGTTCTGCCTTGTGAGAGAGAGTCCTGTCTCATAAGAGCCTGTCCTGGCTAGACCTGTCGCTTTTGAAAGTCATGCTCTCAAATCCTCCCCCTCCTTGGACCTTCCCTGACCTGTTGGGCCCCTGTGGACAATGGGAGGGAGGGTGAGTCTTCCAGTCCAAGGTCACTTTGGCGAGATCCTTCTGAAGCCTGGGTGGACTTAGGGACCCAGGCAACAGGCAGGCCTCCGGTCGGGCCCTAGCAGTGCATGTGACTCACCAGGCTTGTCAAGATGCTCAGACCTCAACCACACGGGCTCCTCTGGGGTGGTACCTCTGTCTGGAACTGGTGACCAGCATGGCTCCGTCACCCGAGGCAAGGTGGCTTGTCATCTCGCGTTAGATGTTAGGGCTGTCAGTGGTGGGGGTCTTTAAGACTTGGTTGGCCAAGTGCAATGGTTTTTGAATATGCAGAAATTGAGAAATGAAGTCTTGCACAGAACCCAGTGTGTGAAGCACAGGAAAGTGGGGCTGGTCTGAAACACAGATGGCCCTGAGATCCCTTTAGACTGTAGTCTAGCCAGGAGGGACTGGGGACCTGGGGGCACCTGCTCCACCTCCTTTGAGCTGTGGCACGATTGTCCCACATGTAGTGCCTCAGACTGGCTGCAGGTTCTGAGGCCTCCCACTCCTTGGGAGGGCTGAGTGGGTCCTTGGGGGAGGCAGCAGCCATTGGTGGGCAATGTGGGTGGGCGGGCTTCTTAGACACTGGAGCCCTGAGCCCCATGGGGACCACCAGCTCTGTCTGCAGTGGCAGCTGGCTCATTTTGTGCCCTGCTGAGTGCTAGTGTCTGGCCCTCAGTCCAGCTGTGCTAGGACTGTGGGACAGGTGGCCGAGAGGCCAAAGAATGCATCCCCGGTGGTGTGAGAGACACTGGGTCTACTGAACAGTGCCTACCGGGAAGAGCCACTGGCCACAGGCTTGACAGGGCACCTCTATTTCACAGGGGCCTCTGTGGCGGTGCCAGAAAATGCCCCTGCACCCCTCTGAGGGCTTGGTCCAGGCTGGGACAGCTGGACAAGCACTTCCTTCTCCAGGTGCTGGATCTGCACCGCTTATTGCAGGGAGGGGTTTGAAGTCAGGCTTCAGGGGCAGCGCCACCACTCTGTCACTTAGATTGTCCTGCCTGAGGGCAAGAAAGCAGCTTCTTGCAGATCCTGCGATTTCACCTCCGTCCCAGCATGCCTGAGGTTGACACCAGTGCAGGCATTCCTGGCTGGTGGCTCTGAAGGGTGCTCAGGGCTGCGGTCCTCAAGTTGTCTGGCTCAACTCACACATGCCATGGTGGGCCACGAGGCATCGGCCAGTGATGCCGCTGACCTGCCTCATTAGCAAATAAGGAGACACATGTGCAAGGACCAAGTGACCTCCCAAGGCCTGGCAGCCAGTGAGTGCAGCAGCAGGGTGTGACCTGGGCCCTGGCCATCACCCCTCCTTGCCTCTCTGTCAGGGGAGCCAGTCTCAAAACCAGCTGAGCACCAGGTGGCACCTTCCCTGAGCAGTAGAGGGGAAGGCCCCTTCTGTCTGTGGGTTTGATGATCATGGCCCCAGTCCAGGGTGGGACTGGACTTGCCCATGCTGACTTCCCGTCCCCATCATGAAATCCGTGTCTTTTGTGATCTGGCCACCTTCCAGCAGGAGGGTGGAGCTGGGGCATGGGGAGCCTGAGCAGGTAAACGGGGAGTCAAGAGTGCAGCCTGGTGTCCCTCAGTGCTGGGGTCTGACAGGCTGTGGGGAGGGGGCACCTCGTCCTGCTCTTGAGGTACACCCAGTGGCAGGGGTGAACCCCAAGCCAAGTCACGACAGCATCCAAGCCTGTGGGCATTCTCCACTGGGAGGACCACAGATGAGGGCTGTCCAGCTGCCCCACAGTGGAATGGGAGCTTTCTGAGAACTCCTGTGGAAGGACATCCCAGAGAAACCAGGGGCAGTTGGCAGGAACTGCACCCATCTGAAGCTGGCAGTCGGGTGAGTTTTGGCACACACAGGTACTCTCAGGACCCACTTAGCACAGCCAAGGTAAGAAGCACCCAGACCTTCGGTACCTTCCTCCTGCCCTTGCCCGCTCCGGGTGGGCACTGGCCCGACTTCCTGCAGTAAGCTGTTCTGTCAAGTTTAATGCAATACAATCAGGGGTTTGTCCTGTTTTGTCTGGTGTCTTTCCCTCAGCCGAATCATTCTGATGCTCATCCATTTTTTTTTTTTTGGTGGTACTGGGTATTGAATCCAGGGTCACTATACTACTAAGCTACACCACATCCTGGTTCTCTTATTATTTTTATTTTATAGGTCAGATTTTCTACATAGACATCATGTTTACTGTGAAGTGTTTTACTTCTTTCATCCCAATGTGTAGGGCTTTACTTTATTTTCTCTTTTTTGGTGTTCCATCAAAGTGGTGAGAGAGCATGTGATACTTATTCTTGGTCTTGGGGAGCACTGGGTCTTCCCTGTGATGAGTGAACTTCACAGTAGGTTTCTCTTTATCAGGTGGAAGAACCTCACTTCTGTTCCTAGTTTTCTGGGAGTTCTCATCAGGAATGGACGCTAGATTTTATCAAATGCTTTTCCTGCACCTTTTGCATGATCAAGTGGATTTTCTTTTTCCTTTTATTAATATGGTGAATTGCATTGATTATTTTTGAATATTTTCCGAGTTGAGATGCATTTTTCTTCTTATATTGCCGTTGGGTTCTATTTGCTAAAATTCTGCTTAGGATGTTTGCATTTGTGTTCAGGGAAATTCATCTGTAATTTTCTTTTCTTATAATATCTTTTATATGGTATAAGAGAAATAGGTTGGGATGTATTCCACGTCTTTCTGGAAAAGTTGCTGTGAAATGGGTATTACTTTCTTCTTAAATATTTTCTAGAATTAACCAGTGGTGGCATATGGGTCTGTAACCGTCTATAAGACTTTAGTTACAGCTGTTTCCTTTTATATTTTTAAAAATATTTTTAGTTGTAGATGGACACAATAGCTGTATTTATTTATTTTTATGTGGTGCTGAGATTCAAACCCAGTGCCTCACATGTGCTAGGCAAGTGCTCCACCACTGAGCTACAATCCAGCCCTAGCTACAGCTTCATTAATACACGGCTGCTTGGTTTCTCTTTTTGACTGAGATTTGCTAGTGTCTTTCAAGGAGCTTATCAGTTTGATCTAGGCTCTGAATTTCTCTGCACAGGTCTTAGAACATTTCCTGGTTGTCCTTTGCTGTCTGGAGGCTGTGCATTGTGACCCTTTTTCATTCTCCTGCGGCTTTCCTCTTCTCAGCCTGACCCGTTTGGCGAGAGGTCTGTCGCGATTACTGTTCTTCCCATAGAACCTGCATCTTGTATGTTGCTTTTCTATTTCTTTAATATCTGATAAGATCTTTAAAATTTCACTTTTCCTGCTTATGTTAGGTTTAACGTGCTCTTCTTTTTCTAGGTGAGGTCACCGATTCAAGCTCTTCTTTTAACCCAGGGGTCTAGTGCTATAAATTTCCCTGAGTACTGCTTTAGCAGTGCCCCACAAATTGTGCCATATTTTCACTTTTTTTTCAATTCAAAATACTTTTTTTATTTCCTTTTTGATTCCTGCCATAACTGTAGACTTTGGAAGCATGTCATTTATTTCAAACATTTGGGGATCTCCCCGAGGCCTCCTGATTTCTCGTTTATTTCCTTTGTGGTCAGCTGGTATATACTGTAGGACTGAGGCTCCTTTCAAGTTATTGAGATTTATTTTATGGCCCAGAAAATGACTCTCTTGGTGAATGCTCCATGTGCACTTGGAAAGACAGTGTGTAAGCCGTTGCTGGTGGAGTGTTGACTCATTGGATGATAGAATTGCTGAAACCGACTCATCTTCTGCTTTTCTGCCTACTTCTCTATCAATTACCGAGAGGTTGAAATCTCCAGTGGTGTCTTGGTCTGTGAGGGCTGCCACACAAAAGCCACAGCTGGGTGACTGCACATCAGACCCTTCTCTCCATCCATAGGCTGATGTCCAGGATCCAGGGCTGGCCCCTGGGGCCTCAGAGGTGGCCATTGGCTGGTGAGATGGCCCCCTACCTGCTGTGTCTCTGAGGGTCTCCTCACACATGTGCCTGTGGGGAGTGTGGCAAATCCCCCTCCCTCTTTGGCAGGGCCTGTTTTCCCACCAGATTAGGAGTGCACACTCAGGATCTCAACCCTGCTGGCCTCTCCGCATGTGGGTGTGAGGATGGCACACACTTCTGCACTCAGCAGAGTCTCACTGCAGACCCTCTGCTTCTGTTTGCAGTTACATTTGTTTTATTTTCCTGTATTTTGGAGCTCTTTATTGGAGGCATACCCATTTAGAATTTTTATGTCCTCCTTGTCACTCACCCTTCACCTTGTGAAATGTCTGTCTTCATACTTGGTGACAGTATATATCTGATATATCTGTGGTTTTTTTTTATTTTAATAGAGCTATTCCAGCTTTATTTGACTAGTGATAGCAATTTTCCTTTCAAACTATTTCTGTTTTTGCTTATAAAGTGTATTTTTGCACTGAGAGTTGGTTCTTGCTTTATTTTCCCAAACTTCAAGTCTGTTATTTAACTAGAATATTTATTTTTTATTTTTGCAGTACTGGGGATAGAATCCTGTTTACTTATTTATTTATCTGTCTATTTATTTATTTATTTTTGTGGTAACAGTTATTGAACCCAGGACCTTGTGCATGCAAGGCAAGCACTCTACCAACTGAGCTATATCCCCAGCCCTAGAATCCTATTTTTTTTTTTTGTAATTTAGATAGATACAATACCTTTATTTTATTTATTTATCTTTATATGGTGCTGAGGATCAAACTCAGGGCCTTACATGTGCTAGGCAAGTGCTCTACCACTGAGCTACAACCCCAGCCCAGAATCCTGTTTTTATTTTATTTTATTTTTTAAATTTTGTTACAGGGGGGATTCTACCCAGGGGCACTTTACCACTGAGATACATCTTCATCCCTTTTTAAATTTTTTTTATTTTGAGACAGCTCTCCCTAAGTTCCCCCAAAACTGGTCCTGAACCTTTAGTTTTCCTGTCTCAGCCTCCTGAGCAGCTGGGACACAGGAGTGTCCATTATGCCTGGACCTTTGCATTTTATGTGCTTATTGATGTGTTTGGGTTTGAGTCTGGTTTCATTTGTCCCATTGCTCTTCCCTTTTCCCTGCATACCTTTTAGGTTAACTACTTTAAGACTCCATCCCATCTCTTCTGTTGGCTTGCTAGCTCACCCTGCTGTGCTTGGTGGTGACTGCTCCAGGGCTTAGCAGACTCCACGTGCAGTGGTCCTGTGGCTCTGAGTTGCAGTCCTGGCCTCTTCCCCTGTTGTCCAGGTGAACGAGTGGCAGGATGACTGGGCCTCCTTTTTCACCCGGCACCGGCTCCAATCACAGCTGGACCTCATCGAGAAGGACTATGCTGACCGGGAGGCACGAGAACTCTGGTCAAGGCTGCAGGTGGGTGCAGCAGTCACTTTTCAGGGAAGTAGGCTGTCCTCTCAGTAGCCCACCCCATTCATTCGGGTTTCCCTGGGAGAACATAGTCCTGGAGCAGACACTTGGCTGAGCCATAGGGTATGTAAGCTGAGGCTTTCCTCGGGAGGAGCAGCTACCTGACTCTGAGTGGTGATTTTGCTATTACTCCTATTATGGTTGATGACACTTATGTGCTCTTGCTTTTGGTCCTCTGTCAAAGCACAAATCTCTCTCCATTAGTGAAGACACGGTTACCAGTGCAATGGACTACCAACCAATGTTAGAATTATTCATCAGTCCAGGGTGGGCTTGCATCGATGAAATTCCATTTCACTCATTAATGAGGTAATCAGCAGGATAAGAAAGAGATGCAGATATTTAAAAATTAAAAAAATAGTGGTATATGGACACAATACCTTTATTTTGCTTATTTTTATGGGGTGTGGATCGAATCCAGTGCCTCACACATGCTAGGCAAGTGGTCTGCCACTGAACTACAACCCCAGCCCAGAGATGCAGATATTATATGTGCAGCTAAAATAGACCAGAATGTTTGCTAAGTCAGGAACAAAACTGGCTTAGTCTTCAGGATGATAAAAAAGCACTCTGGGAGTCTGGA
The DNA here is from genome assembly GCF_048772815.1 of Callospermophilus lateralis. Classification (NCBI taxonomy): domain Eukaryota; kingdom Metazoa; phylum Chordata; class Mammalia; order Rodentia; family Sciuridae; genus Callospermophilus; species Callospermophilus lateralis. The sequence goes on along the minus strand of NC_135315.1, from coordinate 435,633 downwards.
CAGTGCAGAGATCATTAGCTCTGCAAACCTCTGGACATGATTTACTCCTAGTCAACAGGAGCCAAAGCTGCACTCCCCTAGGGTCAGATGACCCTAACCTCTGGTAGACAGTGCATGGTTAGACCTTGAACCAACTTGTGGCTGTCTTTGTCTTATTTCCGAGAACTGGATGCCGTCCCTTAACTGTCTAACGGTTGTTTTCCTAGGTGAAGATCCCGGATCTGTTTTGTGGCCTAGAGATTGTCCCTGCCCTGCTGCATGGGGATCTCTGGTCAGGAAATGTGGCTGAGGATGATGAAGGGCCCATTATTTATGACCCAGCTTCCTTCTACGGCCATTCTGAGTTTGAACTGGCAATTGCCTTGATGTTTGGGGGGTTTCCCAGATCCTTCTTCACTGCCTACCACCGGAAGATCCCCAAGGCCCCGGGGTTTGACAGAAGGCTGCTGCTGTACCAGCTCTTTAACTACCTAAACCACTGGAATCACTTTGGGCGGGAGTACAGAAGCCCATCCCTGGGCACCATGAGGAAGCTGCTCAAGTAGCAGAGGGCTCCAGCAAAGGGCAGGGAGCACCTGAATAAAGTTGGAGCGGGCTCTTGGGTCCCAACTGGGTGCTGGTTTCATCTGCGTCCACCCTGCATGCAGCTGGTCTAGAGTCCTAGGGCCCAGTCATTGGGATAGCCTCCATGTGTCTTAACTGGTTGCAATGAGGGCAAAAGATGGATTCCTGGAAGCCCTGCAGAGGTCCACACACACCCTGATTGGCTCAAGCCGATCCTGATGCCTGAGGTGGGAGCCCGCTCCACGCGGAGGGCGGACGGGCAAGGGAGGACTGTGGTGCTGTCTCCCGGGCCTGGGGCTGCTTCCCTCAGCGTGTCCGCGGGCTCCGGGGCCTGGGACTGGAGCCGCTGGGGTATCGGGAGCCCCGGGGCGGGCGTCTGCGTGGCTGTCCCAACTGAAGGGCAGGTGGGGACGCGACCGGTCGGGGTCCTCCGGGAGCTCAAGCCGTGCGCCCCGCCCCGTAGCCCAGCCCCCGCTCCGTCACCTTCGCCTCTAGATCCCGCCCCGCGCGTCCAAACCCGCCTCCGGCCTCGCCCCACTTCGCGGGTCTCCGCATCCAGACCCCGCCCTGGATCCCCTTGGCCGGGCTTCGAATCTAGAGGCCGCCCTCGCTCCCCGCCCACCCTGCTCGGCCACGCCCACACCCACCCCGGCCTCCAGCACCGCTCTGCTCGGCCCCACCTCCAGGCCCCGCCCTGGCCTCCCGCACCGCTCGGCCTCGGCCCCTCATCTCGGTCCCATCCTGACTCCCGCCCGCGGCCCCGTGAACTCGGTACTCCACGTGCGCAGTCCCCCAGTTCCCCGTCCCCGCCCCGCTCGAGGCCCCGCCCCCTACTCCTCCCCTGAGCTCAGGTCCCTCCCCGTTGGGGGTCATTCGGCACTGGGGCTCCGCCCTCCGGGCCGGCTGACTTCTAGCGCATGCGCATTATCGGGCACCGCCCCCTCCACGCGCTCCCATTTGGCGGCTGGCGCGCCTCGTAGCGGGGTCGGAGGTCGCGGGGCGGAGCCAGCAGCTGCTGGGTTGCATCCTGGTGCCCGGTGCTGGTCCTCTGCCGGTGCGGGGATGGCCTTAAGCGACTTGCCTGTGGCGGGTGCAGCGGAGGAGGAGGCAGAGGACGAGGCGCTGGCCCGTGGCGCCGCCCTGGAAGCGTTCGGCGAGAGCGTGGAGATCCGCGCGCTGCTCGGCCGCCTGCGGGTGGTGCATGGCGAGCGCGCAGCCCGGGAGGTGGCGGAGGAGCGGTTCCGCGGTGCGGGCCGGACCGGGAGGGCGGGCGAGGGGGGCAGCCCGACCCCGACCCCGACCCCGGCCTCGCCTCACGTGTCGCTGCGGCGCGCGCCCGGGAGCGTGGGCTCCTGCCCCGCCCTGCAGGAGCGAGACGAAGCGCCGCTTGGCGGGGCCTCTGTGCCCCGGGAGGGAGCGGGAGCAGCGGCCAGCGCTGAAGCGGGGAGGACCCGAGCAGAGCGAGGGCGCGTGGCGAGCAGCGCTGGAGCTAGGTTCCTTGTTGGCCTGCGTCCTCCACGGCCAGCCAGATGAGCCTGCGTCCTTCAGTCAGGGTTTTGCACTTAAGTGAAACCATTTCTTTCTTTCTTTTTCTTTTTTTTTTTTTTTTGCCGACCCTTTTAGCTAAAGAGGTCTCTGCTGATCCTGTTCTCTTGTCTTCCTTGTTTTGGAATGACGGCAGAGGCAGGTGGTGGATCCCGTGGAAAGAGTGTGGGTTTTGATGACGCAGGCCCGGGGTTCGAGCCTTGTGTCTGTGTCTTGGTCTAGTTATGTCTAGAGTAGCAGTTCTGCTGCTCTAAACTTGCCTTAATGATAAGGCAACGGGTACAGAACTGTTCTGAGAGTGAGGTGAATCCAGGGACCCGTGAAGGCACCTTCCCATTCCTGGGAAGTGGGCATTATGGTCAGGCTGCCCTGTTAAGAGAAGTCAATGGATTGGGAAAAAGTGGTTTTAGCAGCTTGGGGGAGGGGTGAACAGCAGGTGTACTGGGGATGAGGAGCAAGTGGGGTCCTGGGTTGAAGAGTTGGCAGGGATGGGAGAGCACAGTGCATGATATGCTCGGCAGGGGAGCAGGGACTGCTTGGAAGGGGTGACTCTCAGAAGTGGGAAGGGGGGCCCTGGAGGGTGAGTGGGGGGCGGAGTGGGGAGAGACTAGGGTAGGGAGGGTGCATTCAGTGGTGCCAGAAGAGGACCCAAGAGGTGGGTGTGCTGAGCCAGTGACCAGCAGACCATGCCACAGTGGCCTGCTGGAGCATGGTGGATTGCTCACCCCAGGACCCTGTGTGGCACCTGTCAGAAGTTAGGTGTGCTGGGAGCTGCAAGGGCTCACATGCACGTTTGGTGTGTGTGAAAGGGGGAGCTGCCCCAGGGCTCACATGCATGTTTAGAGTGTGGACGGTTAATATTTGTGTTATTTTCTTTTTAGTAATAATGGACAAGTACCAGGAGCAGCCTCATCTGTTGGACCCACACCTTGGTAAGCACTGAAACTGATGATTTTGTTGGTTCAGGTACAGGTGACCACAAAGTCCTGTGAATGGTGATGGCCCAGAAGATGCCAGGGTGAAGTGTCCATGGTACAGGTCTTATTTGCTGGAAGGCCTGGTAGCTAGTTCTAGTGTACCTTTGGTGTGACTTGAAGTCTAGGTCTCACTTTAGATTCTGCACAGATGTGTCTGAGCTGCTTTCTCCTGCTGCTATTTGGGAACACATCTTTTCTTCTTGCGTGTGTCTTAGTTTGTTAAGTTTGGGCACAGGGTGTTCTGCTGCTAATCATCACACGGGTCCCCATTCCATCTCCATAGCAAATAAGGAGAGTGTCTGCCATCTCCATTTTTATAGATGGAGACACTGATCTGGACCTGCAGTGGATGTCCTTAAATATTTGACCATTTCATATGGGTTAATTTTTTTTCTTTTTGTCCTGGTCCTGAACCTGGGAAGGAGAAGATAGCCCTGGTGACGAGGTTGGAGAGGCAGCAGGGGCAGGTGCATAGGCTCACACGGGCTCTGTCACTCAGGGGTTGGTCTGAGGCTGGAGGATGGGGTGTGCAGACCTGTGTGAGGGACGCCCTGTGGTGTGCACATGCGCATGTTGGATTTCTCTTCTCCCAGTGATAGGATTCTCAGGTGGCCTTGAATGCACCTGTTTCAGCCCCCTGTGTCCTGACCTGCAGTTCCCTGAGGATTGACATGCTCTGGGCCTTTCTTCCTAGGTGGAATGTTTGTAGACATTTGTAGACAATGGCTGAAGACGTTCTCCTGCAGTACAGGGACATCACTCTGTGGTGTTGTGGTCACTGCTGTGCTCCTCTTTCTTTTGTGCTGAGTTAGATGTTGGCTGTCTGTAGTGATCCTTGGGGTCTTAGCTTCTCTCTGAGTCCTCTACTTTTTGGTCTCTTGCACGACGATGAAGTTCTTTACCTTGTTATTTATTTTTTAAAATTTTTTCTCAGTTGTAGATGAACACACAGTATCTTTATTTATTTTTATGTGGAGCTGAGGATTGAACCTAGTGCCTCGCACATGTGAGGCAAGCACTTTGCCACTGAGCTACAGCCCCAGCCCTCCACCTTGTTTTGACTGTTGGGTCACCTTCTCGAGAGCTGCTCGACTGGGAGCCTGCAGTGCCTGGTGACTTGCTTTTCTGCCTGAGGGCACTGTGCAGCCCCTCTTGCCCTCTCCAGGCCTGCTGAGCCGTTGTTACCAGGGCTGGCTCCCAGTTCAGCTTCTAGCTTTCCCTCTCCAGAGAGGGTTGTCCAGTAGGACTTTGTTCACTGACAGAATGGTCTAGATCTGGGCTGTCCCCAAGGCTGGCACTAGCTACATGTGGCCTTGAGCACCTGTATATGTCTAGTGTGATTGAGAAACTGAATTTTTTTCTAAAAGTTTTTTTTTTTTTTTTTTTTTATAGAGAGAGAATTTTTAAATATTTATTTTTTAGTTCTCAGCGGACACAACATCCTTGTTTGTATGTGGTGCTGAGGATCGAGCCCGGGCCGCATGCATGCCAGGCTAGCGCGCTACCGCTTGAGCCACATCCCCAGCCCCAAAGTTTTTTTTTTTTTTTTTAAAGATGGACACAATATCTTTATCTATCTATCTATCTATCTATTTATTTATTTAATGTGGTGCTGAGGATCAAACGCAGTACCTCACAAGTGCAAGGCAAGCACTCTACCGCTGAACTATAACCACATCCCTGAGAAACTGAATTTTTAATCTGACTTAAATTGAAAATACCAATGTGGCTAGGTCTGTAGGGTTGGCTGCTGCAGCGTAAACACCTGGTCTTGCCAGGGCAACGTGCTACGCTTCACCCTCTGCTGGACCACCAGCTTCTGGGCAGTTTTCTTCCCTTCACTTATGCATTTACATATTTAGTTCTTTTTTGCGGGGGGGGGGGGGGTGTGCCAGGGACTGAACCTAGGGGTGCCTAACTCCTGAGCCACATCCCCAGTCCTTTTCATTTTTTATTTTGAGTCAGGGTCTTGCTAAGTTGCTTAGAGCCTCTAAGTTGCTGAGGCTGGTTTTGGATTCATGGTCCTGCTGCTTTAGCACCTTGAGCCTCAGGGATTACAGGTGTGTGTAAGCAACCTGCTGTATGTCTTTAGTGTTTTTTTTTTAATATAGTTTTAGTTGTTGATGGACCTTTATTTATTCATTTATTTATATGTGGTGCTGAGAATTGAACCCAGTGCCTCACATATGGTAGGCAAGCACTCTGCCACTAAGCTACAACCCCAGACCTATCTTTAGTTCTTTAGAACTGCAGGTGTTTTTCTTTTTGTGGTGCTAAGGGTGGACGGGCAGATGTCCTGTGAGGTGGTAGGTGGTGGAGATGCGGCAGTGTGAGGGTGGACGGGCAGATGTCCTGTGAGGTGGTAGAGGGAGGAGATGCGGCAGTGTGAGGGTGGACGGGCAGATGTCCTGTGAGGTGGTAGAGGGAGGAGAAGCGGCAGTGTGAGGGTGGACGGGCAGATGTCCTGTGAGGTGGTAGAGGGAGGAGATGCGGCAGTGTGAGGGTGGACGGGCAGATGTCCTGTGAGGTGGTAGGTGGTGGAGATGCGGCAGTGTGAGGGTGGACGGGCAGATGTCCTGTGAGGTGGTAGGTGGTGGAGATGCGGCAGTGTGAGGGTGGACGGGCAGATGTCCTGTGAGGTGGTAGGTGGAGGAGAAGCGGCAGTGTGAGGGTGGACGGGCAGATGTCCTGTGAGGTGGTAGGTGGAGGAGATGCGGCAGTGTGAGGGTGGACGGGCAGATGTCCTGTGAGGTGGTAGGTGGTGGAGATGCGGCAGTGTGAGGGTGGACGGGCAGATGTCCTGTGAGGTGGTAGGTGGTGGAGATGCGGCAGTGTGAGGGTGGACGGGCAGATGTCCTGTGAGGTGGTAGGGGGAGGAGATGCGGCAGTGTGAGGGTGGACGGGCAGATGTCCTGTGAGGTGGTAGGTGGAGGAGATGCGGCAGTGTGAGGGTGGACGGGCAGATGTCCTGTGAGGTGGTAGGTGGTGGAGATGCGGCAGTGTGAGGGTGGACGGGCAGATGTCCTGTGAGGTGGTAGGTGGTGGAGATGCGGCAGTGTGAGGGTGGACGGGCAGATGTCCTGTGAGGTGGTAGAGGGTGGAGATGCGGCAGTGTGAGGGTGGACGGGCAGATGTCCTGTGAGGTGGTAGAGGGAGGAGATGCGGCAGTGTGAGGGTGGACGGGCAGATGTCCTGTGAGGTGGTAGGTGGAGGAGATGCGGCAGTGTGAGGGTGGACGGGCAGATGTCCTGTGAGGTGGTAGGTGGTGGAGATGCGGCAGTGTGAGGGTGGACGGGCAGATGTCCTGTGAGGTGGTAGGTGGAGGAGATGCGGCAGTGTGAGGGTGGACGGGCAGATGTCCTGTGAGGTGGTAGGTGGTGGAGATGCAGCAGTGTGAGGGTGGACGGGCAGATGTCCTGTGAGGTGGTAGAGGGAGGAGATGCGGCAGTGTGAGGGTGGACGGGCAGATGTCCTGTGAGGTGGTAGGTGGTGGAGATGCGGCAGTGTGAGGGTGGACGGGCAGATGTCCTGTGAGGTGGTAGGTGGAGGAGATGCGGCAGTGTGAGGGTGGACGGGCAGATGTCCTGTGAGGTGGTAGGTGGTGGAGATGGGGCAGTGTGAGGGTGGACGGGCAGATGTCCTGTGAGGTGGTAGAGGGAGGAGATGCGGCAGTGTGAGGGTGGACGGGCAGATGTCCTGTGAGGTGGTAGAGGGAGGAGATGCGGCAGTGTGAGGGTGGACGGGCAGATGTCCTGTGAGGTGGTAGGTGGTGGAGATGCGGCAGTGTGAGGGTGGACGGGCAGATGTCCTGTGAGGTGGTAGGTGGAGGAGATGCGGCAGTGTGAGGGTGGACGGGCAGATGTCCTGTGAGGTGGTAGGTGGAGGAGATGCGGCAGTGTGAGGGTGGACGGGCAGATGTCCTGTGAGGTGGTAGGTGGAGGAGAAGCGGCAGTGTGAGGGTGGACGGGCAGATGTCCTGTGAGGTGGTAGGTGGAGGAGATGCGGCAGTGTGAGGGTGGACGGGCAGATGTCCTGTGAGGTGGTAGGGGGAGGAGATGCGGCAGTGTGAGGGTGGACGGGCAGATGTCCTGTGAGGTGGTAGGTGGAGGAGATGCGGCAGTGTGAGGGTGGACGGGCAGATGTCCTGTGAGGTGGTAGGTGGTGGAGATGCGGCAGTGTGAGGGTGGACGGGCAGATGTCCTGTGAGGTGGTAGAGGGAGGAGATGCGGCAGTGTGAGGGTGGACGGGCAGATGTCCTGTGAGGTGGTAGGTGGTGGAGATGCGGCAGTGTGAGGGTGGACGGGCAGATGTCCTGTGAGGTGGTAGGTGGTGGAGATGCGGCAGTGTGAGGGTGGACGGGCAGATGTCCTGTGAGGTGGTAGAGGGAGGAGAAGCGGCAGTGTGAGGGTGGACGGGCAGATGTCCTGTGAGGTGGTAGGTGGTGGAGATGCGGCAGTGTGAGGGTGGACGGGCAGATGTCCTGTGAGGTGGTAGGTGGAGGAGATGCGGCAGTGTGAGGGTGGACGGGCAGATGTCCTGTGAGGTGGTAGGTGGAGGAGATGCGGCAGTGTGAGGGTGGACGGGCAGATGTCCTGTGAGGTGGTAGGTGGAGGAGAAGCGGCAGTGTGAGGGTGGACGGGCAGATGTCCTGTGAGGTGGTAGGTGGAGGAGATGCGGCAGTGTGAGGGTGGACGGGCAGATGTCCTGTGAGGTGGTAGAGGGAGGAGATGGGGCAGTGTGAGGGTGGACGGGCAGATGTCCTGTGAGGTGGTAGGTGGAGGAGATGCGGCAGTGTGAGGGTGGACGGGCAGATGTCCTGTGAGGTGGTAGGTGGAGGAGATGCGGCAGTGTGAGGGTGGACGGGCAGATGTCCTGTGAGGTGATAGAGGGAGGAGAAGCGGCAGTGTGAGGGTGGACGGGCAGATGTCCTGTGAGGTGGTAGGTGGAGGAGATGCGGCAGTGTGAGGGTGGACGGGCAGATGTCCTGTGAGGTGGTAGGTGGTGGAGATGCGGCAGTGTGAGGGTGGACGGGCAGATGTCCTGTGAGGTGGTAGGTGGTGGAGATGCGGCAGTGTGAGGGTGGACGGGCAGATGTCCTGTGAGGTGGTAGAGGGAGGAGATGCGGCAGTGTGAGGGTGGACGGGCAGATGTCCTGTGAGGTGGTAGAGGGAGGAGATGCGGCAGTGTGAGGGTGGACGGGCAGATGTCCTGTGAGGTGGTAGAGGGAGGAGAAGCGGCAGTGTGAGGGTGGACGGGCAGATGTCCTGTGAGGTGGTAGAGGGAGGAGATGCGGCAGTGTGAGGGTGGACGGGCAGATGTCCTGTGAGGTGGTAGAGGGAGGAGATGCGGCAGTGTGAGGGTGGACGGGCAGATGTCCTGTGAGGTGGTAGGTGGTGGAGAAGCGGCAGTGTGAGGGTGGACGGGCAGATGTCCTGTGAGGTGGTAGAGGGAGGAGATGCGGCAGTGTGAGGGTGGACGGGCAGATGTCCTGTGAGGTGGTAGGGGGAGGAGATGCGGCAGTGTGAGGGTGGACGGGCAGATGTCCTGTGAGGTGGTAGAGGGAGGAGATGCGGCAGTGTGAGGGTGGACGGGCAGATGTCCTGTGAGGTGGTAGGGGGAGGAGATGCGGCAGTGTGAGGGTGGACGGGCAGATGTCCTGTGAGGTGGTAGGTGGAGGAGAAGCGGCAGTGTGAGGGTGGACGGGCAGATGTCCTGTGAGGTGGTAGGTGGAGGAGAAGCGGCAGTGTGAGGGTGGACGGGCAGATGTCCTGTGAGGTGGTAGAGGGAGGAGATGCGGCAGTGTGAGGGTGGACGGGCAGATGTCCTGTGAGGTGGTAGAGGGAGGAGATGCGGCAGTGTGAGGGTGGACGGGCAGATGTCCTGTGAGGTGGTAGAGGGAGGAGAAGCGGCAGTGTGAGGGTGGACGGGCAGATGTCCTGTGAGGTGGTAGAGGGAGGAGATGCGGCAGTGTGAGGGTGGACGGGCAGATGTCCTGTGAGGTGGTAGGTGGTGGAGATGCGGCAGTGTGAGGGTGGACGGGCAGATGTCCTGTGAGGTGGTAGGTGGTGGAGATGCGGCAGTGTCAGGGTGGACGGGTCAGTGTCCTCCGAGGGGTGAGATGGTGGCCTAGCATCTTCCCATTGCAGGGTTCTGGTAGACTTCCCTGTGCTCCTTGCTCTCTCCAGGGAGTGCCTCCGCCCTCTTCCTGAGTTGCTTGCTGGTGTCCTGAGGTGGATGTGGTCTTGCCCTCCCTGCTTTGGGCTGCGCCTGGTGGTGTGAGCCTGGAGCTCTCGCAGCCGGCCGTGTGCAGTGTTGCTGAGCAGACCGTGTGTCTGCGTTCTCCTGCAGCTCGCAGCCTCCCCCTGCAGGCTCTGGGGCTACTTGAACTGCTGTCTTGTGTCTGGGTCCTGGAGCAGTCGGGGCAGCTCTGTGTGGTCACCTGCGTCTTCTTGTGGGTGTCCTTCACAGCCCTGAGTGTGAGGCTCCCTGTACCTCCTCTGGGCCTTGTCTTGGCAGTTTCCCAGAGAGGCGTGTAGGCCTGTGGGTTTAATTATACTTCCTCTGTCCATGAAGGAAAGTGGTTTTACCTCCTTGCCAGGATAATTTGGATGTTTGAAATCTTTACTTACACAAAGTTGCCTGTTAACGAGAAAAGAGGCATAGGTTTTTATTATTATTATTATGTTTCTCATCTCATTTTGTAGTTTCCAGGCAAGGGTGAAGTGTTTGTTGCCTGTACCCTTAAATTTATTTAGTGCTTGGTGAATGGTCCGCCTCTGTTTGCTCTTGATATTTGTCTCGTTCTGTTTTTTTTTTTTTTTTTAAATTTTTTTATTAGTTATAGATGGATCTTTATTTGTTTATTTATATGCGGTTTTGAGAATTGAACCCAGGGCCTCACACATGCTAGGCAAGCCCTCTACCAGTGAGCCCCAGCCCCAGCCCTTGCTCTGGTTTTTTAATGACTCACCTTATAAAATCACTGCAGTAATCTCACAGTCTCTGAGCAAGGCCAGCCATGCTTTGCAGATTGGGAAACTGAAGCACAGCTTTGAAGGGTTGGGCAGCTTCCCCGTGTTACACAGCGAGTGACCAGCCAGGGACCCTGCGGCCAACTTGAATCCCCAGAGTCTCTGGTGGCCTCCTGCTCATCATCTGAATGCTGGAGTCCTTGTCGTTGGCTGCAGGGAAGCCACTGGTGCCCGACTGGGGATCTGGCTGTGTTGAGTGCAGCATGGCATTGCTGCCCAGGCCGTCTCCTAGCAGCCACAGCTCAGGCGTCCAGGGAGGGCCCAGTGCTGGTGCTGTCACGGTGGGCCATGCTGCCTTTCTGCCCCGACCTGTCTGATGGATCAGGGAAGGACATGTCCGAGGAGCTCCCAAGGCTGTGTGTGTTCTGTCGCCCACTGTCCTCTGGGAGGACAGTGATGCTGGTTCTTTCATGGCCCGCAGTTCATTGCTCTGCTATTGCCTATTTTTTCAGTACTGGGGATTGAGCACTGGTTGCTCCACCATTGAGCCAGGCCCCCAGCCCTTTTTGTTTTTTATTCTGGGACACAGTGTCCAGCTGCTTTTGCTTTTTAAAGACATGTGCTGCAAGGAACTGAAGTGTTAAAAACTTTGGGTTGTCAAACTACCCCTCCTTTGTGCCTGGCCTGTGCTGGTACCTTTAGGAAGTTTGTTTGTTGAGTGATTCAGCAGACCCTCCCCTGCTGGAAGGCCCACTGCCCGTGCCCACCCAGCCCGGTCCCAGAGGGCTGTTTCTGAGGCCGCCCTGTGCTCAGGCTCCTGTCCTGGGCTCCAGCAGCTGCTGTGTTTCTTCCAGCATCCGCCTTCTTGTGTTCCAGCCCTTTTGTTCATGCAGAGAAGCTTCAGAGTGACTCTGCTACCCATACCTGGAATTGTCAGGGGTGCAGATTTATGCAGGGCAGGTGTCTGTATGGGGCTCGGTTTCCTGGGAACAGTGTTGTCTTCCTGATTATTCCAGTCCTTTATTTCGCTCAGTAAAGTTTGGTAATTTTCTTTAGAACTTTTAGAAATTTTTTAAATTGATTTCTAGATTTTTTTTTTAATCTTTCATTGTTTTTGTGAAACAGTTTTTTGGGGGTACTGGGGATTGAACCTAGGGTGCTTTACCGCTGAGTCACATCCCTGGTCCTTTTTATTTTTTATTTTGAGATAGGGTCTTGCTATGGTGATGAGGGTGGTGTCAAACTTGCCATCCTCCCCCACTCAGCCTCCATAGTTGCTGGGGTATTTATGGCTGATTATACCTGGCATCCAGCAAAGAGTTTTGTATTCTTGCTTTTTTAACTGGCAACATTATAACAGAGAATATATGTATCAATACTTTTTCCTGAAAAACAACACCGGCTTTGCCTCAGAGTTCAACTTTGAAGTGTACTTGCTGGGTGGTCCCCCCATGTCTCTGTCCCTGCGACCACTGCTGGATCTTTGCAAGGCCTCAGCATTTCAGAGTAGAACCCTGTAGCACGAGGTCTGTTGTGGTGGCTGATTTCCCAAGCATTGTGTTGGTAAGTTTCACTGTGAAAGGAAATATTTACTTTGGAGGTGTTGTGTTTTGGTTGTTTCTTTTAGGTTTTCTAAGCAGGTAAATAGTTATCTAGTTTGTGAATAATTCCAACTTGATCTTTTATCCCTGGCTATACATTCTAACCTTTTAAAATTTTTCGGATTGGGGCTGGGGATGTGGCTCAAGCGGTAGCGTGCTCGCCTGGCATGCGTGCAGCCCGGGTTCGATCCTCAGCACCACATACAAACAAAGATGTTGTGTCTGCCAAGAACTAAAAAGTAAATATTAAAATTCTCTCTCTCTCTCTCTTTAAAAAAAAAAAAAAATTTCGGATTAACATCATGGAGCTATAACTCAATGTACGATAAAATGCATCTCTTTTGAGAGTCAGCCTTTTGAGTTTTAGCCCGTGCACGCCCCACCCTTGTCTAGGTATAGAGCATTTCTGTTCTCCCAAAGTGTGCCTGGGTCCTCTGAGGCAGCTTCTCCCCTGGCCTGGACCCCACCTGTGGGCTGGCTCGCTGCAAACCACTTGACCTTTATACTTCCTGGCGATCTCCTTGAAGGAATGTCCCCGAGGGTTGTCAGTCTGCCTCAGCAGTCTGCTCCTGCCTCTGCGTGAGAAACTGAGTCTGTTCTGCTGCCCAGTGGCAGGTGTTGGTCAGGCAGGCTTGACATCACCTTGAGTGCTACCTTGGGCCTTCATGGGCCATCTTTGGGTGCATGTGAGCTCTCGTTTTCTTGGCTGGCCACGTCAAGCGCCCCCACCTTCTTGCAGACACCACTCTGCGCTCCCGCCAGTGGCACGATCCTGCAGCTCTGCATGCTGTCCGGCTCTTGATATTGTCTTTCTGATCAGCCTGTGCGGGTTGTCTCCTTGGGGTTCTGGGGATTGAACTCGGGGCCTCGTACGTGCTAGGCCAGTGCTCTGGCAGTGCTGGCTGTTGTTCTTCATCTATTAAGATTCATGAAGATCTAGGTGTGGGCCAGGCATGGCGGTGCACGCCTGTTATCCCAGCGACTTGGGAAGGAGAGGCAGGAGGATTGCAAGTTCAAAGCCAGCGTCAACAACCTCATGAGACTCTGTCTCAAGATAAAAAGGGCTGGTTTGTGGCTCAGAGTACCCCAGTTTCCATTCCAGTAGTGTAAGGGGGTGGGGAGCAGAAATGCACGTTGTCCCAAGGTGCCTGCCCTTCCAGAGATGGCCCAGGTGAACACACGTTTCTGCTGCTCTGTTTATTCTTAGTCATGTGGGTTGTTAACCTTGAACCATCCTTTTGTTCTCCATCCTGTTTTGATGTCACATTGATGTTTAATTTTATAGCAAATGTCTAATGTCTCTTTCTCTAGAGTGGATGATGAACTTGTTGTTGGACATGGTGCGAGATAAGACGTCCCCAACTGCCCTTGTACATCTGGCTTTTAAATTTCTCTACATCATCACCAAGGTAATATTTGCATAGACTGAGAGTTGACAGAAGCTTTCTTAACATACTGGTCAAAAGTTGCTCTCCAGAGTGTCCTGCTGAGGATTGTGGTCTCAGACAGCTGCAGGTCTCTATCTGGGAGCTCAGGTCTCAGTGACCTGGGGCATCCTTTGTCCCAAACAAAAACTTTCTTATGAGGAAAAAGCCGAAAAACTTGGTGGAAATGGAAGTCCTGCTTGTACTTTAATGCAGGGATGAGCGTGTTGGGAATCTGGCCTGCAGACCCATGTCCTACTTCCTTGCAGGCTCCTGGTGGTGCCCACCTGGTGGCCCACCCAAGGGGAGTCTGCAGGTCCCACCCTGGGAGTGAACCTGGAGCTGGCTCTGCATGGGGCTTATGGTTGCTGAGGCCGCACGTTGCAGTATTCCTGCAGAGGTCCTCACTGGCAAGAGAAACTGTAGATGTTTATGGAAGCGTTAGTGAGTATGGGGATCTTTGATGCTTGTGGGGATCTACTCCTCAGGACTGTTGGGACAATCATGTGAACAAGGTAGAAGTGGCTATTTTGTATTGTGTGTATTTCTGACGAGCTACAGAGCTTTGTTGGCTGATCTGGGTCAGAACACATTTAATGAGTGGGCTGAACTGGGAGGCAGAGCGCTCCTGAACTGTTCCTTTGATTTTGCTAAGTGGTGTCACTGGGATGTGACAATTCCCCTACATCCCTGGGGGCACTGAATGCACAGTAGGGGGCTAGAAGCCTGCAGGCAGCCCTGTGCCTCAGGAGGGCCAGTGGCAAGGCTGGCCCCTTCTGGCCTCTGGGAACATGGACTCCAGCGGGGCTGTGTGCCAGCTGCAGAGCCGGGGGAGGCATGAGCCTGTGCAGGCTCCACTCCGTACCCACAGGCACCCTTGAGCACTGGGCCGGGAGCCTGCTGGAGTGATTCTTGATGAGAGGAGGAAGACCGTGTTGTCACTGTGTATGTGATTCAGTGTCTTTTTATTTGGTAGGTTCGCGGCTACAAGGTATTTCTTCGTTTATTTCCTCACGAAGTAGTTGACGTGCAGCCTGTGCTGGACATGTTCTCGGGTCAGAACCCTAAAGACCATGAGGTGCGCACTGCCCCCCTCCCCCTCCCCCTCCCCCTCCCCCCCGCTGCTCTCGTGGGGCAGCCCTCCTGCCTCCCTCCCTCTGCCTGGTTTCCTATCATCCCCCTCTTCTTTTGACGTTCCCTTTAGTTTCTACTTGTGGTGCTTTCAATTATTCTCCTCTGAAGTGTGTCCTTTACAAAGAAAAGATACCCTTTTAGCTTGAGTGTGACTGTGCTGGGTCCCCGAGGCCCCAGGGACTGACATTCCTGGGGTGGCGGTTGCAGCCGAGCACACCGAGCCAGTCAGCAAGGGGAGGGTGCGGGCAAAGCCAGGTCGCTGCTGCCTGGAGGGCACAGGGCATGGGCCACCCTAATAGCACGTCATGGCCACATGGTGGGGCACGGTCCCAGCCGAGCACCTGGGTGTTCACTGGGGCTGGTCGTGCAGGCACTGGTCTGGCTGGTGCCAATGCAGAGCTGGAGGAAGGCGGGTGCCTGTGCAGGCTCCGCTGTGTGCACCTCAGCACCCTTGAGCACTGGGCCCACGGAGCCCTGCTGGAGTCCATGTTCCCAGAGGCCAGAAAGGGCCAGCCTTTCCACTGGCCCTCTTGAGGCACAGGGCTGCCTGTGGGCTCCTGGCCTACCCACTGTGCGTTCAGGAAGGTGACTGTGCCTGTTGGAGACTTGCTGCTGTCTTCTCCGTCGGGGCCTCTCTCCTTGCTGCGGCTGGTACCTGTGGAAGGCCTGCACAGCTGCTGCGGACTCTTGTCTTCTATTACTGAAATATAAGCCTTCCTTTCCTGTGTTTTGTGCTTTGCTGAGTGTTGGGGTGGAACCCAGAGCCCATGGGCACTGGGCAAGGGCTCCACCAGGGAGCTGCACTCTGGCTCCCGGGCATCCCTTTGTAGTGCCAGTTGAGAGTCTTTTCTTTACTTTTTTTTTTTTTTTTTTTTAATATTTATTTTTCAGTTTTTGGCGGACACAACATCTTTGTATGTGGTGCTGAGGATCGAACCCGGGCCGCACGCATGCCAGGCGAGCGCGCTCCCACTTGAGCCACATCCCCAGCCCCTTTTCTTTACTTTTAAGTCTTTTCATCTGTCTCTCCTTTTCTCAAAAGGCCCATTTGCACCAGGTACAGTGGCACACGCCTCTAATCCCATCAGCAGCTCAGGAGGCTGAGGCAGGCGGATTGTGAGTTCAAAGCCAGCCTCAGCAACTTAGTGAAGCCCTAAGCATCTCAGCAAGACCCTGTTTCTCAATAAAATACAAGAAAGGGCTGGGGATGTGGCTCAGTGGTTGAGTGCCTCTGGGTTCAATGCCCGATACCAAAATAAAGGCCCCTTTACATTTTGGATAGGATTCTTCTGTGTTCATTCTGTTCCTGTCTGTGCGTGTGGTGGGGACATGGGAGGATGTGGGGCTGAGGATGTAAGTGCCCCAGGCTCTGGTCAGCGGTGTGGAGGCCTGGGCCAGCCTTGGAGGAGCGCAGGCCCGCCGTCCCTGACAGGGCCCTCTGTGGCTTGACTTCCCAGACCTGGGAGACGCGCTACATGCTGCTCCTGTGGCTCTCCATGACCTGCCTCATCCCTTTTGATTTTTCACGTTTTGATGGAAACCTCCTCACCCAGCCTGAGGAGACGCGAGTGTCCACGATGGACCGCATCCTGCGCATAGCTCAGGTGAGTGTGGCTGTGCCCTTGACCTGCTGCCCGCACCCTTCTCCGGCTTGTGCTGCGTGAGGTTGTGCTCATTCAGCAGACTTTGGGTACTTTTGTGTTTTCTTGAACTCTGTTTTCCAGGGAGGTAAGATTCGCTCACCCTATTTTGAATTTGGGATGATTGGGCAGAGCCCAGGGTGACAGGGCAGCGGATGTCTTTCCTCACTGGCGGTGCGGAGACTTGGGCTAGGCCCAGCCGTGATGCGGCAGCAGTATCAGCTTCCACCTCATATTGTACAAGTAACAACGTTCAGTTATTTTCTAGGGAAGCAAGAATGTTAAGTTGACGTCTGTCAAATTCTTGCAGGCCTACCTGGCTGTCAGTGACAAGGCCCGAGACGCGGCTGCTGTCCTTGTGTCTAGGTAAGTCCTGGAGGTTGCTGGCTGTGTTTGTTGATGGGCGGTTTGCGTGATGTTGGTTGCATGTGTCTGTCAGTCCATGCAGAAGGACATCTGCACCTGCAATAGTCACACGAGGCTGGCCTGGGCTTGCAGAGTCACCCGATAGGTCTTGCCCAGGAGGCAGCCCAGAGTGTACAGGAAGTCCCCAGGCGTGGCTGCCTCCTCTGGGTGGTAGCAGCTTCTGCCTTTGAGGGTCCCTTCAGGAGCAGCTCATGCCAGGGTCAGAGATCTGAGTGCACAGGTATGTGGCTTGTGGTGGAAGTCTCCAGATATCCTGCGAGACGGTCTCTAGTCAGCTGGGTTGGCCACCAGGACAGGACCCAGTGTGAAGGCGAGGGAAGCTGGCGTGTGGCATTGAGGATGTCCGTGTCTCCTCTGATGGGATCTGAAGACGTCTTCTCCCCTGGTTGGTGTCGTGAATCCTGTGGTGGTTGGTGTCGTGGATCCCGTGGCGGTTGGTGTCGTGGATCCCGTGGCGGTTGGTGTCGTGGATCCCGTGGCGGTTGGTGTCGTGGATCCCGTGGCGGTTGGTGTCGTGGATCCTGTGGTGGTCTCTGCCGGGCGACGACTGGCACTCTGCCTTGGGGGTCCTCCACATGGTGGCAGACGCTGGCTTTGTCGAGTGTTGGGGGCCATGAGATGTCTGGCTGCGTGCTCGGGAGTGGACCCGAGGAGGGAGGACGAGCCTCGGCAGGGCGCCCAGCTGTAGCGAGGGCTGAAGAGAGGGCAGGGTTCTTTCTCTTTACACGAGTGAGCGCTGTGGCCTGCTGCCCTGGAGCCGTGTGTCCACCCACACGTGGTCACTGTGCTCCTGTGCTGCTTCCAGTCTGTCCCCAGGACCAGCCCTCGCTCTGAACACTCTGCATACAGCCACCACCCTAAGCCACATCCTGGGATGAGTTCTGACAGTGGAGTGAGAGTTGAGGGGTCTGCGATGGAAGTACTGCAAAGGTCAAGGTTGAAAGTCAGGACGAGCCAAGAGCCCTCTGTTTGCCATGGGTGGGATCCTGCAGATGTTGCTGACCTCCTTAGTGAAGGGTGGTATCTGTTGTGTGATTCTTGTGATTCCTCTTATGGTAGATCCAGGCTGAGCTGGGCCAGGGAAGGGCAAAACCTGAATTTGGCTCACTCCTGGGTTCCTGCGGGAGCAGCCAGCCAAGCCCGGGCGCCTGGAGTGGGGTGGCAGTGCCACCTGGTGCCCAGCAGCTAGTGCGCTGTGCTGGAGCCGGTGCCTGTGGATCAGGACCCTCTAGGGTGGGCCCCAGGGTTGGCTGGGCAGGGGCAGCACCTGCCAGAGGCCTTGGGACTCCTTCTGAGGAGCCTGTAGCTGCCTATGGGCGGGGAGAGTGGCCCTGTTGAGGCTCAAGATCACTCCCCACTGTGCCTGCTTCCTGTTGGCTGAGCTCCTGGTCTCCAGCGTTTTCGGAGGCTCCTGATGCTGCCACCCCTGTGCTGCGGTGGTTCGGCGGGAGTGTGACTTCAGGGAAACCCTGTAGCGGGGAAAACACACCTTTTTCTTGATGGCCTCGATCTGGAGAATTAGGTATCTAACTGGAAGCCAAGGTATGTTGGGCTCACTGGCTCAGGGAGGCAGGAGGATCACCTGAGGCCAGGAGTTCAAGGCCAACCTGGCAACTCGGTGAGACCTGTCCCCCCCCCATAAAACCAAGGTGTGCTCCGTAGAAAAGGTGGAGATTCTGGAATGTTGGGAAACACCTCGTGTGCAACTCTGGCTCGTGGTGGGGTCTGTCTTTGTTACTGAACCCACGGGCGGCACTCACAGTGTGCCCTCCGCCTTTCCCTGGGTTCCACGTAAGTGCTGAGGGGACTCTGGACTCATGTGCCAGTGGCCCGCCAGCCGCATCAGCTCCCCTCATGGCGGTGTCAAGGCCGACTTGGTGATCGCTGCCTGGCAGGGCCTGGGCAGCGCCGCTGCACGCGGGGTCTGGCGTGTCTTGTGGGCGAGTGGCTGCTGGCTGTGAGCCTGGCGGGTGCCCTGCACCCTGATCCTGACTCTGGGCCTCTGAGGTCAGCACAGGCGTCCTTCCCTTTCCTGTGGTTATTTTGACTCTGAGGCCCAGCAGGCTCTGCCTGGGAGAGGTCTGTTCTCCCCTCGTAGGTCGAGCTGGGTTTCCGAGGTGCAGCCTGTGTGGCAGGTCCTGGAGGCTGCCTAGGTGTTTCAGCACCAGTGCGAATATCGCACTTTCCCGTTAATTCGTGTTGCTCTGTAACACGCGTGCACACGTGTGTTCTCCCGTTGAGCAGGACTTGCCACCTGTATGTGCTGTGCTTTGCTAAGGCGGAGTCAGTGTACCTGCAGCATTGGGCTGGGGTGCTGTTGGATCCTGAGTGACCATGTCCCATGAGATGGCATTTCTTGAGACTGGAGCCCAACCGGGTCCCCCGGCCACTCTGAGAGAGGCCTGGCCCTGTGGCCAGGGTTCTTTTGGCCATTAGTAGAGCTCACAGGGCCCTTGCAGGTGATAGTGGAGATCGCTGTTGAAGCGACTGTGGCCTGTGGTGTTGTGTTCTTTGAAAGAGCAGGGAGCTTAGGGCAAAGACTCTTCCAGAGAGTGGACAGCCCTGCTGGTGTGAGGCTTCATATATGTGTCTGTGCGAGAGAGACTTTTTAACTTTTCATTTGTATTTTGGACTTTCTGATGTGAACATGTGCTTCTGTGCTTTTTACAAACAAGAAAAACAAAGATAGTGACTTGCTTCAATCTGTCCAGCAGCCTTAGGTTTCTACCTGTAGATTCGTGTGATCTCACTTGAGAAGGGACTAAAGTTAGACTCAGGTGTGGAGGGGGACAGACCAAGCTGGGGCTTGTGGGTCTTCCAGAGGGGAACCGGAGCAGGCTCCAGGCTGGGGCTGTGTGTGGTCTAGCCTTCACCACTGAGTGGCTCTGGGCCTCACCCTGCACTTATTCTGTGCCCTGGGTGTGGCATCTGCTCAGAATGCCTGTATCTTCATCCTTTGGGGCTGGGGTCAGAGGGCAGACTGAGGATGCAGCTGGTACTTCCTGGTGACAGCAGAACCAGTGCCCAGGAAAAGAATGCGTGAGTCTCAGGCCTTGCCCTAGAGCGAGGGGTCAGGGGTCTCAGGGCCCCTTTCTGGATCCACCACATAGAATTCCCTGGACGAGGCCCTGGAGTCTTTATTTATTTTTTTGTTACCGGGGATTGAACTCAGGGGCACTTAACCACTGAGCCACATCCCCAGCCCTTTTTATTTTTTATTTAGAGGCAGGGTCTCACTATGTTGCTTAGGGCCTCACTAAGTTGCTGAGGCTGGCTTTGAACTCGCGATCCTCCTGCCTCAGCCTCCCAAGCCACTGGGATTTTAGGCATGCGCCACAGCGTCCTGCGGGAGTATGTCTTTCTGACTGCACACTGAAGTCAACCACAAGGCTTGCTGACCAGTGGGGGTCTCCAGGAGTGCACCGTGAACTGCGGACACCAGGACAGCAGTAGAACCTGGGCTTTCTTCCTGACTTGTGAGAGGTCGCGCTCTTACACTCAGCCATAGCATTAGTGGTTGAAGCTGCTGTCTTCCCTCACATGGTGTGGGAGGGGTCTGCACACAGCAGCCTCACCTGGGCACCCTCCAGGGCACACCCCTCACTGGCAACCTGGCATGTCAGGACCAGGAGGTCCCACAAGAATTGGACCCAGATGTTTGGACAGAGGGTGCCAAGCACCCAGGCATGTCCTGTGGGAAGGGCTGCCCAGAGGAGGTGGGGTCCTACCGTTGGTGGGAAGTTCAGGGTGCCAGCTGTCCCCTTGGCAGTGGGTTCTGTCAGGGGCACGATCCATGAGGGTCCAGTGCTGAGCCGTGCTGTGTATGCTTGGTCTGAGCACCCTGGTTGTTGGAGGTGCCCCGAAAGGGTCTGTCACCAAGAAAGCATGCAGCCAACTCTGACAAGGACTAGCTGGACAGCTGGACGATGGATGGGGAGGCAGGGACAGGCAGCATCGAGGCCCTTTTGCCATTGCCTGGCGGCTCCAGCTCACTCCTCCCTGGGCCACTGCTGGGGGCTCCACACGGCCCCACATCTTGGGAGGTGGCCCCACACTGGAGAAGAGCTCAGACCACCTCTGGCTCCTCCAGCCCCTCCCCGTCTACCTGGGGTCTTGGATGCCAGGGCCGGGCCCCCTCCCCTTTGCTTCCCGTTCCCCCGCCCCACCACTCTTGCTGCTGGCACAGCAGAGCTACGTAGGCGCTCACGCCTCCTCTCAGGTTTCCTGGTGGTCGCTCTGTGCCCACTTCCTGGGGGGTGACCCCTCCTCCCCTTGCCTTGCTGACGTCCCTGTTGGTGGTTTGCTGTCTCTTTGGGTGTCAGCCCTGGAAGGGCAGGACTTTGTGCTGTGGCAGGGCCAGTCTTGAGCCAGAGTCAGAGAGCTGGGCACTGGCCTGAGAGTGTGGAGGAGAAAGGGTCTGGGGCTCTGGCTCCTGGGATTAGCCTGGGGTCGGGGTGGACGGTGCCCATGGCAGGTCTGTGGAGAGGTCCTGGGCTGAGTCGGCTTCTGGGCTGGGCTGTGGTTGGGAAGAGGGTGGGTGGGCACGCCTGGTCCTGGTGGGGCAGAATGCCCAGTGGCCTCTGAGGCTTTGAGCTGAGCTGTGGCTCAGGAGGCAGGAGGTGGGGACTGTGAGGACCCTGCGGGGCTACGACTGGGCAGTGACTTGGCACCCGGAGAGAGGAGCTGATGAAGGGGCCGCTGTGGGTCGCAAGCCTAGTGTAAGGACAGGGGGTCGGGAGGACGCCCCGGGGGCCTCGTGTGCAAGGGTGGCTGGTGGGAAGCCCGGCAGCTCTTACACACCGCCTGTGCCCTGTTCCCTGGCAGGTTCATCACCCGTCCTGATGTCAGGCAGAGGAAGATGGCTGGCTTTCTGGACTGGAGCCTCTGCACCTTGACCCGCTCTTCCTTCCAGACCATGGAGGGGGTCATAGCCATGGACGGGACTCTGCAGGCCTTGGTAAGCACTCCCACGTGGTGGCCCTGCGCTGTGCCGCAGCCAGCCGGGAGGTGGGCTGGCTGGGGTTCCAGCCGGAGACAGGACGGTGGTGCTGGGATCCCTTTACCTCTCTCTCCCGCCGCTGGCCCGCCTCAGTTCAGAAAAGTGCTGTGGAGCCCCATCGCCACCAGGGGGCGGTGGTGCACGCGGAGTGCAGCTGGGGCCCTTCAGGGCATGT
Organism: Callospermophilus lateralis; assembly: GCF_048772815.1. Taxonomy (NCBI): domain Eukaryota; kingdom Metazoa; phylum Chordata; class Mammalia; order Rodentia; family Sciuridae; genus Callospermophilus; species Callospermophilus lateralis. The sequence goes on along the minus strand of NC_135315.1, from coordinate 414,177 downwards.
TGCCCTGGCTTAGTTTTGTCACAGAGGACAATTATTGGAGCCAGCGCCCCCAAATGAGAGGTGGCTTGAGATCAGATTTTGTTCATATCTGCATTTTAACATAGACCTGTGCCCTTACTGTTCTGCTCTGCTAGTCTCGTGTGCTGACGAGGCAAAAAGTCCAAGTTCTGCGGCGAGGGCAAGGCCTTAGTGGGGATGTTCTGGAGGGGTGGCGGCCCTCCCTGACCTTGGGCTCTGCTCTCCTGCTCTTTGCTCTTTCTGTCATACCACTGGTGAAGAGCGGGTCTTCCTCCCTGGAGCTGGGGAGGCTGGCGGCCCCCTGAGGAGAGCAGGCCTTGGGAGGTGCTCGTGGAGGGTGTCTGCTTCCTGCCTGTGGGTCCCGGGGACTTGCCGCGGGGAGTGGGAGCGTTGAGTGTCTGGCTGGACTTGGGGAGGGAGCCCGGCTCAGCCTCTGTTTCTCTTCCTGGTGCTGCGTGGTCTTCACCAGGTTCTCATCACAATGTGTGGGAAAGAAAGCCGACAAAAGGGAGCATTCCCGTGTCCTAGCTGCAGTTGTCTCCACAGCAGTGTGCTGTGACAGCAGCTCACCGTCAGGACGTAGCGGGCGCCGGGCACGCCTGGGGTCCCAGACACTGGGCGGGCTGAGGGAGGCTGGAGGGTCACACGTTCCAGGCCAGTCTCAGCAACTTAGTGAGGCCTTGTCTCTAAATAAAAAGGGCTGGAAGTGTAGCTCCGTGGTAGGGCATCCCGGGTTTCAGTACCCCTTACCACAGAAAAATAAAACGTGAAGAAAAGCTCCAAGTGTGACCTGCATACCACCAGCATAGGCAAGCGAACAGTAGTACGTGAGGGTGGAACAGCCCCTGCCTGCTCTGTCACCACGTGGCTCTGTCGTCGGGCACGCGTCTCACTGAGTGGCCTCAGAGCTTCACTCCTTCTGTGGCTGTGAGTGCGGTCTGTTGTGAGCAGGCGGCCATGCACTTCCCTGCTCGAGCTTGGGCTGGACCTCCTGTGTCCAGCTCCCTCGGCTGTCCAACAGTAGTCCTTTCCGTGATGCTGAGTGGGAACCTGGTTTTCTGCACGCGTTGGGCAGATGCTGTGCCCCTGGATTGTACCCCAGCCCCTGGGCAGACGCTCTGCCACTGGATCATACCCCACCCTGAAAGTGGATTAAAACTTAGCAATATTTTGTTTCTAAACTTGCGTGTGTACACCATCAGGTTGATGAAATGTGGGGTGTCCTGCTTTGGGGTTTGCAGGTACAGTGGGTAGCCTGCAGCCTGGGGGTGCTCACTCCAGCTGTGTGTGGGGTGGTGGCCAAAGAGTCTGATTGTACAGTGGAGGTCAGTGCAGGCTGGGGCTGGCCCTGAAGGGTGCTGGGGGTGGGGTCCCCACTGTGCACCCACGGTGCCTTTCTCCAAGGGACCTATGGGATGTCCTGTTATTTTAGTTTTTGGTACTGGGGATTGAACTCTGTGCTCTGCCACAAAGCTACATTCCTGGCCCTTTTTTCTACTTTTTAAATCAGAGACAGGTTTCTTAAGCTGCCCAGGCTGACTTGGAATTTGGGATCCTCCTGCCCCAGCCTCCCGAGTAACTGGGGAAACGGGGTGCCACCCTGCTCAGCAGCATTCCTGACGGGCTCTTGGGGGTCTCCTGCAGCCAGTTCCTTGCCGTGGCCTAGGGGAGGTCACCTTGATGTGATCGTCCAGGGACCCTCAGGCAGGTGAGGCTTAGGTGGCCCCTGCCCAGGTGGGAGAGCGGCTCCTGTGGGGGAGGCACGGCCTGTTGTCTTGGGGCCACTTCAGGGGCTGGCAGTGCCTGCTGATCAGCGACCCTGGGCTCCTCCCTGAGGGGCGGCAGTCCTCTAGCTCGAGGTGGCCGAGGTGCCCTCGTCTACATATGCTTTGCCACAGCTGCTTTCCCTTTTTTTTTTTTCCTGTAGCATTTTTATTTTTCTTTCTCTATTTTTTAAATATTTTTTGTTGTCAATGGTCTTCATTTTTTTATATGCTGTACTGAGAATCAAACCCAGTGCCTCACCTGTGTTAGGCAAGCGCTCCACCACCAAGCCCAGCCCAGCCTGCTTTTCCCTTTTGATGGTCTTCTGCAGGTGGCTCATGGTGGCTGAGGCAGCAGGCTCGCTGCCTGGTCCCTGCCCTATGCTGGACTTGTCTTTGCAGAATCAAGCAGCATGGGGCTCCCTTTTATTTGGATGTCTCCAGGTTCCGAGTTTGCAGGAGGGAGGCTTGATTTTTTCTCTGGCCTCCTGAGGTTTAAGGTCTCCAGGGGCTTAGAAATGCTGAGTCTCTGAACCTTTGCTGCCCAGCTGGGCGTGTGTTGGCAAGGGATGAGGAAGACGCGGCTCTCCCTCTCGTTGGGGCAGAGCGCTTCTGCTCTATCTAGAGAGTTTTGCCCCGAGCGCTGGTGAGTAATTGTCTGACGTAGCCAGCTGAAATCCTAGGGAGCAAATGAAGGGAGATGCTGTCAAGCAACAGCCCTGGGCCTGTCCACCTGTGGCTCCCGTGCCAGGCTTGTCCCCGCTGCCCCTGCAGAGTCTGGTCTGTCCGGAGTCACGGTTTTCTTTTTCTCCTCTGAGGGGCCCTTGGGGTCTAGCACAGCTCCTGGGCAGGAGGAAGTTGGGCTGAGCAGGCGGAGTGGTTTCGCCCAGGCTCCTCAGACCTGCAGGCAGAGGGCGGGGTGTCCAGTGCGTGATGAAACTTGCAGGTGATTGTGCTTTGGGGTTGCAGTTTCCTTTGATGCACTTGGCTTCCTTTTCATGCACCTGTTCATTAGTGTGGGTTAGGCGAAACAGGTGAACCTCGGAACAAGTCCCGTCGAAACTAGGGCTGGTTTTATTTCCCTTGAAGCACAGTCCTCTCTCAGCGATGGCTTTTAACTCTTGTGGGAGGGAAATGAGTGCTCACCTCGTTTCCCTGGAAGGCACCTTCCCTCTCACTTTGTTGAGCACCCATGCTGTAGACCCACTTTGAGGGTTAATGCCAATTGAGGAGATTTGAGGAAAGAAAACACTATTGAAAAGAGAAAACGGTGTCATTTGAATGTCTAGTGTCTGCTTGCTTATTGACACCTGTGCCCTGTGGGTTTACCACTCCGACTGCACTATTCTGCTGGTTTCAGGTGGGTCTCCCCTCTGCACCACCGCAGTGGCTGGAGAGGGGTGGAACTTGGTGGTAAAGGGCAAGGTGTGGCTCCTGTGCCTGTGCTGTTAGGGTGACATCTACTCTTTGCAGGGGGGTCCGTTGATTTCTCTCGATCATCACAGAAGCAGAAGTCTTGTTAGAGGGGAAACACAGCAGCATTAAGACCCAGGAGAGCCAAGGAGCAGTGCTGTAGGCCCTGAGCCTGTTGCTGGGCACTGCTGGGGGGACATGCCAAAATCGGTCAGGTTCCTGGTATGGGGCCTAGCCCCACTGTCCTGGCCTGACCTGCCAGACCTCCACTGGCCCACGGAGGCCGATAGGGTCTGGGCCTCCCCCTGGATTCTGCCTCCCCCAGTGACTGGAGGCACAGTTTGATTCACTTGTGCACCTCCTAGAAGGACAGGGAGAAGCCCTCTGGCCCCCGAGGCCTGTCAGGCTGATGTGTTCTCTTTAGGGTCTGGGGTCTGGTGGCTTCCGGGGCTCACACCCAGTGTCTAGTGCAGGCTCCGCGTGGCCTAGTTCTAGTGTGAGGCAGGGTTTTGGGTGGGGAGAGGGCCAGAGCTGTGGGGAACCTGTGCACTCAGTTCTGTGTCTTTAGGTTCTGGAAGCCGTTCCTGGGCCGTGCTTCAGGAGACACTGGACAGCCAGCTCTGGCTGTCAGAATTTCCTGTAGCCAGCATCTTGGGTGTGAGTCCTGCAGAATGCAGGGTCCTGTACACGAAGGGAGGATCTGTGGGCCACCCGCCGCTCTGGTCCCATGGAGAGACAGGGCGGCCAGCGCCAACCCCCCTTGGGTCCTGCCCCGGCTCCCCTGGACCTTTGTTTCTCGCTTGCCATTCTTGCCTCTAGGTAGAGAATCGATTCCTGACAGCACTTTTAACAGTCTTTGCGCCCAGACCGTCAAGATGCCATGTGCAGTACCTGGTTCCGCTCGAAGCCCAAAGCTCCCATGCATGCTTGCCCCGTGGCCCCCGACTCCTCGCACGGTCCACGCGCACTCCACGCGCACTCCACCCATACACGCACGCTTGCCGCCACTTCACTCACGCTCCCTCTGCCTCCGGCACACATGTGTCCGTTCCCTTTCCTGCATGGCGCAGGCGCTCCCAGGCCACTCCCTCCGCAGGTTGTTTCCCCACCCTGTTCCTGCACGCCTTCCATTAGGCTGCCACCCCAACACTCGCACGCCTCCCACAGGACTGCCACAGCTGCCACCACCCACCACGTCTCCCATAGGACCACCCGTACCGCCTCCCACGTGGACCGCCAACCCCCCACACCCTCCCACAGCCTCCCACGGGGACCGCCACCCCCCACATCCACATGGCCTCCCATGGAGACCGCCACCTCCCCACATACTCGCACGTCTCCCACGGGACCACCACCCCCCACCCCCCTGTAAGCCTCCAACGGGACCCTCACCCCCCAACCCTCCCACGGCCTCCCTCGGGGACTGCCACCCTCACACACACACCTGCATGGCCTCCCACAGGGACTGCTAGTCTCCCTCCCCAGTATGCCTCCCAAGGCCCCCACCCCCTGTCTGACCAGTGGCGCTGGCCTGGCCCAGGAGCGTGGCCTGGGGAGGCCAACCCTGGTGGGTCCCAGGTGGATGTGGTCCAGGTGCCACAGATGTGTGTCGTTGGTGGTGGGGAAGCGGTCACCCTTGCTCATGCACTGGTGGCTCTGGCCTGCTCCTGGTGTTGTTGGGTCTCATCCCCAGGTCTCGTGGCCATCAGGCTCTGGTCTGACCCTGTGTGGTCTCTGAGCTCCCACGCTTTGACTTCTGGGTGGACCTGGCCCTAGAGGGCAGGAGGACTAGCATTCTCAGGGCCAGGCTACTTGGACTGCCCTGGTGTGTGCTGATTCCACGTGCCACCTCCATGTCCTTACATTATGTGGCCCGCATGCTACCTCCACATCATCTTGCCCTGTTGTGCACCATGCTGCTTCCCACTGTCGCAGTGTGTCACCTCCATGTCCTTGCTCTGTCACCAAGTGGCCCCTCCAGGCCCCTGTGCTCTGTTGCACCAGCTTGGCTGGTGGGCTGCGTGCACTGACCCCTGGACGGTGGACGTCCGAGTGATTGAGAGGGCTCTGGAGTCTGTGGGTGAGTTTGGTTCTATTTCTGTCTTGCACACTTGCAGTCCCTTGTGATTTATTTGCTGCAGGTTCGTAAGAATGTGTTCTTGTGCTGGGTCTGAGCTGATTCTGACCAGCTGTGTGCTCCAGCTGTTGACAGCTTGGATTCCGCAGTTGAGGTGTTGATTTCTGGGTACTCCTTTCTTCCAGAGGAGAGTGGGTGCCGCGCTCCTGGGGCAGGCCATTCCTCTGGCCCTGATGTTTGTGGCAGCTGTTTTGGGTGAGGATGGGGCTCCCTGCTTGATGCTGTCTGGCATTTGAGCCTGCGGCTTGGCTCCTGCTGTTCCTGGGAGGTGGCCCTTCCAGGTGCTGCCGCTTTTGTTTTCTCAGGCCAGTGAGTAGCTCGAAGCTACTGCTTGTGTTTCTAGGCTCTGTGCTGGGGTGCTAGGTTCTTTCCCAGGGTGCTGCGGGAAGGGCTGAGGACAAGGGTCCCTCTGTGGAGGGCCTTTGCTGGTTCTGAATGAGGCTGCAAAGGCACAGCTCACTGCCAGGCAAGGCACCAGCCATGTGTAGTGGGGTTCAGGCTGGAGTGACTGTTGGGCGTTGAAGGTCCTTTCTGCCTGTGTTGCGTCCAGGTGTGGTATGTCCAGAAGTACTTGTGTTCGGTCACGAGTGCAGAGCCTGTTGAGATGGGGCTGCTTCCTTGGGCTGAGAGTGCCAAGGAGGAGTCCGTGCTCCATCCCTTTGCAGGTGGAGCAGGTGTGCCTTCCTGAGAGCACAGCAGGGTCGCAGCCAGGTGCCCTCAGGTGACCGTGGGTTCAGAGGGGTTGGGCTTGGGGTCTGCCCCAGAGCGGCTGGTGCTCACAAGCTTGCCGGACAGAGGCCTGAGCTGCGCTGAGCTGGGGTGTGGGGCCTTTCTCCTAGAGCCTGGGTGGGGTTGCTTTTCTTGGTCTCAGTCAGGAAGTGCCTCCAGGGAGCTTCAAACTAGCACCTCCTGCTTGGCAGTGGGCAGACTTGCTTTCAGAGCCACCTGCATTTACAGGGCTTGGAGAACATGCCCTGGAGAGGGGAAGCTGTTGTGCTGGGCAGAAGAGCCAGCTTGGGTGGGGAGCTCTTGGGCCTGAGGTGTGGGGTGTTACTCACTCCTTTGTGACTGGCTCTGCTGGTTTTCAGAGCAGCACTCAGAGCCTAGCTGCCCTGGCTGCGGTGCTGTCCCAGCTCCGTGTCACCTGTGCTTACCAGCAGGTGGCTCTGGTTAGTTCCTGTGTCCTGCTTTGTGGAAGTGGGTGCACCCCTGCACCCCTCACCTGGCCACTCAGCATGTGGGTCCTGAGGTGTGTGATGATGAGTGCCTCTGGCTGTTGTGCTCCTGAGGCTCACCACCCTTCCACACGCTCTGGGGAACTGTCCACCACTGCCCTTTCTCAGGCCCACTGTTGTGAAGAACTGGACTCCACAAAGCCCTGTCCGCCTCGCCAGTGTGTGCTGGACGGGAACGTGCGAAGGATGGGAATGGGTAGAGCCCCGCTTGTTACCAGTGTGTGCAGGCTGGGAACGCAGAGCCCATGCGCGTTACCCATGTGTGAAGGACGGGAAGGCGCAGAGCCCGGCTGCGTTGATGCTTGTGCCCTTTCCGACTCCTTCAGTGAGGGTGGCTCATCTCCTGTGTGCGGCTGAGAGCTGGGCATCTTCTGGGGGGTCCTGCTGGAAGCTCCCAGGGCAGTTCTCTGTCCAGATTGAGAACAGAGTGGAGATGGAGAATTGGAGGGGCTGGGGCTGTGGCTCAGTGGTGGAGCGCTCGCCTGACATGTGTGAGGCCCCGGGTTCGATCCTCAGCACCACATAAAAATAACTAAGATAAAGGAGTTGTGTCAACTACAACTAAAAAATAAATATAAAAAAAAGAAAAGAAAAGAGAGATGGAGAATTGGTGTTCCTCCCAAGCAGACAGGGGTGTGGCTCTTGACTCTGAGTGGCCAGTGGCTGCGTCCTGTGCATGGGGGCGGATGGGGCTGGCTGGGGTTCACAGGTGTCATGGCTGCGTGTCTGAAAACGTGCACTTGCTTCCTGAGAGCTCCTGTTGCTTGTCACAGGCTTAGGCTGAGTCTCACTTATCAGGAGTTGGTGAGTAAAGAAGGCTCGTGTCTGTCTGCATTCCGCAGCGTCCTCGGTCTTACTAGTGACAGGCCAGGTGCCTGGGCCTCCTGCACATCTCCTCCTGTTTGTTTGGGGTCCCTTCAGGTGGACATTGCAGTGGACTCCTGCAGGTCAGTCTGCACCCCTTCTCGTGCCCTCCACATGCTGCCAGGGCGGTGTTTATTTTGGGGTCTTTTTAGGCATGTTGCTGCCACCCAGCCTGAATTCTGGTGCCCCTTGACCACAGGACTCCTTGCCCTCCGCTGCCTCCCGAGGAGGCATTTGTCCTCTGTCATGGGCTGCCCGCCCCAAACCCGTACCATAGACGACAGCCACTCTGGGGTCTTCGCAGAGCTGGGAGCCAGGATGCTTTCTTCTGTCTCTCCATGTGCCCATGTGGCAGGGCACAGATGGGGCCTTCCCTGGCTGGCTGCTGCTGCAGGGGAGTGACTTCCTCCAGGGGCAGCCTCTGAGAGCAAGTGGCCGTGGGACCTGGCAAAGGACACACGCAGCCTGGCATGGAAGTCACTGGGCTCCTTGGCACTGCTCTTGCCACCTCTCGGTTTGGGGGCATGGTGTTGCCCGGTGCCCCTTGAGTGCAGTCCTGCCAGGGGCGGCTGGGTTTGTGTCTGGGCCAGGGTCTGGCTGGTTGTGCTGTACTTTCTCACCTCTGTCTTCCTTGTGCTCAGGGTAGTCTGCATCCGACCCTCTGTTCACTGCTCAGCTTTCTCTTTTTGGAAGCTTCTGTGCCTCCACCTAGGTCTTGCACCAGGAGACCCTCTCAGCTCCACCAGCCTCTGCTGGACACTCTCCCTCTTCCAAACATTGTCAGCCTCTTCCTGGGGACTTCACGCAGTGGTAAGCCCAGGGCATCGGGACCCTGTCTGGAGGAAGCTCCCTCTTTCCAGGGTTGTTGAGGGTGCATATCCTGGAAGGTCCTTGTGTCATGATCTCTCTGCTCTTGTTCTGCGACAGCACGTTCTTTGTTCCTTATTCCTTGACCTGGGCACGTCATGGTATTAATTTTTGCATCTTGCAAGCCTTGAGTTCCTTGCACTGGATGAGCCCATCGGGTGGTGGTGGGAACTGTGTTCGTGGTTTGTTGAATTCTGAGAGCTGCTTCTCCCCAGAGTTTTTGCCTCTGCTTTCTTGAGAGATGGGTTCTTGTTGCCCACAGAGGTCAGCTAGCATGTCCACCAGGGTTCCACTGGCCCTGTGGCCGGCTGGGGGGTGTCTCTCTTCTCTCTCTTGGGGTTTGTGTGGTGTGGCACTGCCTTCCCACTAGTGACGCTCCATTAGATAAGCAGTCTCTTTATCTTATGCACATCTCTTTCCTTGGGAATTGTCTTTCTTGGGGTTTGTCATCACCTTCAGGTTTTCTGGCTGGTGGCCATCACCATCACGAAGCACCTTTATCATCCCGTAACTTCCGTGGCCGGTGAAGGCCCTGCAGCGCCCATTTCCACAGCAGGCACTTGTGTCGCAGTGGTGACCTCTCAGGCCGAGCATTGCCTCTGTGTCCTGGAGGGCATCCTGCCAAGTCACTGTGCCCTTCTGACCAATTATTTCTAAGACGAGAAGCTGTTGCTCCCTTGCACAGCAGTTCTGACTGTGACGCTGCAGGACCGCCACAGGTGCGCTGAGTTTGTGACATGCAGGGCTTTGTCTCCTCAGTGCCCGCTGACCTGCCCAGACCTTGGCACAGGGAGCGTGGCAGTGTGGTGCTGGTGGCATCAGGAGGACATCACTGTCACCCAGAGCATGTGGGGTATACCTTCCATGGATCTGGAAGATTTGGCAAAATCTTTCAAACTCAGCATCCATTCATGTGCAGAACAATAGAAAAACCAGGGTGGTAGGAACACACCCCACATTGTGGAACTTAAGTTAGAGTCTGTTTGATCTCACTTTCATCTGGAGTGGCGTTTGTTAGGAATGCGATGCTGTGAACGTCCATTGAAGATGCGTGGAAACCTGATGTCTCTGCAGTCAGTCCTGCAGCTCCTCTGAGCAGTCAACATGTCATGGGTTGTCACTGTTCAAGGTGGCCCTGGCAGCGGCGAGGCTGTGGGGCGCTACTGTCCATGGGTTCCTGATGTGCAGTGTTTACTCACATTTCCCAGGTGGAGCTGATGGGAGGAGGAGGAGGGGGAAGGACAAAGAAGGTGACTTCTGGGGACTGTGTGGACCATGACTGCAGGCCCCAGAAGGGAGTGCATGTGGCTGGCTGCCACTCGTACCAGTGAGTCTGGGGCAGAGCAGGATCCCTTTCTGAGAGACGTCAGTGCTGACAGTGTGACATCCAGGCTGTGGTCGGCCATTTCCCCGAGCCGCATCTTTCTTGATGCCACAAGTGGAGCGTGGGCAGCTGCTCTGGGCCTCCCAGTGGGTCCTGAGTAGCTCCCGAGAAGCTATGTGTGTGTTTATGAGTGTCTGTGTGTGTGTGTGCATGTGTGTGCTTATATGTGTATTTATGCATGTGTGTTTACACAGGTGTACTGCCTGTTTGTGCTTGGGTTTATGTTTGCCATTTTTGTATGTACACATTTGTATTTGTGTATAATTATGCATGTGCTTGTGTTTGCATTTATGCATGTCTATGTGTGTTTGTGTGCTTGGGCATTTATGTTTATGTGTACATGTTCTTGTGTGTGCATTCATGGGTGTTTGTTATTTATGTGCTTGTGCATGTGTGCATATGTTCATGTGATGTGTTTGTGCCTGTATACATGTTTGTGTTTGGTTACATTTTTGCATATTTGGTGTGTGTGCACATCTGTTTTTACATGTTTGAATGTTTATGATCTCTGGGTGTATGTGTCTGTACATCTCTTCATGTTTGTGGTGTTCATATGAGTGCAAGCGATGTTCTTACATGTGTTCATGAATGCATATTAGTGTCTACACATCTGGATTTATGTGTTTGCACGTTCATGCAAGTGTGTGCCAGTGTGTTTGCTGTGTGTTCACATGAGTGCATGTCAGTGTTTGCACATTATGTGTGCTTGCTTGGGTGTTCATACGAGTGCATGTTAATTTGTGTTTACAAGCATGTGTGTGCATGTCTCTGGGCCTACATGTTTGTGCATGTTCATGAATCTCAACTGCTTTTAAGTCTGGAAGATGAACTCAGTAACTCACAAGCAAGGGGGCCCTTCAGCAGAGCTGTAGAGCTGAGCACTTCCAGGATGTGGTTAATAAGTATGTTAGTAATGCTCACACACGTGTTCATGCAAGGAAATGGTACTGTGTGTTACATGTGTGTGTGCATATCTGGGTCTACATGCTTGTGCATGTTTATAACAGTGTATGTCAATGTGTGCTTACACATGTTTATGCAAGCGCATGTTAAGGTGTTTATATGTGTGTATCTCTCTGGATTCACATGCTCGTGCATGTTATGTGTACTTACATGTTTGTGTGTTCATGGGAGTACATGTCAATGTGCGGCCACATTGCATGTTTACATTTTGGTTAATGTTCATGTGTCAGCATGTTTGCATGTGTGTTCATGTGAGTACAGTCAGTGTGTTTGCATGTTTGTGTGCCTACCTACTTGTGTTGTTCACATGAGTGCATGTTACTGTGTTTACATGCATGTGCATGTCTCTACATTGGTGCATGTTCATGGGAGTGCATGCCAATGTGTTTGCATGTGTGTTTGTTTGAGTACATGCCTGTGCATGTTTATGTGTTTGCATAGGTGTTCTGCGAGTGCATGCTGGTGTGTGGGTGGCAGGGAGGGTCTGCGCCCTGATAGGCTGTGGGATTGCCTCACCTGGAAGGAGGGCTCTCGTGGCCTGCAGGCACTGTGCCTGAAGGGAGGGCAGCATCGACCATGCCCTGGAGTGCTCAGCTCTGCGGCTCTGCGGAAGGGCCCCCTTGCTTGTGAGTCACTGAGTGCATCTTCCAGACTTGGAAGTGGTCGAGAATTCAGGGACTGCCTGGCTTGGCCTGTCACTTTTATTCTTCGACGTCTTTATCAAAGCTGGCTTCAAGCCCCCAGGCTCCGCTCAGTCTGCACTCACTGCAGGATGGGGCTGTCCCTCACTGTTGGCCCTGCCCGAGTTGGCAGCATGAGGTGCCCGTGCAGGCCTCTTCTCCGGGGTCTGCCAGTCTTCCCTTCTCCTGCTGTCAGGTGGTGCGTGTTCAGGGAAGGGATTCCGGGAGGCCAGGGAGCTGGTCTGGTAACTCCGCGTCATAAACTTGTGGATGTATTTACAACATTGGTTTATGTTTTTTTTCCAGGCCCAAATATTCAAACACGGGAAGCGTGAGGACTGTCTGCCCTATGGTAAGGCGTGTTTAAGACAAGGTCATTGTCAGTGTTTGCCCCCGCAGGCCACACGCCTCCTGTGGAAAGGCGTGTTTAAGACAGGGCCGAGGGGCGCTTCCTGAGTGTCCCCCTCAGGGGTATCAAGCTGTCCCCTGGTGCTACACTGTGGTGCTTTCTGCCTGTCTGCTTGGTGTGTTGGAGTGTGTGGCTTTGGGCCAGCTGTCTGCATTTGAAGCGCAGGAGACTGCCTGGGGCCTGTACCTGAAGCCGGGCTGCCTGATGCCCAGTGCCCGACTTGCTCCTGTGGGATCTGATCACAGCAGATGTGGCCCACAGTGGCCGCCGACTTCCTGGCATCCTGTAGCAGCCTTGCTCCCCCTGTGGCCACCTGAAACCTCATCCCCCTACTTGTCACCTTGTCCCTCCTGCCATGTCACTTCATCTCTCTCCACATCACCTTGTCCCCACCCCTCCCTGCCTCCTTCCCCCTCTCCCTCACCTCCCCCTTCCCCCTCACCTCCCCCTTCCCCCTCTCCCTCACCTCCCCCTTCCCCCTCTCCCTCACCTCCCCCTTCCCCCTCTCCCTCATCTACCCCTTCCCCCTCTCCCTCATCTCCCCCCTTCCCCCTCTCCCTCACCTCCCCCCATCTTGCCCACCTTGTCCCCCCTCCCGGTCACCTCCTCTGTCCTAGTGCTGGGCTCCATCCCCCTCCCTTCTTCCCTCCTCCCCCACACACCTTGGCTCAGTCTGGTCCATTTCCTTTCAGTCTCTGAAGTCCAGCACTGTGCTGGGCCCAGGTCTCCTCGTCTCCATGGTTGCTGTCCTTGTGCTGTCCTGGCTTTAGCTGCTCCCGGGTCCCCCTCATCCCAAATGACCCCTGTGGCACAGGGTCCCGCCATGCCTCCTCCTGTGCTGGCCTCCCTGCACTTCGTCCCTGGGCTCCTGCTGTGATGCCACACTCACCCTAGGGCCCCGGGCCCCTTGTCGCGTGTGGCTGCTCCTTTGTAGGACGGCTGCCCACTGTGCGGGACCCTCCTTGGCCATGCCGAGCAAGTGGGCCCGCTCCTCCAGCTGCTCTCTAGAACCTGGGGATGGGCTCTTGGGTCCAGGCCCAGGTAGTCAGGGGCCGGCTGGTGTCGGGCTGTGGCACCTGGTTGGGCGAGGGCTTCCATGTTGAGTTGCTGCTCTCGTCCACAGCCAGCACCGTGCTCCGGAGCCTCGACGGCTGCAGACTCTCTGAGAGCAACCAGACCCTGCTACGGAAGCTGGGGGTGAAGCTGGTGCAGCGGCTGGGGCTGACCTTCCTACGGCCCAAGGTGGCCACGTGGAGGTGGGTAGGCACCGGTCTCAGGTGGCCGTGGCTGCGCAGGCTGACGTATAGAGTCTTCTGTGCTCCTGTGCTTGTGGTCTCTGAGCGTGTCTGTTTTATGAGGAATGATTTTCCTCCAGGCTACTTTGACGCCGTCTTCCAGGTAAGCAGCGGAGGCTGGAGGGATGTCCAGGGAGGCTGCCTCGGCCCCTGGCACTCCCCTGGCGGATGATGTGCTTGGATGCAGCCCTGGGCTGCTGGTGCAGGCTGCTGTGAGGAGCAGTGGTCAGTGCTCAGTGATCAGTCTGAGTCCCAGGCTTCCTCAGGGAAGGCCAGGCTTGCTTCTGCAGGTTTGCTGGGGAAGGGAAGCATCTCGGCTTGGCAGTGGCCCACAAGTGCCTGCAGTAGGTAGCAGGTTGACTGAACCCTGGCTCCCATGAGGACAGGTTTGCTCAGGTTCTTGGGCTCCATGTTCTTAATGACCTTCAGTTTCTTTTTTTTTTTTTTAATAAATATTTTTTACTAGTAGATGGACACAATATCTTTGTTTTTATTTATTTTTCTATGGGGTGCTGAGGATCAAACCCAGTGCCTTATGCATGCAAGGCAAGCACTCAGCCACTCAGCTACAACCCCAGCCTAATGACCTTCAGTTTTATCTTAAGTGTTAATGGCATTTTGGGAAGGGATTATTTTGAAGTTCAGCTGAACCTTTGTTCCAAATTGTAGCAGATGCCCGAGAAGTGTGCCGGGGTTTGGTGATGTTTTCCTGAGTGCCTTTTGGTGAGATGTGGTTGCATCACAGGACATTAGTGCCTGGTTTCCAAGGGGCTTTGGGAATGGTTTAGCCCCACAAGGGGCCGGTGGCTTGCTGCACGTCCTCTGAGAAGGGCTGTGGTGTTGGTGGGCCTCTTTCTGCACCAGACGTCCATGCGGCCCCTCCCTGTTCTCACAGTGGCTCTCTACAGAGCCGTGTCCCTGCTTTACAGAGAGGAAGGTGAGGCACGGAGCAGTTCTGGAGTGCAGGGTTGTGTGGCTAAGTAGGTTTGTCAGCCAGACCTGGTCCCCTCCGGGATACCAGGGGAGGTGGTGCTGACCCTGCATCGTGGAGAACAGGACCTGGGCGTGTGGCAACTCTGAAGCAGCATTTGGGGGGTGAAACCTGGGGGAGCCCCTGAGGGCTCTATGGCCTGGGCAGAGCCAGGCCTTCACCGCAGCATCGTTCTCTGCACATGGGGGAATTGGCACAGGCAACCTCCAGGACTCATGGTGGTGCTGAGCTGACTCCAGTCAGCGAAGAGTTTCTTGAGCTGCGTCCAGCCACTGAGCCGAGCGTGCTCTGCTCTGTGCAGGTACCAGCGGGGCTGCCGATCTTTGGCTGCTAACCTGCAGCTCTCTGCCCAGGATCAGAGTGAGCAGAAACCACTCGAGGTACCGCCTGACAGTGATGAGGACTATGACATTCCAGACGGGGTGGAAAGTGTGATAGGTAGGTGGCCCCAGCACATGCCCTGCCCCTGGGCTTTGGTGTTGTCCCCGATGACTCTCCTTCCCCACTCCTATGGGCTGCTGCAGCCACTACTTCCTACTGCCCTCACTTCTTCCCTTCCTTCTTGGGTGGCATAGTCTGACCATCCGTCACCTCCACTGAGCATGTAGCCACTGACCTGCCCTCCTGTGGACACTCCCTGCCCAGCAGCCCTCTGTCTCCACACGCTGCCGTCTTGCACACCTAAACTGCATGCTCCTTGCTCCCCAGGGCCCAGGCCTCTGGTTCCTCACAACCTGCTGTGTCTCCCTGCTTTCTCAAGGTCACCTCAAGTCCCTTTGCCCTTGGCCTTGCAAGGGTCTGCACCAGTGCCTGCCCTCAGCCTAGTGGCTCCCCCACAGTCACACCATTGGCCAGGCCTCTTACTGGCTGTATGGCCTCCCTCCCTGTAGGGACCTCTCCTGCCCACTGGCTGGGAGGCTGGGCCTGGCCGGGTGGTCTGCGCACTAGCGTCAGCGCCAGCATCTGCTCCTTGGGGCTGGTTTCCCCTGGGAGGTCAGATCTGCATCACACCCCTCCCCTGGCACAGAGCTCGCCGCTAGCTCCCAGGAGCACTCGCTCCTCCCTGACCCTGACGCTTCTCAGGTTCCCCTCTGGGCTGCCCTGGCCACTCAAAGCCCCCTGAGCTCCTCTTCCCAAGCTGAGCCCCTGTGCCTCTGCCCTGTCAATGCCAACTGCCCTGACACGTTCCCGTCCACTCTGTGCCTCCTCATGTCCCGTCTGTTCATTGGTTCCTCAGATACCCTAGTGCCTGTGACTGTTTCTCCAAGTCAGGCCTTCCTGGGGCTGCCCACTGCCTTTTGGCCAAAGGTTAGACTCTGTCAGGCTAGCAGGACACTTACATGTGCCTTAGACTACCTCCTTGCTGCCTGGGTCTGTTCTGAGGCTAGTCCCAGGCTTCATCCTCTGGGATTTTTCTGGATAGCCCCCAGTCTGCTTCAGTCCCCTGACCTCCCTCATGGCCTGGGAGACCCTGGCCCTCGGCTTTCAGCTGGAGAGATGGCTGCTGCCTATTGAGGTCTAGGTGGGAACAGCCGTGGGCTCTCTGGCACTGCCAGGCAGGACGGGGAACTGCTCTGTGCTGCGACCGCTGCAGTTGTCTCCAGGGTACTGTCTGGCTGCGGGTCACCTTGAGCTGCCTGGACTGGCGAGGTGTGTGCTTTTTCTTGCAGAGCAGCTGCTGGTTGGGCTGAAGGACAAAGATACTGTGGTGCGGTGGTCTGCAGCCAAGGGGTAAGTAGGCCGCCAAGGGGTAGGTAGGCCACCCAGGGCTGGCAGTGGGGGCAGGTGGGACTGCTCTCTCTGTGGTCTCCTGGGGTTGTGCATGTGCTGGAAGCTCCCTGAGGGCTGCAGGGCTCCCTGGGCTTCTGTGGTAGCTGGGTGGGAGGCCATGTTAGGCAGCCCCTGCCCTCGCCAGCAGCCAAAGGGAACAGCAGGTCTTGTGTGGAAGAGTGGCCTCAGTGTGTGCCTGTGCTGGGTGCCATTGACCACCAGCGAGGGCCTCCACTGTCCAGTCTGTATGATGAGAGGTGGCCCCTGCCCTGCCCTGCCCCAGGACTCAGGCGTGCCTTCCCTGTGCGCAGGACACGGTTGTTAAGCTCAGTGTGTGCTGAGAGAAGAGACTGCTCGGGACCGTGCTGTGGGCCACTCACCCCCTGAGCTGCAGTGCCGACAGTGTCACTTCTCTTTCAGAATCGGCAGGATGGCTGGCCGGCTCCCCAGAGCGCTGGCGGATGATGTGGTTGGGTCTGTGTTGGACTGCTTCAGGTAGGGCACTGTGCTCAGGACGGCCGGGCCTTCTCTCCTCACGCCCTGCGCAGCTGGCTGGGCCCCAGCCCCCTTGCTCCTCTTGGGCTCGGCTGGAGAGCTCTAGTTATTTCTGGTGTGTTTCCTTCATCAACACTGTGTATCTGGGACCCTGAGGCCCATGTGGAGCCCGCTCTGAGCCTGTGCACGCCAGATGTGCGTGAGTGTGGGCAGGCCGGTGCCTCCCAGGGATTCCTGGGGTGAGGGAAGATGTCGGGTCGTCCCTACTGAGGTCACTCGTCAGGCGGCTGCTGTGACCACAGCCTGAATCTGAGGTTGAGTTAATCAACCTTTCAGTGAGTTCTGATTGACGGGTGTGTGACCTGTGGATGAGGGCAGTGGGTGCGTGTGAGCCTGGGGACTGCAGGCCAGTGTGGAGGGCCCTGGTGGGGTTCTTTGCTTTGCTGTTGGGTTCAGGAAGCAGAGGGCGCAGGGTGGCCTTGGTCTGGTTGGGGAACCCCTTCCCAGTGGCCCTTGCTGGCCGTTACTGTTCCTGGGGACCTGTCCCTCTGCCTGATAGTGACTGTCTGCAGATCCTGTGCTGTCAGTGTTGGGAGCCACTACCTGCTGGTGGTCAGTCGGCAAGGACAGCTCCGCAGGCTCCAGGGTTGCCTTCCTTGGAGCAGGCTCCTTCTTGCACTTGGCCTTGGGGCTGCTCAGTGGCAGTTGACCAAGTGCAGGAAACATGTCAAAGACTGGTCATCTTTTTTGAAATAACCGTGCATGTAGTAGAAGAGCTCCTACAGAAAGCACACGCTGCCCGTGGAGGCCCGGGTGGGTGAGCGTGCAGCCTCTGCTGGTGCCAGTGCTGTGCACTTCCTCTGCAGTGGCAACAGGTGGCTGGGGCTTCCTTCCTTGGGGGAGAGGGAGCTCCAAGGAGCCGCCTGCAGGAGGGCGGGCATCGGTCTCGTGCTTCCTTCCTGGCCCCTCCCTTCTGGCGGTGTTGCTGCACCTCCCTCTGGTTGCTCACCGGGCCCTCCTGGAGCTTCCTCTACCTCCTCCTCCTCCCTGTGGCCCTGAGGGGCCTGGCGTGTGCTGCTCTCGACTGCCCTGCCTCCCCGCCTCCCCGCGCCTGATCTTGGCCTGGGGCCTCTGTGTGGCTAGTTGAACCTCCAGTGTGCACCAGTTTGGAGGTTCGAAGTAGTCTTAGCACCCTTGATTCTTCACCCCAGGCTTCCTGACAGAAGGACCAGCACCCTGGCTCCGAGCACAGGCCCGAGTCCCCGACCTGCCAGTGGGTGCTCCCTTGCTGTGCACTGCCACTTCTCTGGGTCCCTTCAACTGCTTGGCTGATGTTTGCATCCCCTTGGTGTCCAGTGACTGGTGCTCTCCCCAGCCAGCCTGGAGGGACCACGGAGCACACACCTTTACTGAGAGAGGGATGGCTTGTCTGAGTTCCCCATGAGGCAGGGCGACAAGGTTCTGTGCGTTCATGCTGCCATCCTGTCTGCAAAGCAGTGTGACGAGCCTCTTCTGAAAACAGGGTGGTGGTGCTTAGGTGTGGGGAGCCGCCTGGCCAGCTGGAGCCTCAGACATCGTCTGGGCAGCTTTCCTCCAGGAGGCTGCCTCCGGAGGCCTGGCTCATGCCCGCTCATGGGCAGGAGGTCCGGTGACCAAGTGTGCCCGTGTGCTGCAGTCAGTGCGGATGGCTTCCCTCACGGTCCTTACCGTGGAGTCATTTGATCAGAGCTGGCTGAAGCCTTGTAGTGTTTCTCTTTTGGGGGACGTGTGTCTCCACGCTCATGTGGAAGCAAGTGTGAATCCCCAAGCACAGCCCCCATCTATCCGAAAGGCAGTTGTTCACAGTAGAGGTACTGGCAGGCCACACCTGCAGGTTCACGAGCCCCCAAAGGGACATTTTAATTGAATGTGAAATACGACCTTTGACCTGATGAGTGTCATGGCAGGCCTTCATTACAAGTCCACGCTTTGGCTGTGCCCGTGGCACATCTGAAGCCCAGCTATTTGGGAGGCTGAGGCAGGAGGGACGCTGGAGCCTGGGTGGGATCCCTGCTGAGCTCGGCTCCCTGACGTGGACCGCTGCTTGCTGCTGAGTGAGGTTGTGCCTGGGTGTGCAGAAGAGCTGGCTGTTGTGGCTGACTGGAGCACGTGGGGCGGGCCGCCTGACTAGACCCGTGGTTGGCAGGCGGTCTGGGTCTGGGCTGGGCCCTCTGTTGTGGGGGACCCCAGGAGGGGTATGGCGCAGCAGTCCTGTTTGTGGTAAACTGGAGCATCTTGTTTCTTGGGTCAACCGTGAGGCTCATGGGCTCAGAGCATGGGCTTGGCCTGTGTTCCTTGCGGAACTGGGCTTTGAGCTTAGAGCTGACCCCAGAATTCTGCTCTCAGTTTTCAGGAGACAGACAAGGCATGGCACGGCGGATGTCTGGCACTGGCGGAACTGGGCAGACGAGGCCTGCTACTCCCGTCGCGACTCAAGGAGGGTGAGTAGCTGAAGCCCGTGGGCCTGCAGCCTCAGGTTTCTTGCTGAGCTGCCTCCCAGGGTGGCTGGCTGTGGAGCACATTAGACACGTGGTGCCGGGGCTCTTCCACAGCGTCCATGTGAGTCCCCCTGGCCTCTCCGCCTGCTGTGGCCCTTCTGTTCTGGGTGCTGTGTGCTGCGGTTGGAGGGCCAAGGGCCCTGTGATGTCTGAGTTTCTTGGCCCTTGAGGGCACCTGTGGTTTTAAAGCTCAGTGTTCCTCAGCATCCTGGGTCACCTGCAGGGACAGTGGTCCCCAGTGATGAAGTCTGTCCCAGCTGGGAGTTTGGCGGGGGAGCTCTGCAGTGGTGGCAGTGGAGCTGAGCCTGGGGCCTACAAGGGATGCAGGTGGGTGCCGTGGCCCTGTGCCATTTGGGGTCTTCAGGGCAGGAGTGGGGCCTGCAGAGATCGGAAAGGACCTTGCCTGTGTGTGTCACAGAAGCCACACACAGAAGTACTTCCTGGAGCCGGTGGCCTCAGCGATGCTACCTGCGTCCAGCCAGTGCCCAGCTGCCTTGGCACTGAGATGCCTGGGAGATCTTTCAGAGCCTGCCAGTTGTTTCATCTTTCTGCTTTCTTAAAAAACAGCTCCACTGAGATGGCTGCGTGGTTCAAGTTCACCCATGCGAAGCGCAAAGCCAGATGCCCTGGTGTGCTAGAGCTGGGCAGCGCCGTGTCCAACTCGCGAGGTCTCGGTACTCCAGGCAGTCCTGGGCCCAGGGCAGCCCCGGGCCTGCTTCTGCAGACCCCCTCCTGAGCCTGGGCGCCCAGGGGTGTGAGGTTGTCCTGCTGAGGAGCGAAGGCTTTGTGTGGGCCAGCCACGGGAGGCTGCTCTGGGCACCAGGTGCAGCTTTCCCTGAAGGGCTCGAGTCCGTCCTCTGGCTCTAGACTCTGTGGGGACAGCGTGTCTTGGGGAAGCGGTGCTTTTCCACTTGGTTTTGCCCTTGGCTTTCCCATGGCCACGTATGGGGGTTGCCACGGCCTCACTTTCTCACCCAGCGTTTCTTTGGTGACGGCCCTCTTAGTGTGAGAGGACACCTCGTCGCAGTTTCATTTTCATGCCCCTAATGACCAGTGAGCATCCTTGAAGATGTGGTCCGGGGGTCTCTAGATGGCAGGTGTCTTACAGCCTAAACTGGAGATGATGCCAAGGTCAAACCGTCAACTCAGGAGGAATGGGGGTGGAGGTGGGGGTGGAGTGGGGGGGGCCTGGGGTCTGGCTCGGTGGTAGAACACTTGCCTAGCATGTGTGAGGCACTGGATTTGATTCTCTACACTGTGTATAAATAAATGGATGAAATAAGGGTCTGTCAACATCTAAAATTATTTTAAAAAAGAAAAGAAAGAACAGGGCACAGTCTTAGGAAGCAGGGGGCGTGGTTTCACAGAGGCCAAGGAGTGGCCTCTTTCCTTCTGGAAGTCCGCGAGCCCAGCAGATCGCCTGGTGGGTCTGTGCAGACCCCTTGGTCCGCATTTGAGCTCTGGGCTACTGCATCCCTGGTTTAACAAGGGCTCTGGGTGAGAGCTCGCCAGTGGAGGTCTAGGAGGACAGATGTGAGGGCCATGCGGAGAGACCAGGGCTCCTGCAGGGCAGGGTCTGTAGACCTGTAGAGAGGGGTCCTGGAGAGTGCCGTGGGCCAGGGGTGTGTGTGCGTCTTCAGGGTCAGGGGAGCTGGCCCCCAGCCCAGCCCTGCCAAGGCACTCGGTGTCCACCTGCCTGCACGCGCTCTCTGGTCCAGTCAGGTCGCCATGCCCCCTTTTGACTCATGGGGGTCGGCCTGAGCTTGGTGAGGCCTGGCTCAAGTCTAGTTTCCAGCCCTGCTGCACAGAGACGTGCCCTGGGGGGCCCCGCTTCCTGCCTGCCCACTTCAGCCCTGTCTCCCACCTTGGGTGCCCGTGAGCACGTCCATGAGCAGTTCTGCTGTCGGTGTGGCAGAGGACCTGGTGAGTGCCCAGGGTCAGACGGAAGGCAGAGGCTGCTGCCAACATCTGCTTTGGGGATGGCTGGGGCCCGTGCCTCCGAGGAGGCAGACTGCCCACTGCACAGAGGTGCAGCAAAGGGGCCTTTGCTGGCTTTCTGGGAGCCTTTCAGGGAGTGCTGGCAGCCACTCTCCCTGCATGTGACGTGAACTGCTGCTGGTCCTGGCCTCAGCACAGGGAGCCCAGTGCTCTCTCACCCAAGGCCACCGCTAAAGGACTCTGTTCTGTTTCTGGGGATCTGAACACAGGACTTCCTTTCGTTCAGCTTTACTCTTTTGTTAAAATGTGCATACATGCTCCTACTTTCGCATTTAATGGGTTTGTTTGGCATTTTGCTTTTGGAAGGTCAGCGTTCTGATCTCATTGGGCTTTTGGTGTGACTCCTTTTGCTCCCTTGCTGTCATTACTCAATGGAGAATTTTTTGTTGATTTGAGTAATGGCTCACTCCTGTTGGCGGAGCATCGGGGCATGTGGATTTACGTCTTTCACCAAACTTAGGATGTTTTCAGCCATTGCTTCTCCAGTCTCCCCACGCTGCTCTCCCTCTCCTTCTGGGCTCCAGGCGTGTGTGTATTGGAGTGCCCCAGGCTCCCTCGGGTCTGGTGGGTTCTGCTCGTTTTCCTTTACCCCTTCTTTTTGTCCTTCTCAGACTGAGTGACTTCTGGGGCCCGATCCTCACGGTCACTGCTCGCTCCTAAGCCAGTGTCCACCTAGCTAGGATGCCCCTCTAGGGGTCCTTCACTGTGACTGACCTTTCGATCGTGTGGTTCTGTTGGTCTCTCTATAACTCTCATCATCATCGATCTTCCATACTTGTTTTGGGTTCTTTGGTCTCTGTTAGTGCTTGGAGCACATTTAAGGCAATTGGTTGAGAATCTTATGGTAGTCCAAAGTCTGGCCGTCCTCACGGATTCTTTGTTAGTTTTTAATTTTTTTTTTTCCTGTAAACAAATGGGCATACTCTTCTGTTTCTGTGGACGCCTTATGGTATTTCTGTTTTAGTTGAAAACAGATTTGAGTATTATGGTACAGTAACACTAGAGTCTGAGGGTCCTCCTCCTGAGGTGATTGCTTGTGGCGGGCTGAGGCTGCAGTTGTCTGTCGGCTTGGTGACTTTTCAGGACTGTTGTCGCAGTGACATTGTGTTGTGCTGTTGGTTACTGAAATCTGTTCTGTGTCTCAAAACAGACATCAGAGAGCTGTCCTTCATCTGAAATGTGATGCCTGATTCTTTCTTTCTTTCTTTTTTTGGTGGTGGGGGGCACCAGGGATTGAACTCAGGGACACTCAATCACTGAGCCACATCCCAGCCCTATTTTGTATTTTTTAATTTAGAGACAGGGTCTCATTGAGTTGCTTAGTGCCTCTCTTCTGCTGAGGCTGGCTTTGAACTCGCTCACCATCCTCCTGCCTCAGCCTCCCAAGCCACTGGGATTACAGGCGTGCACCACCACACCTGGCCTACTTATTTCTTAATAGGTCCTAAAATCTGAGAAATAGAAATACCAGGAGGACTCATGCCTCTACCCAGACGGGCTCAGAGGGCTCCCAGCTCTCCCCGGGACTAGGAGGGCTCCTGGCCCTCCCCAGGGCTCGGAGGCCTTGGTGATCGCCTAGTGATGGTCTGCAGCAGTCGTCTTTTTTTCCATAAGTGATTCTAGAAGTTGGTATATCCAGTTCTCTATGACTTTATTCAGTTACAAGCCCCGTTTTGCTCTCCACACCCGTTGTTTAAGGTAAAGCACTGTGCCACTCCTAAGTACATGCAGGGCAGCTAGTTCTCCAGCTTCGTGTCTGTCGCCTGCATTAAAACCCAAGGCAGTTTTCTCTCACGGAGTTTCCTCCTTTTTTTCTGTGAATTCATTTTCACTACTTTCCTGGAGAATTTTTTCCTGATACAGAAAACTCTGCTCAGGAATATTTAATTGACTCTTTGTCATGTGTCTCCCAAAGCAAAATTTTTAGTGGAGATTTTGAGATTTTTTTTATCGCAAAGGAAGAGTTTTTCTAGACTGGGTCTTTAAAAAATTATCAGTATGGAACTTCACGTGGAACTCCATTATCACACCCGACTTTTGTGTCTTTTTAAAAAAATAAGTGAAAACAATTGTTGATTCAAATCAAGCTGAAAGAGAACTTTGCTGATGTGCAGCTATGGGCCAGTGATTCTAGTGCAGGGTGTCCCTGGCAAGCCGTGTTCCTCCAGAATCGGGCAGGTTTGCGTGACCCTACTCTCCTCTGTCTGAGCTTGCAGCGTCAGGAGGCCTCGTTCCTCAGTCGAGAGCTGGGAGCATGGGCAGTTTTAAGAGCCGCGGAGCTCCTGGTGTGTCTCTTCCCCAGGCGCCACAGGAGCCCCCTCGCCCCCGCAGGGTTGTGGGCCTCGGCTCCTGTGGCCTGAGCTGTGAGCCGCCTCCCCACGCCTGGGGTCAGCATGAGGGGGAGCCGTGTGGTGTGGGGACAGGGCAGGGAGGGAGCCCTGGCCCAGCTCCAGCCTCTGGGGCCCAGGACCCGCCCCCAGGGCAGGCAGTGGCCACGGGTTTATTCACAAGCACACGTCACGCACACCCCACTCACTGCCTTCTCGGGCTCACTGCTGCCTCAGCCACCGACTCTCTTCACCATCACTGCACAGGACTCCAGAAGATGCCACAGACCCCCACACACCCCGTTTATGTACCTTGACGTCCACGTGAATTTATTGGAGAGTTAGCGACATACAGGTCATCTTAGGGGTAGGGAGGGGGACTGAGAGGCCGGGAAGTTGGCCCGAGTAGATCTCGCCCTCCCCAGGGTGCCGTTTCCCTATGGATTAGGTGACTTCTGCAGTGAGCCAGCCAGTGGGCGTGTTCTGTAGTGACTGCTGTTTACTTTAAAACATGAGGCTAAGTGTCAGAGACAATCAGAGCAGTCTGTCCCGGACCAAAATGGCCATCAGAACCTGGGGTGCTGTTCCACTGGCAGAGAAGCAGGCCAGACCTTAGTCTCAGACATTCCTACAACCAGAGACGGAAGTGCCTTGCAGCGTCCTGAAGGGTGGAAAAGAGAGCCGCATCTGTGGCAGCTGACTGGGGAGTGGCGGCTCGGCTGGTGGAGAGGGCCCTGGGCCTGGCGGGTCTCAGGACACCCGGGTCCTCTTGCGCAGTGTGAACACTCGCGCGGCCGTGTCGCTTGACTTTGTCTTCTTACTTCCTTGCTGTGATTTTCCTGTGTCTCTTTGACTTGCCCTCTTTTGTCCTTTGGGTCTGAGGTCACACTGAGTCCCCTGGCTCTCTGTGGAGCTAGGAGTCGGTGCATCTTGGCAGCCTGACTCCTGGGTGGTGGGCTCCCCCTCACCCACCCTCCCGTTTCCCGGGCTGTAGGCTGCCAGCTGACAGAGGGCCACGGCTGCCGTCTGCTTCTGCTCGTCACTGCTGTCCACCACGCGGGAGGCTGGGGCCTTCCCACCGGGGCCCTCCTCCTGCTGGGCCTCAGCACAACTTGAGCCATCTTGGGGACTCCCGCTCCCAGTCCTGGGAGCAGCAGCGGGTTCTGCACTTTGCAGTGGGCTGGGGACGGCAGGCCTTGGAGCCCGGGCATTGCAGGGGTCCTTAACAGAGAGATTGAGGGGCAAGTCCTGCAACTCTGTGAAACCTGGGGCCTCTGCCTTGGCACTTCCTGTGTACACGGCTCCACCAGCAGCTGCAGGTCTTGGCTCTGACTTCTTGGAGAGGTTGAGGGGGCCTGTCCTGGAGCCATCCTCGGCGATGGGAAGAGCGCTTGTTGTCTGAGCTGGAGGGTCTCCATTCCCGGCCTCGAGGCTAGAAGAAGCCAAGAGAAGGCTTAGTGGGCATTTGCTTAGGAAAAGGAGCACAAAACATTTAATCAGGTTGCACTTGGCTGGCTGAGCACAACCAAGAAGCCTATGTCAAAGTTGTGGAAGTAAATCTTTTTTTTTTAAATTTTAATTTTTTTTAGTTGTACATGAATACAATACTGTTTGTCTATTTATTTTTTATGTGGTGGTACTGAGCATCTAGCCCAGTGCCCCACACGTGCCAGGCCAGTGCTCTACCACTGAGCCACGACCCAGCCCAGAAGTGAAACTCTCTCACCTGTTTGGAGACTCTGTGCTGTTTGCAGGAACCTGGGAGTGAGAGCAGTCTGTGTTCTTTGGGACGGGTCTGAAGGCTGTGGGGCTCTGTTCGGGCTGCGGGCGCCACCCCAGGGTGCTTGGGGACCCTTTGTTGGAGAGGTCACACAGGCCTGTGCATGCCTGGCTTGTCTGCGTGAAGTTGGTGGGGCTTGGCCTTCCTGGGGAGCCTGTGGCTGCACTGCCTGCCCGGGGGCTCATTTTGGCTCCTTCCATGTCCCGCTGCCCATCTTTGGAAGGGTCTTTAGCTTCAGGAATCGGACTTTCTTTCTCGAATTCTGTGTGTTTTTTGTGGGAGTTTGAAGGGCTTAAGTCGGAGGGACTCGAGGCCGGGTAGGCCAGGGTGGCTTCTTCAAGGAGGCGGGAACTCTGTTCCCGAGTGATGCCAGCAAGGGGCGGGAGCCTGAGGCTGTAGGAGGAGAACGCAGACTCTGGTCTGTAGAATCCATAAGGAATTGGCAGACTGGAGTGAAACTGTTGGAGGAATCTGTAGTGATCATACGTTGATGGAGATGGGGTCAGGTGCTTGGGGATTGGCCCCGGGGGAGGCAGGAAGTGTCTCTGGTCTGGGGCCCCGTAGACAGACAGCAGAGCGGTGTCGCACTCGGGGGCGCTCCCGGCCAGCAGGTAGGGGGAGTAGATGGCGGCCAGCCCGTGTTCTGTGTAGAAGGGCGGGGGGTACTCTGGGATCGTGGGATGCACGTAAGGGGAGATGGCACTGAACCCCTTTGTAGGTGGGATTTTATGTGGAAACTCGGGTGGGAGGAACGGGGAGCCCGCTTTCCAGGGGTAGCCAGGAGCGTGGAACGCAGACTTGGTGTGGAAGGCTGTGGCTTTGGTGGTAGGGTTGGTTGATGACAGCGTTTCGGGCACCTCCGTGTTTTCGGGCCCCTTAAGTCTGTGCTCCCCGACTGGAATGAACGCCGAAGGCCGGGCCATGTCCAAAGCAGGCTGCGTTCCCAGGGCTGCCTCTGGGGCTTCGTCCTTCTGGAGGCCTGGCTTCTGCGGGGGTGCGTGGGTCCTCCGAGCCTGCAGCTTCAGGCCCTCCTCCACGTCTTCCTTGCCGGAGCCCTGCTGGGGCTGGGGGTCAAAGCCTGGGAGGCCATCAGTGAGGGGCTGGGAAGAGGCTAGCTGTGCAGTGGACGCCTGCTGCCGGGGCGGCCTGGGGTCGGGTGCGTGGGCCCGGGGGCCCCGGGGGCCGCGGTCCTGCTCCGACACGAGTGTGATGGAGTTCTTGCAGAGGCCGTACTTCATGTGGTTGAAGAGGTGGGACTTCTCGTTGCAGGTGAACGGGCACTGGAAGCACTTGTACCTGAAGGGCTTCCCTGGGGGCCGCGGGATGTAGTGGGGCTTCTTGGGCTTCCTCTCCTTCAGGAGGCTCATGGTGTCTGTCAGACTGAGGTCCGCCACGTGGCGTGGTCACTGCCCGCTCCTCGCTCGTCCAGACACTGGGTCCAGGGTGCGAGCCCCCGTCTCGCCTTGTGGCCGTGTGCTCGTGACCGAGCCAGCTCCGCGTGCCGAGGGCCTGGCAAGGAAGGTCTCGCACCCGCTGCCCGGAGCTGCAAAGCAGAGCAGAGGCTGGAGTCAGGGGAGGCTGTGGTTGGAAGGTGACCCCATTCAGGCACTGGGGAGGGGTGGAGCAGGGGCACTGCAGGGAGCGGTGCTCGTCCGCTGCACCTGCAGGCTCTTGTCCTCCACCAGCTCCTGACTGAGAGCGCTGGCTGCGGGTCAGAGGGCAGGCGCGGAGGGTTAGTGTCAGTCAGAGTACTGCATTTCTCTGGGAGCCTTTATCCCGTGATGGGACCTTCCCTGGAGAGTGCTCTGCAGGGGCCAAGCCCCAGCTCCCTTGGTTGTCCCCAGGCGTTGTCACAGGGCCATTTGGCTGCCTGCTTTGTAGTGACCTGTGCCCATGCTCCCAAAACCTGGTGCTTAACCAGGGAAGTGCAGCCGGTGCCCTTGTGTCACCAGTGCACCGTCACCCGCTCCAGCCTGGCCCTCGTGAGTCGCACTGGGGTTGTCTTACTGCAGACTCAAATGCCATATTAGGGCCACTCAAGTGGCTTGCAGTGCTGTCAGGGCAAGTCAGCAAGTCTTAGCCACTGCATGGGTCCACTGCCTGCCTGGTCGGCACTCACATTCACCCTGTTCTTCCCTGGCTGTGCCTGCAAACACAAGCACCAAAGCCACTTATCCCGCACGGTACGAGGAGGCTGGAGCACGTGGCCTGGATCGTGGAGGAGGCTGCTTGCCTTCAGCCCCTAGGAAGTGGGCCTGGCCTCAGCCATGTGGCTCTTGCCTGCCCCTTTGCTTCCCCTAGGGTCTTGCTGCGTGTCCCAGCCCTAGGTGTCCTCTAGAGCCACCCTGCACTGGGTGCATGTGCCCCCAGTGCAGAGCTGAGGACAGGGCAGTGCCGGCCTGGGAGGCCTGGAGAAGTGTGAGGGACACGGAACCCAGACCAGGCACCGCCATCTGTACAGGAAACGTGGAAGGAAGGGTCTCCTCCAGCTCCCAGATGATGCTCCAGCCAGCTCTCAGAGGAGGTTCGGTGGGAATGGTGTGAGAAGTGCATTTTCAGCTGTGGAGTCAGTGAGACTCGGCCACGAAGCAGGACAGTGGCCAGACCCTCAGGGAGCAGCTCTCGGAACAGCAGCCACTGGGATCTGCATTTGGGAGTCGGGATGGGCTTCGTGTGGGCACCTGAGGTTCCGAGAGAGCTGCCTCTTAACTTCCTCATAGTTCCTGGGAGCATAAAGAACGGCCCAGGTGACCCCCACACCTGTTCACACAGCTGAGCTTTGAGGACGTTTCCTGTTGAGAAGTGGCTGGGGAGGAAAGTGGGCCCTGCTCGTTGGTGAGACCCTCCGTGGGGGAAAGCGGGGAGTGCTGGTGGAGCACGGCCGTGGGACGAGTGTGGAGTGGTGGGGCCTGCCCAGTGCTGCTGCCGAAGCCACGCGCAGCTGTGCCAGAGCCCAGCAGGGAGTGCGTGATGGCGGCTCTGTGGCTTCTCTTTTTCCTTCTTTAGTAAAAGAAGAATCATGAAGGAATCCTTATGGGTTCAGCCTGTACTTTGGGGGGCAGGTCTGGCCTGGGTAACAGAGCAGGGTTTCCTTGCCTCCCAACGGGAGCCTGGGGCCCAATTCCAGCCCTGCGGGCCAGGGAGATAACTCAGCGGGCCTGTGCGGGCACGCTCCGTGCGCTCCCGATTCCGGAGGCGTGAGAACCTCTGCAGGCCCGGTTCCCATGGCTGCCTGGGATGTGTCATGCCCAGCCCTGGGAGCTGATTTCATCACTTGCAGCATCGTGACCAAGGTGATGACAGTTGCAGGCACTTATCAAGTGTGATCCATGTCCTGCGATACCAAGGGCGGACGTGGACACCCAGCTGTGCACTGGGAAGGATGGGAAGTCCCTCAGGATGTCGGCAAGCGACAGCAGCGCTTCCAAGCAGTTTGGCTCAGTGCTGCAGAGCTTTGGGGCAGCAGAGAAGCACAGTGCTGTGGTAGGCTGCCCTCGGGGGTCCCAGGTCCCTCCGTAAGTGAGATTTTGGTCTGAACCCTTGGCCTTTCCTTCTCCAGGTACTGGGCACTGAACCCAGCTGCTCATCCCTGAGCCACATCCCCAGCACTTTTTGTTTTTTTATTTTGAGACAGGGCCTCACTAAGCTGCCCAGGCTGACCGGGAACTTGCCATCCTCCTGCCGCTTCTCCTGAGCAGCTGCTAGTACAACCCCCGGCCCCCATTTGCCTCTGTTCTCTGGCCACTTAGCTTTCAGGATGGCAGGTGGGCTGGGTGAGCCCCGTGTCCTAATGCCAGCGTCTGCGAGGGGAGAGCTGCCATCCGGGGCTTACTGTTGGTGGGGACCAGCCCAGAGAGGGAGACCCAGGTGGCACTTGGGACTTGGATAAACTAACCTTTTGGTTGCACAATTGCTAATTAAAGCAGGGGCGCTTGGCTGCAGGTGTTAGACAGGCACAGCTACTTGCCTATAAACTGCAGCCGTGCTGGGGAGGTAAGTGGGATAAAATTGAAGCTTTTGTAAGCTTTCGGGCGATGATGTCAGCCTGGGAGCGCTCTCTCCTACTCAGAGGTTTATGGGGATGAAGAAGCTAACCTACAGCCGTGACCACTGTCTGCCTCCATGTCTGTGGCAGAGGTCTGAAGTAGTCCCGCCTGGTCAGTTTATGCCTATTGGAGTTCATACTCTCTGGCAGCTGCTGGTGTTAATATTCAAAAAGAGCACATTGTTGCCCAAATAGCAAAATCCAGAGCCTCACTGTTTACAGTAATGGGGATTTGCATTCCAAGGCGCAGTTTCTAAAGGTGAGGGAGCCCGGGACTGCCTGCTGCTGGGCGGTGTCTCTCCCCTGTTTATACTGCCTTTGCTGCCCTGCGTCTTTGCCCTGTCTCACACTTGCCGCTCAGGGGGCAGGGTGCAACAGGGCGTCTCGCAGCCTCCTGGCCTGGGTGCCCTCCCTCTTCTGCCTGCCCCAGTACTTCCCTCTCCAGATTACTTTGGCCATAGTGCAGACGGTGTCCACACTGAGGACAGCGGGCACAGTCACTTGAAAACACTTGGGGTGCAGTAAGTGAGCGTCCTGCTGATCACCCAGAGGCCACCTGTAGCCTCAGCACTAAATGTCCCGGTGTCCAGCTGCTCGGCTCTGCCACAGAAGGCTGGTCTTGCCTTTAAAGTACTTGACTTGGGCAGGCTCCTGAGTGTGGACATTTAGGATGGTGCTGGTCCTAGGCCATGGCAAGCGGCTGGCTTGTTCACAGAGGTTCTGAGGAGTCTGAACGTGGGCAGCAGACCAGGAGCGCTTTTAAGGACTTTGTAGGACACACGGGTAATTACAGCCTGGCTTTGTGGGGCAGCCCTGGGCAGGCTGGGCAGCTCTGCCTGACCTGCTGTTGGCCTGCGTGCCGAGCAGGGCCGCGAGGCTCCTCCTGCTGGTGTCCGGCTGCCTGGCACAGAGCCCCGCAGGTGCACCGTCCTGAAGGGCACGCTGTAATCACAGTGCTGTGATGTGGCAGGATTGCGCCACTCCAGGACACGCCAGTGTCGGCTACCCACCGGGTGTCGCAAGAACGGGATCTGTGAGTCCAGTGGCACTTTTGCAGCGACTGGCCACCACTCCCTCCCAGACTTTCTGTGCCCTGAAATGAAGGGCCTTTGGGACAGCCATCACCCAGGGAGTCTCTGGAAGAAAGGGGCAGAGCAGCCAGGGCTGGTGCCAGCACAGTGCCCGCAGGTCGTCCCGAGCTCGGCCCTCCTTGCCCTCCTCGGCCACCCCACTAGGATTCTGTAGGGTCTTGGCCACAGGAGGCAGGTGCTGGGCTAGCCTCGCAGACAGACCTGCAGAAGCCATGTCTGACTTTGCTCAGACTTGGCCAGAGATTTGGTCAATAATTTTTTTTTCCTTTTTTTGGTTAGTGATTGTTTTCATATAGATTCATGACAAATTTCATAGAAGGAAAAACTGCTTGTGTGTGTGTGTGTGTGTGTGTGAGAGAGAGAGAGAGAGAGAGAGATCTTAACAAGCAAACAAAAACATATCTCCTTGGCCAAGTTTTGTTTTTGAAAGGTTGTGTCAAAACAGAACTTATTTTAAAATTGAAAAGTTGTAAGAAATCTGCTCAGGAGGCTGAGGCCAGCCTGGGCAACTTAGCAAGACCCTGTCTCAAAAAGGGCTGGGGATGTGGCTCAGTGGGTAAGCGCCCGTGGGTTGAATCCCCAGTATACCTGGCCCAAGAAAAAGTTTTAAAAAATAAACTGAAACTAAAACCAGCGACTAGTCGACCTTTATGCCCGCACACACGTTCCTTGCCTTTTTCACGTAGAAACCAGAGTTCGCTGTAAGGCATGGTCAGCAGCTCACACTTGGTTCCCATCCCCAGTTCCGCGGCAGAAGGAGGGAGCGCTGGGTTCCCAGCGGGCGGCCCTGGCCACACTCTTCAATGAAGTGCCAGCCCCAGCAAAGCCTCAGCCCTGCCTGCTTCCCGCTGTGCACCTGCTGGGTTCTGAGTAATCCCGGCTGGGAGGGAGGCTCCTCAGCCAGGTGAAAGACCAGGGGCTAGTTCTGAGAGGAGAGAGATGCACGTACCTGCTGCCTGCCGACCTGCTGCCTGCCGACCTGCTGCCTGCCGACCTGCCGTGGCCTGAGGATGTGCCTCTGCCGAGCTGACTGACTGCGGGGCTGAGGAGCAGGTTCTGTTCTCACGCTGGCTCGCTGGCTCGGTGAAACTGGAGCCGGCTGTTCCAGTGGGAGGGATTTAAGTGTAGGAGTCTAGCCCTCAGGGCGTAGAGATGCACCTGATATTCCTCCGCCCGCAGCTAGGATTCGTGGGTTTGCGCCGACTGAGCTCCCCACAGCCTCACTGGGCAGGGTCCCGGCCAGCCAGGTGCCACCCCCAGCCCCACGGGGCACCCCTGCTTGGCCCTTTAGGGCCAGTGCAGTGCTGTCTGGATGCCAGCGGGGCAGGGGGTTAGGGTTGGCGCACTGTGGGCCAGGACGCAGGTCACTGGGAGAGGGCGGCTGCTCTGCCATAGACTCTGAGGGAGGCAGGCACCGCACGCGACTCCCTTCAGAACCGGGCATGTGTGCGGCAGCAGAACCCTTGGGCTCTCCCGAAAGGTGGCTGCCTGGCCACGAGGCCTTTGGCCTTCCTTGGCTCTGCCCCCAAGGGCTTGGTGGTGGCTCCCCTAGAGCTGGGCAGCTGGGAAGGAGCTCCGTTCCCGCTGGCTGTGGGGACCTGCTGGAGCATGCCCGGGCCGGCACCCTGCGCCGGGAGCCTTGGTGGGAGCCGCGCTGCACCCCCTCTGTCCCCTCACCAGTGGGGCAGACGTGCGACTGGGGAGCCGGTTTGCTCTGGCCCCTGCTCGTCCCACCTTTCGCCAACCTCAGTGAGGTCTGGCGTGTGGTGTTGACTCGGGGACAGGAAAGGAGGCCGTGGGTGCTGTTGGCCCTGGTCACGCCTGGCCGCTGGCAGAGGCTGGGGCACCACAGGCACGGAGACACCCGAGGGCACGCTGTCACTGCTCTCCCCGATGTGAGACTTGTGCTCCCACTTGCTTATCTCTGTGTCCAGTTCTTGGACACTTCCTGCCGTTGCCTGGCCCTAGAATTCAGTCACAGCAGTCCACAGTCCTACCATGAGAGAGCAAGCAGCTCCCTGCTGTCCTCTTGTCTCCCGGCGTGGGCAGGCCCTGGAGCTCAGTGGCTTGAGACGCCCACTGCTTCCTGATGTCTCCTGCTCTTGTGGTCTGGGGCTTGGGCAGGGCTCTGCTGGACAGCTGGGCACTGGCCAAGGTCACTGGGTGGGACTGAGGACCCAGCTGCTCTGGAGGGTCCAGCAGTGTTCCAGCATGGCCTCCTTGGGAGGACTCTGGGAGGATGGGCAACCTCCAGAGAGCAAGGCAGGAAGGTCCTCTGCCTGAGGCTACAGGCTGTGTGCCGGCCAGACCCGCGAGGAGGCGGGGGGTGCCGGTCTGTGCCTGCGCCCCTGCCTGGCACCCTTGGACCTTCCCTTGGTGAGCTTTGTGCTGGAGTTGCTGCCAGCGCTCCCTCCCTCTGCTCCAGTGCTGTGTTCTTGACCTCCCCCAGGGCAGGCGAGGCTTGGCTCCCCGCTCCTCCTGCTGCCCACCTCCCGCCTCCTGGGGAGTCTCCCTCGGCCCTGCTGGGTGCTGCTCCTGGGGCCCACACAGCCTCTCCTGCATCCGACCACCCTACACACTTCCTGATGCTCAGGGGGGCTGCTCTTGACTCTCAGTTTACAGTTCTCCTTTCAGGGTGGGGTCAGCACTCAGTGGGGTTGAGGTGCATAGCCGGGCAGCGTCCAGGACCCCCTGGGCCTGCCTGCATCCCTTCCTACATCCCTCCGTGCGGGGATGTCCTTTGAGCCCAGCCTGCAGGATCACTGTCCCCTCTGTGTCCTTAGCTCTGGGGCTGCTGTGGGGGATCCAGTTTCCCAGCATTCTGGGTGCTCCTTTTATTTGGCGGGGGGGTACCAGGGATTGAACTCAGGGGCACTTGACCACTGAGCCACACTCCAGCCCTGTTTTGTATTTTATTAGAGAGAGGTCTCACTGAGTTGCTTAGCGCCTCGTTTTTGCTGAGGCTGGCTTTGAACTTGCGATCCTCCTGCCTCTGCCTCCCAAGCATTGGAATTACAGGCGTGGGCCACCACCCACTCTGGATGCTGCTGCTGCTGCTGCTTCTTTTTTTAAAATTCTTTTAGTTGTATTTGGACACAATACCTTTATTTTATTTATATATTTTTATGAGGTGCTGAGGATGGAACCCAGCGTCTCACACGTGCTAGGTGAACGCTCTACCGCTGAGCCAAACCCCAGCCCCTGGGTGCTCCTTTTTGATTCCTAAGTTTCTCAGCAGGAGTGGGTGGGTGCCGAGCCTGTGCAGTTCCCATCCCTGTGAGCTTTTCCTTGTTCAGTGTGCTCTGTCTGCTGCTCCAGGCCCTTCGTGACCGTGTCCAGGGGTCCGTCTGTCTCGTGTCAGGGTGGGTGTTCAGGAGGCCTGAGCTTGCCATGTCGCAGGCCTTGGACTCACGTGGCCTGGGGGTGTTAGGACCTATGTGTGCCCAGCCTCCTAAGCCTTGTTGCTACCTCTCCTGTCCTCTCTGACCCTGAAGCTTGTGCCTTGGGGAAAAAGTCCTGTTCTGCTGTTTTTCCTGAGGGCCAGCCCGCTGTGTGTGTGCTCGACTCTCTGCGTCTTGCTGTGAGGTCTCTGACCAAGGTGGTCACATCTTAGGGTAGGGACAGGGTAGCATAGCAGCGGACCATCACTGAGCACGGTCCAGGTGTAGGTGCCTTGGAGTGCGGGTCTGAGGGGCCACTTTGCACACTTTCCTGCCTCCTGGACGGAACCTCTTGGAAGGAGGAAGGAGCCACTCAGGCTTTGGACCTTCAAGCGAGTCCACGAGGCGGTCTCCACTTCTTTTCTCTCCTCCTGGGGCACTGCATCCAGAGGAAGGTAAAGAGGAAGTGAAAGTGCTGTGCGGCAGTCCGAGCCTGGTTGTGTTTACCTCTGCGTCCTGCAGTGTGGGAAGCGAGGGACACTCAGAACACCCTGTCCTCTGTGGCCCCGGCCAGTACTGCGTACTGGGTGTATCTCAGCACCCCTGAAACACAGGCTGCGTCCCTGTGGTGGCACGACCAGGCCTGTGGGCTGGGCCTGGGGTCTCCACCAGGTTCCAGGCTGCCGGGGTGAGCGGGGCAGTTGGGGCCTGCACTGGGCCTCATGCGTGTCCTGGGCGCCTGCCAAGAGGAGTCACCAGAAGGCCTGGGACCCACTCCTGAGGCCCTGCAGTTTTGTGTCTTGCCTTTCCTTGGTGCACTGAGCCAGTCCATGTGCCTGCTTCTCCCTTCCTGTTGACAAACGCGTCTCTTAGGGTTTCTGGCTTGTGGTTGTTTCCCAATTGGAATTGCCACAGTGAGAGACTGTCCACGGAAACAGTCTCCCTGGCTCCCAGTGCTGGTCTTGAGCTGGCTCTGCACGTGACAGCTCCCATTCCCCAGGGACCCGTCCCTCCCTCCTCCCTCCTTGGGTTTGGGACTTCTGTGGTCCCTCTTTTCCTTCCCTGGTTTTCTTCCCTTTTTACCAAGTTTCGGGACTGAGGCTGGATTGAGGGAGGGCCCTGACCCTAGGCACTGTCCTGGGATTACTCAAAGCCAGCAGCCAGGCCTGCCTCCCCTTCTCTCATTTCTTGGAGCAGGAGCCCAGGGGTAAGTCCTGTGTCTTGCAGATGCTGGGGCCCCTGCAACCCTGAGGGACACTGGCCCTGACAGGACAAGAGCTGTGTTTCACTTCAGCTGCTGTCTCTGCCTGGAACCAGGGTGTGGCCTTGGCCTCTGCTGCTGAGTGAGGCCTGCACCCTGCAGCTCTGGGAGGGCTCACCTGCTGCGGGGCTGGGGGTATCTGCACCAGGGCCCTCCTCAGGGTGCAGCTCTGGGAGGGCTCACCTGCTGCGGGGCTGGAGGTATCCCACACCAGGGCCCTCCTCAGGGTGCAGCTCTGGGAGGGCTCACCTGCTGCGGGGCTGGGGGTATCTGCACCAGGGCCCTCCTCAGGGTGCAGCTCTGGGAGGGCTCACCTGCTGTGGGACTGGAGGTATCCCACACCAGGGCCCTCCTCAGGGTGCATCTCTGGGAGGGCTCACCTGCTGCGGGACTGGAGGTATCCCACACCAGGGCCCTCCTCAGGGTGCAGCTCTGGGAGGGCTCACCTGCTGCGGGGCTGGAGGTATCCCACACCAGGGCCCTCCTCAGGGTGCAGCTCTGGGAGGGCTCACCTGCTGTGGGACTGGAGGTATCCCACACCAGGGCCCTCCTCAGGGTGCAGCTCTGGGAGGGCTCACCTGCTGCAGGGCTGGAGGTATCCCGCACCAGGGCCCTCCTCAGGGTGCAGCTCTGGGAGGGCTCACCTGCTGCGGGGCTGGAGGTATCCCGCACCAGGGCCCTCCTCAGGGTGCAGCTCTGGGAGGGCTCACCTGCTGCGGGGCTGGAGGTACCTGCACCAGGGCCTTCCTCAGGGTGCAGCTCTGGGAGGGCTCACCTGCTGCGGGGCTGGAGGTACCTGCACCAGGGCCCTCCTCAGGGTGCAGCTCTGGGAGGGCTCACCTGCTGTGGGACTGGAGGTATCCCACACCAGGGCCCTCCTCAGGGTGCAGCTCTGGGAGGGCTCACCTGCTGCGGGGCTGGAGGTACCTGCACCAGGGCCCTCCTCAGGGTGCAGCTCTGGGAGGGCTCACCTGCTGTGGGACTGGAGGTATCCCACACCAGGGCCCTCCTCAGGGTGCAGCTCTGGGAGGGCTCACCTGCTGCGGGGCTGGAGGTACCTGCACCAGGGCCCTCCTCAGGGTGCAGCTCTGGGAGGGCTCACCTGCTGTGGGACTGGAGGTATCCTGCACCAGGGCCCTCCTCAGGGTGCAGCTCTGGGAGGGCTCACCTGCTGCGGGGCTGGAGGTACCTGCACCAGGGCCCTCCTCAGGGTGCAGCTCTGGGAGGGCTCACCTGCTGTGGGACTGGAGGTATCCCACACCAGGGCCCTCCTCAGGGTGCAGCTCTGGGAGGGCTCACCTGCTGCGGGGCTGGAGGTACCTGCACCAGGGCCCTCCTCAGGGTGCAGCTCTGGGAGGGCTCACCTGCTGTGGGACTGGAGGTATCCCGCACCAGGGCCCTCCTCAGGGTGCAGCTCTGGGAGGGCTCACCTGCTGCGGGGCTGGAGGTACCTGCACCAGGGCCCTCCTCAGGGTGCAGCTCTGGGAGGGCTCACCTGCTGTGGGACTGGAGGTATCCCACACCAGGGCCCTCCTCAGGGTGCAGCTCTGGGAGGGCTCACCTGCTGTGGGACTGGAGGTACCTGCACCAGGGCCCTCCTCAGGGTGCAGCTCTGGGAGGGCTCACCTGCTGTGGGACTGGAGGTATCCCACACCAGGGCCCTCCTCAGGGTGCAGCTCTGGGAGGGCTCACCTGCTGTGGGACTGGAGGTACCTGCACCAGGGCCCTCCTCAGGGTGCAGCTCTGGGAGGGCTCACCTGCTGTGGGACTGGAGGTATCCCGCACCAGGGCCCTCCTCAGGGTGCAGCTCTGGGAGGGCTCACCTGCTGCGGGGCTGGAGGTATCCCACACCAGGGCCCTCCTCAGGGTGCAGCTCTGGGAGGGCTCACCTGCTGTGGGACTGGAGGTACCTGCACCAGGGCCTTCCTCAGGGTGCAGCTCTGGGAGGGCTCACCTGCTGTGGGACTGGAGGTATCCCACACCAGGGCCTTCCTCAGGGTGCAGCTCTGGGAGGGCTCACCTGCTGCGGGGCTGGAGGTATCCCACACCAGGGCCCTCCTCAGGGTGCAGCTCTGGGAGGGCTCACCTGCTGCGGGGCTGGAGGTATCCCACACCAGGGCCCTCCTCAGGGTGCAGCTCTGGGAGGGCTCACCTGCTGCGGGGCTGGAGGTATCCCGCACCAGGGCCCTCCTCAGGGTGCAGCTCTGGGAGGGCTCACCTGCTGCGGGGCTGGAGGTATCCCACACCAGGGCCCTCCTCAGGGTGCAGCTCTGGGAGGGCTCACCTGCTGCGGGACTGGAGGTATCCCACACCAGGGCCCTCCTCAGGGTGCAGCTCTGGGAGGGCTCACCTGCTGCGGGGCTGGAGGTATCCCACACCAGGGCCCTCCTCAGGGTGCAGCTCTGGGAGGGCTCACCTGCTGCGGGGCTGGAGGTATCCCACACCAGGGCCCTCCTCAGGGTGCAGCTCTGGGAGGGCTCACCTGCTGCGGGGCTGGAGGTATCCCGCACCAGGGCCCTCCTCAGGGTGCAGCTCTGGGAGGGCTCACCTGCTGTGGGACTGGAGGTATCCTGCACCAGGGCCCTCCTCAGGGTGCAGCTCTGGGAGGGCTCACCTGCTGCGGGACTGGAGGTATCCGCACCAGGGCCCTCCTCAGGGTGCAGCTCTGGGAGGGCTCACCTGCTATGGGACTGGAGGTATCCCGCACCAGGGCCCTCCTCAGGGTGCAGCTCTGGGAGGGCTCACCTGCTGTGGGACTGGAGGTATCCCACACCAGGGCCCTCCTCAGGGTGCAGCTCTGGGAGGGCTCACCTGCTATGGGACTGGAGGTATCCCACACCAGGGCCCTCCTCAGGGTGCAGCTCTGGGAGGGCTCACCTGCTGTGGGACTGGAGGTACCTGCACCAGGGCCCTCCTCAGGGTGCAGCTCTGGGAGGGCTCACCTGCTGTGGGACTGGAGGTACCTGCACCAGGGCCCTCCTCAGGGTGCAGCTCTGGGAGGGCTCACCTGCTGTGGGACTGGAGGTATCCTGCACCAGGGCCCTCCTCAGGGTGCATCTCTGGGAGGGCTCACCTGCTGCGGGACTGGAGGTACCTGCACCAGGGCCCTCCTCAGGGTGTAGCTCTGGGAGGGCTCACCTGCTGTGGGACTGGAGGTACCCGCACCAGGGCCCTCCTCAGGGTGCAGCTGGCTGTCTGGAGGTGGGGGTGACAAGGGGGCCCGCAGCAGTGGGGAGTGTGGCCTGTGGGCAGCTCGTCCCTCCTGAGCAGGGGAATTCTGGAATCCTCGTGAACCTTCTGTGAGTGAGGGGAGCCTCTCCCTGTTGGTGGCCAGCCCTGGTCCTGGGTGCTTGGCTGCCTTTGTCTAAGGGGAAGCTGAGTCCAGTCTTGAGCTGGGAAACTTGGCTGAGGCCTCCAGGATCCCACGGTCCTCACTGCCTGGCCACCTCCTCACCAGGCAGGACAGTGTGGTGCCGTAGCCCTGGACTCTGCTGCCCAGGTTTGCTCTAGACGGCATTTTTACACATGGATCTCAGCATGCGTGGAGCCCACTAAGAACTCAGTGAAGTTGAACAGGGACACGTAAACAAGTCGGCATCCAGCCTTCCTTGTCTTCCCCGCGTGCTACAAGTAGCACCGTGGAGAAGCATGACGACAGGAATGTGTGGGAGCCGCCGGGGCCCAGGGAAGGCCTTGGAGAGCCAGCCCAGCTGTTGGCCTGGCCTCCCGCCGCCTGACCCCACTTCCCTTCCCTGGGACAGCCACCCTTTCTCTTGGCTACCTCCGAGTGACCTGGCCCGTCCTTTGCAGTGCTGGCTTTTGTTTCTGTCTCAGGCAGTCCTCGTCCTCTCTTCCCTCATCTGCTGCTGTGCGTTACACTCCTTATCTTTTTTTCCAATAGTGTCTTTCTAGATGGTTCTTTTCTCTCAAACTCACTTTAGGTTCTGCAGGTGAGAATTAGGAGTTGCTCTGCTAAACTTGTGCTGTGTGCTGGGACGGCTCAGCGCAGGGTGGCCGTGAGTCCTCTGCACGTGAGACGCGGCGTCCTTCCACCACACACACCACAGGGTTCTGCCGGGGCCTTGCAGCCTGCCTGGCTGGCAGGCAGGCGCCTTCTCGCGGTTCCAAGAGAAGGTTGCGCTGGGTAGGAGGTCATCGCCCTGGGAGAAGTTGGCCACCTCCCCTGGTGGCATCGTGCAGAGACTGGTCATTTGTCCTAGGCTTTATCAGCTCCAATCCCAGCATTAAATGTGTGGTGCTGGTGGCAACTCTGACACAGGTGACTAAATTATGGCTTAAGACCACACACACAAAAAGATACCTGCCTGTCTTTCTCACCGCTGAGCCAGTGTGACCACAGGATAGCGAGAGGTGTACATACACACGTACTTGTGACGTGCACCTCCCAGAATGTCTGCGTCGCATGTGGATCCAGAGCTCGTGGCGCATCTGTACATCTGTGGGGGGTCCACGTAGCTGGTGAAGCCTGGGCATGGTTCCCCTGCAGTGGGGGGAGGTACATGCCCACTGCCCGTTCGCAGGCAGCAGAGAACCTCAGCCTCAGAGCTGCGGGGTCCCAGCCCACAAAGCAGTGGCTTCAAGCCACCAAGGCCCCACTGTCCACTGAAAACCACTGGCTGGAAAGGGTGGTGTGCTGGTTTGGAGACCACACTCAGCGTCTTTCCCAGGCGACCCTTGTGCTGTGTGTGAATGCTTGACGTCAGAGGTGACCTCTGCCCACCCTGGATCGCAGTGCCCCCTCCCTGGTGGGCTGCATTTGTCAAGTTCTGGTTCTTCTCACTGAACACTAGACACAGTGGTTTTTAAAGACGCAGTTTGTCTAGTGTTTCCTCCACAGATACAGGATTTCTTTGGTCCGTGGTGTCCTTTTGCGTCTCAGAGCTCTCCTCTGGGACAGTCTCACTCTTCTGGCTTTTTCTAGTCCCTTCGACTCAGGTGTGTTGGTAGCCACCGCCGCCGTTCCCTGACCCTCTCTCCTCATACAGCCTGGGGGCAGGTGCCGTCCGCTCTCCCTCCTTGCTGGGCTGTCCTGCTCTGCTCGGAGCTTTGCAGCCCACTCTGAGTTCAGATGCAGGTTCTCTGTTGGCCTTGTGTCATGTGCTTAGGTTTTTCTGAGTCTGACTCACAGCTGTCCTTGTTTCTGGAAAGTTCTCCACGCTCACTCTTTGGGATCCTGTGTTTCTGTTTTCTCCTTGTGGGACCTGTGCACATCCTTACTCTGACTTCCGGTCCCTTTTCTTCATGTTTTCTTTCTCTTCTTTCCAACTCGTATTTTCTGCAGTTCCTTCTGCTCATTCTGTATCTTCACCAGGTTCTTGTATCTGCTGGGTCTTTTCCTTTGTCAACGCTAAACATTGCATTTTTAATGTCAGTAGCATTTTCTGTATCTACACGTGTGTACGTGTGCTGTTATACTGTAAGGTGTTGGATCATATGTGATGTGATGTGTAGGTTATGGGTATGTCAGCATATCCAAATTGACTGGTCATTGCTGGTTTCTTAATTGTGGCTCATTTTTAATTTCATCTTTTATTAAAATACTTCATGTGCAGTTTAACAGACTTATTTGAAAGGTCTGA
Organism: Callospermophilus lateralis; assembly: GCF_048772815.1. Lineage (NCBI taxonomy): Eukaryota > Metazoa > Chordata > Mammalia > Rodentia > Sciuridae > Callospermophilus > Callospermophilus lateralis. The sequence goes on along the minus strand of NC_135315.1, from coordinate 373,874 downwards.
TGAGGGTGCCTCCCTAACTTGTGTGGAGCCAGCAAGGTGTTGGGGTCTTGCCCTGTTCAGGATCCCATTGACCGGGCAGCCCAAGTTCTGGGGGCACCAGCATGTGCAGCGTGTAGAAACCCCTTTACGATCACAGAGCTTCCTCCTCACTGTCCCCTCGGGTGGCAGGGTGGCCCAGCTCCTTGGGTCTCTCTGGGCATCACTGCTGGGCATGGTTCCCCCCTGAGCCCATGGGCAGCTCTGTTGCACGTACAGGCCCCTCAGCCTCCCGGCCCTCCTCAGTCCCAGCGGGCGCTGCACCCTGTGCCGGGCCCCTGCTCGCCCTGCCTGCTCAGCACCCTGGAGCAAGTCCGCCTTGGACCCGTCTCATAGCACGTCGAAGGCCACTGCTCCTCTTTAGAGTCAGTGTGGAATTCTACGTGCAGTCACCTCAGGCCACCTTGTAGGGGCAGCTCAGGATGTCAGCACCTGCAAGGTCACACTGCCACTGCTTCCTGGGCCTGGGGCACTCTCATCTCCTGTGGGGGACCTGGGGACTGTCCAGTTCTTTCTAGAAGCTTCCCCAAAGTCAGGTCTTCAGCAGTGACTTTGGTTCAGCTCTCTCAGGCAGGATGCTGCTGGGGTCCCCCAGCCTCAGGGCTCCCAGGCTGGGCCTCTCCTGCTGTGGAGGGCCCATTCCGCCTGCGCCCTTGGGCTTTTGGCTCACTGAGACTGGTGGGCCCCTCTGTTCTCTCGGGGTGTGGGATTGCCGGAGAGCCGCTCAAGGTCCTCCTGGCCTGCCAGCGTCCCACGGTGGTGCTGGCGGGGGCAGGACACAGGGCACCTTGTGGCAGCCTCGACTCACATGACCCCTGGTGACTTGTGGTGTCCAGCGCCTTCTCGGTGCTCCTGGTCCATCTGTGCATGTGTGCTGGCCCCTCAGGCTCCTTTATGTACCTGGCCCTGTTCTTTGACCTCTGTGAGTCAGGGCGGAGCTGGCCCCCACTTCCGGGAGGAGCCTTTAACCCTCCTGGACGCTTGGCCCCTCTCAAGCTGCTGCACTCGGCCCTCTGTCATCAGCTGGGTGTTTCTGGGCCAGCGGCCTGCGAGCTGAGGAGTGCCCATGCTCCTGGAGGGCTCCTCTGCCAGGGCACGCCTGGCCCTCCGAGCTTCCCCTCTGGTGGAGTGCTGGTGGCTGAGGGCAGGAACCCACAGGCTCTTGCCTCGGGGTAGCTGAGAGTCAGCGGGACATGGCGGAGAGGTGGGAGGAGCTGGCTGCGTCTCCTGGGGGCGTTGACTTGGTGAGGAGCATCTGGGGTTGCTGAGGAGAGGTAGCCAGACCAACCTGAGCCCAGGGTGCTGGCCACGTCCCTCAGTGGAGGCAGCCACGTGGCCAAGGCCAGTGGTGCTCTGGCCGTGAGCGCAGGGAAGTGGCAGCGGCCTTCCGCGGGCATTCGCAGGGCGCGGGTGGGCAGAGCTGACCCCAGGCGGCCTGTGCCCTGTGCTCCGGGCAGTTGTGCGGGGCTTGACCCTTTTCCTCCTTGAGGGCTTCGTGATCCGCTCCACCGGATGCCTTGCTGACCTTGGCCAGCCGCCGGGGGACAGAGTCCGTGGGCTGTCGCACGCCCACCGTGGATACCAGGGTCCGTCTGTCTGTGACTGTGCGTGGAGGAGCAGCAGCCGGGTCTTGGGGGTTCTTTGGTCTGGGCCATGGCCTGCTGCTGAGGTGGGCCTGGTGGCAGCCAGCGGGGCCCTGTGATGCCCTGGCCCCCTCGGGTCAGTTACTGTCAGGTCTGCTGTGGGGTGTCCTCTTACTCCGAGGTGACACCTGGCTGAAAGGCCCTTGTGGTGTCCCCGGGTGAGGGCCGGCAGGGCTGGTGTGTGGGTAAGAGGCATTGCTCCCTCTGGGGAGGGAGCTGCCCTCCTTCCTGGGCCCTTCTTCGTCTGTTCAGACCTTTGCACTGTGGACAGGGCTTTGAGCCTGAGGCTCTGCTCCCCGTCATCAGGTGCCTCTCACTGCCTTTGTCCCTGACCATCTTTAAGGAAAAAGCGTGGGTGGTCCTGAGCCGGTCCTCTGTGGAGGCAGCTGCTGCTTGGCGCGGATGTGGGCCTTGCTGTCCATGGGTCAGTCCATCACTGTGTGAAGGGTCTTGCCAGAGGCCTGGGGGTGAGAGGCCCAGATTCCAGGAAACCTCTGGTCATGCTGCGAGTGTTCTGAGCACCTGGGTAGGTGTGGGCCATGCCACAGTGGGGACGCTGATTGTCTGCTCAGAACGCATGCTGAGTCCGCAGGAGGACTCTCGGTCGGGGGTATAAACAGCCCTGGTGTCATACAGTCAGGTTTTGCTGCCAGAAGTTTTCAAACCCTCTTTTCAGAACCTTTAGACTTGGTCATCACGGGGATTCTGAGCCTGTCAGGTGAAGAGTAGAAGGGTGGGGTCGGGGAGCCAGAAGCCCACAAATTAGTGCCTTTGACCCCGTGGCTCATGCTGAGAGCACAGTGCACCGCAGGACCCATGGCCCTGCTCAAATCAGCAGGCTGGGCCTAGTGTCAGCAGTGGACCCTGGAGGGACACACACGTCGTGACTGCAGGACGCCATCCCCACACTTGTTGAGCGTGGGTGCCTGGGGGAGTCACGTGCCTGTGCCTGCACGTCTGTGCTCTGCAGGGCTGCCCAGGGCAGCAGTCCAGGGCACACGTGCTGCATGCCCATCTGAGCCCAAGTGGTCAGTTTTCTGCATCCTTGGTGAGCAGTCAGTCTTCTCGTGGGGGGTCTGTCCTCACTTCAGCTTCTGTTGGTCGTGTTGTTGTTGAACACCTTGCACACTTGTAGCTGCACAGGAGGTTGTGGAGACGTGTGCAGGAGGCCTTCTGCCCCTCCCATGACGTCGCATGGAACCAGCATTGTCCAGGCTGGGGGAGAAGCTTCCAGGTAGGCACACGTGTGTATGTGCGTGGGCTCTGCTGTCCACTCGGGGGTAGACCGCGAGCTCCTGTCAGGCCCTTGTGCATGCTCTGAGCCTCATTCCGCCCTTTTAACTTCTCTCTCAGAGCCTTGCAAAGGGGCCAGGCTGGCTAGAGCTTCCATCCTCCTCCCTCGGCCTGCCGTGTCGCTGGGACTGCAGACGCCGGCCTTTTCAGAGATAATAGTCTCTCTTACTGTTTTTGAATGTGATTTTGGAAGGTTCTCTCTGAAGTCCCCGTCTCGCTTCTTGAGCAGCCGCTCTGAGGTTGGGGGGTCTGAGTGTAGAGGCCCCCTGAGCCGCACTGCTGAGGCGGGCAGTGTGCTGGGGGTCTGGAGGGCGCCTGGCTGCCGGGTTTTCCGCTGTCCTATGCAGGTGGCACCTGGTCTCCAGCTGCAGGACAGCAGGCCTGTGTGTGTGTCCCTGGCATGTCCTCACCACTTCCTGGGGGTTGGCTGAGCCACTGGGAGCCGGTGCCGGCTTGGCTTCGCTGTGGCTGGCGAGTGGGGTGTGGTGTGGCAGGAGCTGCCCTGTCCCTGGGGGACATGGCGGAGGCACGCACAGGCTGCTCCTTGTCATCACCCAGGCTCGCTCTGCAAGTTGCAGGTGTCCCTGAGGCCTGTCCTCAGGCTAGCCTCACCTCGGTGTTGCGCTTCTCTAGGGCAGGCCTTCGCTGAGGCTTACCTGTGCCGTGTCTGGCCGTGGCAGAGGCAGCCCTGACCCTGTGGGGGACTCATGGGGTCCGTGGGCCGTGTGGCTGGGAGGGGCCTTGTCTCTCAACTCCTGGTCAGTGGGCTGAGCACCTGGCATGGAGCAAGAGTGTGCTTGGGGCTTTGGGGGTGACTGCACCATGCCCACAGTGTCTGAGGCCCCTGGGGAGGGCAGAGCCAGGTGCTCCCTATGGGGAGCACGCTTGGCAGTCCAGGTGTGCTGGCAGGTGCCCTGGGTGCCAGGTGGGGTTGCTGGCCTCTGAAGGCAGAGCACACAGTCTGCACCTCCTGCCTGGTGACGGGTGCCGTGCCCTGGCAGCTGGGGCCTCTGGGGCAGTTCTGCAGTGGGGCCTGGGAGCCCAGCGGCCTGTGGGCAGGCGTTCTGTCCGTCATTTCCTCTTGCCCCCAGCAAACTCAGTGTGGGCATTTTTTTCTGAGCAAGTTGGACTGCATTCTTGAGGACGGTATGGTGGCTGTTGGTACAAGAGGCAGGTCCTGTGGCAGTGGCCACACCTGCTCTGGGAAGCTGCTGCTCTCCGGGCTCAGGCTGTGCATGGGCTCCTGGACCTGAGTGTGGCCCACATGCAGCCCCATTGTGGGATGAAGTGGGTCAGGGTCTGGGAGGTGAAGTCCCCCAGGTTGACCATGGCCAGCACCCCTGCCCAGTGCCCTGTCCACAATCAGCTTCCCTTGCTGTGTGGGGGTGTCCATGTTACCATGCTTTCCTCTGCTGTCTGCTGCTGGGCTCTGCACGTTCCTCACTGTCCAGTTGAAGGTGCATTGGCACGAGCTCTGTGTGCGGGAGCCCACACAGCGCACTCGCCCTGGGGCTTGACTTGTTTTAGGACTGGCGCAGCTCACCGGCTCGGAAGACGTCACTGTGGTGTGGTCTTGAGGACAGGCTGTCTCCGCCTCTGAGGAGGAGGCCTTGTGCTCTCGCGAGCTGCAGGCTCTGCAGACCCTGGTGCAGGCATGTGGGGATCTGAGGGTTAAGCTTCCCTCCCCTGGAGGCTGCTTTTCCCTGGGCAGTTGGCATTGAACACATGACATGCTGTCGGGAGGGAAGGGTGCTTAAGTTACATGGCTGGGCTCCCTTGCCAAAAGGAAGCCCCTGGGGTGCGTGGCACAGTTGACAGGCATTCGCAGTGTGTAACTGGAGCCAGGAGGAAGGTCTGTTCAAAGCTTTCGAATGGTTTCCTTATTTTAAACCTGTTGGATCTGGAAGGAGTTGTGTGCTTTTGAACTTCTGTGACGAGGACTTCATATAAAACCTTGGGGCCGAGGTTTCTGGGCCAGCTGTGAGCCCACCTTGCCAGCGCCATGTCCACCTCTCCTGCATGGCCCAGTCTGGACACAGCCAGGTCAGGTGGTGGCAGGGCCCATGGAGGAGTGGGGACGCAGGCCTGACCCCTGCTTCGCTGGGCTGCGGCTGCCACCTTGAGGTGCACCAGAGCCCCAGTGGGGTCCCTTCTTCCCGCTGAGGGTCAGTCACTGCTGTCACTCTTTAGCTTCCCACCAGCCATGGGCAGAGCTTCCGCCTTCACCCGCCTCCACGGCCGCACTGGGTGGAGGCTGGCAGGCTCAGGGCACTGCTGATCGGACCCTGGAGCTGGCTGTGGTGTTGCTGAGGCCCTGGGTTTCTCAGCAGGACCGCAGCACGGGTCTGTGCAGACTCCTTGGACTGGGGTCCAGGAGACCAGCTGGGTTCTGCTAGGGAGCACTGGTGGGCAGGGCTGACAGTGGACACACTGGGCGCAGAAGCGGCTGTCACCTGATGTGGCTGGCGGAGGTGGACCCTCCTCAGTGCCCTCACCAGCCAGAGATGAGGGCACCACTCCCTGCACCTGGGGACAGCGCCGGGCTGGAGAGCCCAGGAAGGGGGCCGCGCCTGCCGGGGCGGGTGGTGCTCCCAGGTGTGGGGGTGTGAGTGCGCATCCGCCCCTCCGCCTGCTGGGGGCCCAGCTTCATCCTGCGGAGCCCGAGCTGACACTCGAGGCCGACTGAGGCCTGAGCCCTGCCCTGGTCTGCACCCCACGAGGTGGCCCTCCGCGTGCCTCGCTCGTCAGGCTCCACAGTCCTTGTCCCCTTGACGCCTGCCCTGCAGCACAGAAGTGGGTCAGCATGGCAGAGGCTGGGTCCTCCAGGGGGACCGGGCCTGCTCCCGTCGGGTTGGAGTGGTGCGCCTCCCCAGCCACGGCAGCAGTGTCGCCCGCTGGGCTGTGCTTCCTGGGAGGCGGGTATGGCCCTTGGTGGCCACGGCAGCCCTCAGGACCAGAGCTCATCCCGCTGGCTGCTCGGTGCGTCTGCCTGGTGCTGCCTCCGAGGGTGGAGCTCCATGGGGCCTGGGGGCTGTGGCTGATGGTGGGCTGCAAGGCTGGTGGGCAGCTGGGGGGCCGAGTGCCCTCAAGAGGGAGATGGGAGGGCAGCCTGTGTGGCCCACGGCCCCTTCTAGAGCGGTCGGGTCTGGCAGAGCAGGACGAGCGGAGCGGAGTGGCTGCTGTTGGTGGGCAGGCTCTGGGAGGGGTGTGGAGAAGCCCAGAGTGGCTGGCCTGGGTGACTGCCCAGCCCTGCACTAGGCTTGAGAGTGTGGTGTGGCCACTGGCAAGAGCAGCCCCTGGGGGGCTCCATCTCAGGTGGGGGGCCGTGACCGCCCCCTGTGGGTGTCTGGAGGGGTGACCTTGGCGTCGTGGTGAGGCCTCCTGCAGCCTGTAGGCCCTGCCCACTGCCTGTCCTGTGGCAGGCTTGCTCTGGGGCTCTCATGCCTGGTGGAAGCAGATACAACCAAAGTGAATTTATTTTGAAATAAACTGATTTTATGTAGTTTTAGGTTAGTTTATAAATTTCACTATTTTATTGGTATAAAAATATGCTCAAGAAATATGAAATCAAGTTCATCTTGTATTGTGATTTAAGGAGAATAAAAAAATTCTTAGGAGCAGAAAGGCAGAGGGGCCTCTGATGGTCCCCCTGCGGCTGGCTGCGTGACCGTGGCTCGAGCGGTGTGCCCGTGCCCCTGTCGTGGCCTCCTGCCCTGCCTTGCCCTGGACCTCAGGCCAGCTCACATGTGGGGACCAGGGCCATCTGCCCCAGAGAGGGCTGCCTGTGGGTGCCAGGTGGTCTGGAAGCTGCTGGCTTCCCTCCTGCCATGTCACGGAGATGCGGCTGTGGAGGCTGCTGGGCCGCATCCTGCCAGAGTGCGTGCACTTGCTGGGTGTCCCGTCGAGGGTGTGGCCGGCTCGGTGGCCCTGCGCACCTGTCACGCAGGGCTGTGACTGGCTCCTCCTCCTCTGGCATGGTGGTCACGTGCTTCTGGTTTTTTAGTTTCCCAAACAACGAGCGTGCTGTTTGTCACTCTTTGTGGCAGCGTAGTTGTCCATTTTGGGTCAGTGGGACTTTTAGCATGGACTTTCAGAAAATCTCATTTGACATGACTTTGAAAAAAAGTTGATATTCTTTGAATTACCAAAGTTTTTTGAGGTTCTTTTTTGTTGTTGTTGCATTTCCCTAATGTTACTTTCAGAAGGTTTCTAAAAATTGACACCTGGTTTAATTATAAAGTAAGTGTGTTAAACATTTAAATAAACGTATTTTAATTAACGTGCGTGTCTCTAACATACCCTTTCCAAGTGCTGAAATACGTGAGCCTCGTACGGAAGAGGCAGGTGGGTAAAGTTCTAGACGCGGCATGCAGTGCCCCCAGTGCCCTGGATCCTCCCGGGGTACTTGTGCAGCTGCGTGTGTGACGGCGGGCCCCTTGGCCGGGCGAGACTGCCTGCCACCTCCCGACCCCATGCTCTTGAGGGCCGGGGAGGGGCTGTCTCCGGAGGCCTGGGCCTTTCCAGCACGGGCTGTGGGTCTGTGCTCCCCTGCAGCCCCGTCCTGTCCAGGCCGTAACTGCGGCAGGCCGTGCACTGTCCTCTTCCCACGTAGCTGTGCTGACTGTCTGTCTCCTGCCCAGTTGTCGCCGTGATCCTGAAGGCGCTGACCTACGAGGAGAAGCGGGGCGCCTGCAGCGTGGGTGCCAATGTCAGGGACGCTGCCTGCTACGTGTGCTGGGCCTTCGCGCGAGCCTACGAGCCACAGGAGCTGAGGCCCTTCGTGACCTCCATCGCAAGGTAAAGCCTGATGCGTGGGTGTGGTGGGCCCCGGGATGCCACACGGACGGTGCTGTGTGGACGGTGCCCGTCGGTGAGCAGGGAGGTGGTTTTAGAAGACCAGAGAGCCGCAGCTGCTCCAGGTACTGGAGTTCAGCAGGCCCAGGTGGCTGCCGGGCCTGGGTGTGCTGCTGAGGCGTGTGGTGGCACCGGGCAGGGAGGCCCAGCAGCCTGTGGCCCACACCCCCGGTGCCTGGAGCTGCAGGACGGCGGGAGCACTCCAGAGCGTGGGCTCCTCTGAGCCCAGGCTCCGTCTGGCCCTCATTTCCTGGGCTGATATGTGCACTGACAGGGAGGGGCTGGTGTGGTGGCCAGGAGGGCCAGCACCCCTACAGGTGTCCTGGGTGGGGGTGGGTCCTGGGTATGGCAGGTGTCCTGGGTAGGTGGTGGTGGGTCCCGGACAGGGGTGTGGGTGTCCTGGGTAGGTGCCCAGGTAGGCATCCTGGTGGGAGTGTAGGTGTCCCAGGTGGTGGTGGGTATTCCAGGTGTGGGTGTGGGTGTAGGTGTCTGGACGGTGGTGGGTGTCCTGGGTGGGGATGTGGGTGTGCCAGGTGGTGGTGGGTGTCCCTGGTAGGGGTGTGGGTATTTCTGGTGGTGGCACATGCCCTGGGGTTGGGGGGGTGGTCTCTGGATGGTGGTAGGTGTCCTGGGTGTGGGTGTGGGGAGATGGCTGGGCAGTGTCTCCCAGCCTTTGTGTGCTGTGGTCTGAGCTCAGGTCACTGGGCTCTGAGGCCTCTGGCCTGGCTGTGTTCTCAGGCCCCGGATGCCTCAGTGGAGCTGAGCGGGGTGAGGCGTTTCCACTCTGCAGAGGGAGGGGCAGGTTTGACCTCTGGGCCGGCCCTGTGCAGGCTCTCTGAGATCTGGGCTCTGTGGTGACTGTAGTGCGTGGTCTGCACAGAGTGTGGCGGATTGAGCCTGTGCTGGGGTGTCCTGGGGGACGTGTGGGGCTCTCAGGAAGGTGTGGCCTGGAGTGTGGCTGCTACTGGGGCCTGGAAGTGGCTTCCAGGGCTGATTTCTCTGCTGGGCCAACACTAGACAGCCAGGCACAAGGCTGGGGAAGACTTGGATCTCCAGACGGGAGTGGCTGGTGTGCAGCGTGTCCAGCCTGGTCTGTAGCTCCCCTGGTCCTCCTGTTCTCTGTAGTGGAGGCTGGTTTGCCGACTTCCAGGCCAAGCTGAAGGAGTGCTGATGAGCTGGTGCCTGCCTGTCACATAGGGAGCCGCAGTCCTGGCCACCGCCCCATGGCCTCAGTGCCAGTGCTGGCTGCCCCTGGAGGTCCTGCTGGGAAGGGCCCTGACCCCCTTGCCTGCACCTGCCCTGGCCGGGTCAGTGGCGCTCTTGGGAGCTGCGCCCTGCAGGTTTCAGGCTGGTTCAGCAGGTTTGAGGGAGCTGCCTTGCCCGCCCTGGCCTATCTAGACTCAGGCATCCGGCGGGGGAGGCTGTGAGTCAGGGTGTGCCAGGTGAGCTGCAGCCTGCCACCCGCCGCCCTGCCCAGGAGCCTGTGCCTGCCCGAGTATCGGTCGGGGTGCGCCCCTCCAGGCCTCCTCGCTCCGTTCCTCACTAGTGACCACGTTTTAATTACCAGCTTTTAAACCCATTAATTCTGGCACATGATAGAATCTCTGTGTCTCTACTTTCACACCCTTTGGTGGGTCCTGCAGAAATTGAGAGTGGGATGAGCACCCGGTCCTCTGAGGGACAGATGTCCTGTTGGGGCCAGGCCTGAGTGCGAGGGGCCCTGCCCATGCGTGTCCTCCAGGGAGTCGGCAGAGCCGTGACTCATTCTCCCCGACTGCTGCGCAGACTTGGGTTAGCCGCTTCTTGCCTTCCTGTGTGAGCTCACGTTGCCTGTTTTGGGAAGGTGGGCGGGTTCGTGTTTTCAGGCCGCGCCGACTGCCTTGGGATCCTTTCCTCACCTGAGCAGGGTCAGCTAGAGACGACGGGTGCTGTGTGGGATGGATGGGGCTTCCTCTTGGCCAGGCAAAGCGGAGCCCGAGAGGCACAGTGGGGATCCCGAGGATTGCTGTGCACTGTCTAGAAGTCCCTCCTGACCAGTGACCAGAGGCAGCTTGCAGAAGGAAAGAAAGCGGATGCCACACTTGCCAGGCTGCTCTGATTGTCACCGCCCAGCGATTTCCTCACCTGAAACTCTTTTGCAAGCCTCCTGTTGACGTTAGCTCCCGCCCAGGCGCAGGACTGCGCCCGTGCCAGGGGCAGCTCCTGACTCTTGCCTCCACCGCGGCAAACCGGCTGGGCAGCGTGGGCTGTGAGGGGCTGGTGATTGGCTCAGCAGGATCTCTTCCTTGAGGGCAAGATTGTCCTGGAAAATCAGGAAATGGCAAGCGTCGCTCAAAGCTACGTCTTGTTCTCACTCATCCTGCCAGTGGCCCGACTCCCAGAGGGCAGAGCCCTGCCATCCGGGCAAAGGCTGGCAGCGCTGACCAGAGGCCCGCCCACGTGCGGCTGCACCCCTCTCTGGCTGTATCACCAGGGAGCGCGGGGGTTCTGTCGTGGCCGGGGGGAAGGCAGACAAGTGAGGAAGAAGTGTGAGCAGGCCCTGCGCTATCAGTCTGGCGGTGGGAACTCTTCGCTCCTGAGTGCGGGACCCTCGTTACCTAGGGGAAGGGCATGTCCCCCTTTCCCGTGGGAGTCCTCGCTGGCCGTGCTGAAACGAGGGGCTGAGGCGAGCAGCGGGTCCTCCTGCCTGGCACAGCCTGCCCTGCGGTGGCAGGCCTGGGGAGGGCCTCCAGCCCAGCACAAGTGGCCGCAGAGGACAGTGGGCCAGTCTCCCAGGTGCAGGCTTCCCCAGGGGCACATTGCACATGTGCCTTGAAGCACAGGGAGGCGCCGCCGAGGAGCTGAGGCCACCCCCTGAGGATGACCGATGCCCGTTGGCCTGGAAAAGGACTGGGCAGGCCTGCTGGGGTGACCGGCGGTTGGAGGCTCCTCTCTTCTGCCCTCCTCTCCTCACTGGTCCCTAGGTTCCACGGTTCACAGAGTCGCTCCGTACAGTGGTCGGACAGGGAGGCCCAAGAATGCCGGGAGGAGTGTGACCCTAAGGGTGAGGCCGGAGCCTGTTTCTCGGTGGCAGTTGCTAGTGAAGAACAGAAGTTCTTGGTGAATTTTTTTCCCCTAGAAAACATGATTTTATGGATCTTAAAACGCAGAGCTCCGGTTGGGAAGTAAGGTGGTAAAGCTCCCTGCTCCTGAGAATGTGCTTGGAGTGAAATCCCAAGCACGTGGTGCTCACGGCAGCTGACGTGTGGCCTTGAGGCTTTGGAGGATCACGCTGGTGCAGCCCTCCGTTTAGCGAGAGCTCCATTTAGTGAGTGGCCGCTCCCACGGCCAGAAGGCCTGTTGCCGTGGAAGCCGCCTCCCGATGTGCGGCTGCTGATCACTGTAGATGGAGTTCTCCTCCTGAGCACCGAGGCTGGCCCGCAGAGCCACAGCCGCTCTTCAGGCCTTGATTCCCGGGTCCTGGGGACCTAGGAGTGCAAGGGGCACAGGCCCTTCCCCAAGGCCCGCTCTGAGCGCCCCTGAGCAGCAGCGGCCACGTGGGTGATGTGCACGAGCGCCTCTGGCTCCTCTGCCCCTTAGCTCTGAGACCTGGGGTCACTTTCGTCCGTGCGGGACATGTGCCATGAAACTCCTGTTAGAAGTCCTGCCGAGTGGCTTTCAGGGTGCAGAGCTGTGCCACCATCGGCCACTGCCCAGTTCCAGAACATTCCACCACCCCATGCAGGCCCCCGCTTCCTGGCCGTGCTGCCCTCCCCTGCTGCCTGCTTTCTGTCCCCATGACACGTGTGTGGGGTGGCTGGGGCGGGCTGCCGGCACCTCGGGCCGAGGGCCTCAGGCACCTGCCACCAGGGGTCTGCGGTGTCTGCTGCAGGGGGTGGTCCTTCCTTCACCAGTGGTGCCGGTGGGGGCCCCCGGGACGCCCCTGCCTGCTCTCCTGCCCTGGGCATGCCCGTCGGCTGCATCCCTGCGGCAGCCTGCCTGAGGTGAGCCTTCTCCAGGGACGGGGCTGTGACCCTGCTGTGCTGCTGGGCTCAGGCCAGGGCCGTGAGATGCCAGGCGGAGCCCACCCTGGGCCCTGGCTCTCCGCTGCTTCGCCTGGTGGCACAGAACATCCTGGCAGTGGGAGGAGGTGGCAGGTCCTGGCGCAGCGCTGGGGTCCTCGGGGTCCTACCCTGGCAGCCTCTTCTCTGACGCTCACGGGGTGCAGGCCTTCTGTGGGAAAGCCGTCCTCGTCCTCGCGCCTCTGTCGGACCTGGGCACCACGGGGCCGTTCTGTTGTCCTGGCACAGTCCCTCCTGGCTGGGGTCTGCCCCTCTGCAGCAGGCGTCTCCCTCCTGATTCTGTCCTGCTGTAGCCCCAGGGGGGGCTCTGGGTGGCCCTGTGTCCCGAGTCCCTGCCTGGTTGCCCGCTTCTGGCCTGTGGCTCCTTGTAGCAAGGTGCGGCTTAGGTCAGAACAGCCGGGTCCATTTCAGGCCCTGACCTGGCCATGGGTGCTGACAGTCCCTGCCCCAGACACCTGAGGGAGGTCCCCGATGTGGAAGCCAGAGGGTAGCCGCACAGCTGTCACAAGGCCTGGGAGGGGCCCACGCACCACCAGGCAACATGGAGGATGGGGCTGGGTCATGTTCACTTGGCCCCTGAGACCACAGATGGGTTGTGAGGGGACAAGGGACCAGTAGAGGAAGGCCAGGTGGCCGGGTGCCAGTCCCGCGGCACTGCCCCCGCGGAGGTTCGGTGTGAAGACCCAGTGGGGGCCGTGGGGTGGGGGGGCCGTGGAGTGGGGGGCCGTGCAGCCTCCCGATTGCTCTCATCTGTCGCCTCTTCTCCCCAGCGCACTGGTCATCTCCGCTGTGTTCGATCGGGATGTGAACTGCAGGAGGGCAGCCTCGGTGAGTCCCTGTTTTGACAGTTCTCTCTGACGGCCAGCAGGCTGCACAGGCCTCCTGTCTGACACCCCGGCCCAGCTGCTCCTGCTGGGAGGGAGGGGGGCTGCAGGGAGCAGGGTGCCTCTTCACTGGCTTCCTGGGCGGCCCTGAGCCCACCGGTGGGTGTCACTAGGCCAACGCTGACTGGGCTGGGACGGCCAGGTCCTGTGAACTTGGCTGCGGGGGCCGCAGGGCCCTCACTGGGGGCCTCCTGGCCCAGGAGGAGCAGCTGGAGCGGCCTCACTACTCAGGCCTGGCAGCCCGAGGGGAGCCTTCTGAACTCGGATGCTTGGCCCCCTCCCGACTCGTGCTGCCCCCCGCCCCACTCCTCTGCACGTGGGCTGGGTCGCAGCGAGCCCCAGGCTCTCCAGAGGCTCCCGGGGCTGCCAAGGGGGCACGTCCTCTGGACACCTGTGTAGAGAGCCTGCTGAGCTGTGTCAGTGCCCTGTGGATGCCAGGGGGGGAGGGGGAGGGGAGGGGGAGGAGAGGGGAGGGGGCAGCTGGGGAAGTCAGAGAAGCCCAGGAAGATGGGGAAAGCAGAGGTAGAGAGATGGAAGGTCAGGAAGGTGGGGGAGTGGGGAGCCAGGAAATGGGCACAGGGCAGTGGTAGGGCACTACTTAGCTCTGGAACTGACACTGTCACCAAAATCCACAGCAGAGCTGCTCAAGCAGCGTGTAAGGCAGCACTGTGATCAGTCTCTCCCCGCTCGGCCACGCGTGGGCAGTGGCCTCTTCTCAGGATGGGGCTGTGGCCATGAAAGGAGAGTGGATGGCAGTGGCACCCCCAGCTGGGCCACCCGTGGCTCCCCAACGCTCAGCTCCACACTTGGAGCCCAGGGCCCTGTGTGGGTGCCGGGCTGCTGCCTGAGGGGTGGTGGCTGTGGCTGTGACAGTGCTCCGTCTTCTCATCTCATCTTGGAGCCCTCTGGGGCCCGCCCCCCGACTGCTCATCACTATTTTCTCTGCTTCTGCTTCTGGCCGGGGTTCTGAGCCGTTGTCCTGTCACGTGCCGTCAGCCACGGGTGCCGCCTCTCACCGCACGCTGTCCTGATTGCTGTGCTGTGGTCAGCTCGCTAGGGGGCTGAGACCCCGGGCTCCTCTTCAAGACTGGCTTACTTCCTGGGGCCTGTGCTTTTCCACGGAGCCTCCTTTGAACGGTGTCACCAGGATGCTCAATGTTTGAAACCTCACATTATGTGGAAGTGGAGCTGTGTCTGTTTGCTCTGCCTCTTGGTGGTTTTTGTCCTTTTCTTTTGCACTTAGTGAAACCCTTGCAGAGCGGGCACCAGAGTGCTGTGGCCTCCAGTTTGGAAGGTGTTTGAACACTGCCCCAAGGCTCCCGGTGTCACTGCCCCAGGCTGCTCTGAGCTGCCCACGTGTCCCATCACTCGCCCTGCTGGGGCTGGGGCTGCGCCCCTGGGGTGCCCTGTGATGGCACTCTGGGGGCGCCGCCCAGGCAGGGCGTTTCTTCGGCCCTCCTGCGTCGCCCTCTGGCTGCACCTGTTGCTGAAGGCCGTGGGGCAGCGCTGCCCCAGCTCCCGTGGGGCCCACGTCTCGGCCAGTCTCCAGCTGATTGGAGAGGACTCTGCCCCAGATGCTTTGGCAAGAGTCTCAGGCCCCACTGGTGACAAAGAAGAGCTGAGGTGTCCTTGTCACTGGGCCGTGCCTGGGAGGGCAGGATGAAAGGAACCTCCCAGGGACCCACCTGGAGGCACTGGACTTCAGGTTCATCTGGACCTCCTCAGACCCACTGTGTGGCCTGCAGGACTCAGGTGCCCAGCCAGGGTGGCCACAGGTGGTGTTGGGGCAGGTGCCCTCTAAGAGGCAGCCCCAAATGCTGGTGACTGATGGGCTGTGGCCTTGAGAGTCCCAAGAAGGTGTTTTGGGGGCTGGGCCCACAGCTCAGTGGCAGAGTGCTTGCCTTGCACTGGGTTCGATCCTCAGAAACACATAAAGTAAATAAATAAATGACGGTATGCTATCCGTCTACAAGTAAAAAAATAGAAAATTTTTAAAAAAGAAAGTGTTTTGGGCCTGCTGGCTCCTTCTGTGTTGAAGTCTGGGTCGTAAACCTGGGCTCCGAACTGAAGCCGTTTGCTGGGAAGGCCGCTCTTAGGACGCGTCTGATTTTATGCACTGGATCCCTGAGTTGTGGTTTTGAAGCACTCCAGGACAGAAACGGTGACAAGCCACCTGGGATCTGTTGTCCAGGCTGGGACTTGGCTCAGCAGTCGCGGGGCTGGTCCAGCGGGTGTGGCTGTGCGGGGCTGGGCCTCTCTCACCGCTGTCTCTTCTTTCTGCCCCACAGGCTGCCTTCCAGGAGAATGTGGGTCGACAGGTAAGACTGCGTCAGTGTCTTCGTCCCCGAAACGCCTTGTGGGCTCGGAGGTGGGGACCTCGGATGCTATGCACCCTGTTGTTGGATGTGGAAGAAGACCCACCCGAGGGCTGAGGGGTGAAAGCCTGACCCAGACCTGCTCCTGTCTCGTGGCCCAGGGGCAGCTGCAGCGGTGGTGGGGGTGCACTTGGAGCACACGGCGTCAGCTGGCCTCACTGCCTGGGTCCTGCACCCACTGCCCCCTGGGTGCTCGTGGTGTTGCATCTGCCCTGGGGACACATGCACTGTGCCCTCTGTCCTCTGATCCTGACCTCTGCCCCAGGTCAGCCTCACCAGGAAAGTGGGAGAGATGCAGAGGCTCTGGGCATGTGGTCAGGCGTGTCAGGAGAACGGGACGGAGGCCAGAGCGGGGCCGGGGCCGGGGCCGAGTGGCAGCCGCAGGGACGAACCTGAATGGGAACAGGGTCCCTGCGAGAGATCACCTGAGGAAATCTGGGTGGACAGGTGCATCTGGCTCTGGGCTCACCACAGCAGGTGCTTCAGGTGTTGGCGATGCTGCAGGTGGGGGACAGGGCAGGTGCGGAGCAGGCCCTGCACGGGCATGGGCACGCTGTGTGGGGAGCGGGGGGTGGTCTCTGTTGAGATGCACGAGTGCTGGGTGCGGAGATCGGCAGATGACCTTGAGGAGACCCAAAGGGGAGGTGTCCCTTGGCAGGCGTCTGCATCTCAGGAAGAAGCAGGAGGCCAGGGCGGCCCCAGAGGTGGGCACTGGCACCAGCCTGTGGTGATACGTGGCCCTGGATGGCGGAGCCTTAGTTAAGCTGGCATTGCTGAGAGAGGTGGCCTGCCGAGGTCTCCGTCCCTCCCTGGTCAGTCAGTAGCACTGCCTTAGCTGGCAGCAGCGAGGAGCGGCTCTTCCTTCTGACCTCCTCTGGGCCTCCTGCCTGGTCAGCACTTGAAGGCGTTGCTGCTCTGCCTCTTGGCCCTCCCGTGACCCTCAGTGGTGTGGATGTCTCTCCCTAGAGGTGGCGCCCTAGCCCAGTGGGGCCCAGACCTGAGTGACCACAGGGCCGCTGAGTTTGCGGTGCTATGGGCTGGGGCCAAATAATAGGGTCCCCTGCCAGAGCCCCGCATGGGAGCTCCCCCCGGGAGCTGTGTCTTGCAGCTGGTCATTCTGCCCTCACCTGTGCTGTCCGGCCTTCTCTGGTTCTGCAGGCTGAGGCAGAAGGGAGGGGCCTATGCCCAGCACCTGCTCCAGTGCCCTGGCTGCGAGCTGGCCCCTGGATGCAGAGGCTCGAGGGTTCTGCACGGGTGTCCTGAGCCATGCAGGGAGGTGCTTGTCGCCCTGGGGCGGTGTTGCCTGCCGTACTCTGCAGGCCTTGGGCTGGGAGTGGGGCTGCAGCTGGACGGCAGGGTCAGAGGTGTGATGGGCAGCATGGGGTGGACGTGGAGGTTTAGGATGCTCCTGGAGCTGTGGGGAAACTCCTGGGCCAGGCGTACAGCGAGTCCAGACCGGATGCTGACAGTCACGGGAGATGGCAAAGCCATGCATCTCGGAGGCTGCGTCCCTCATGTTGAGGGGACGTTTGGGTGTGGCTGAGACCTTGCTCAGTGGCAAGGCGGCTAGCGTGGGGACACTTAGAGCTGGAGCAGCCAGCTTAGTCCCTGGCATGGAGTGAGGTTGGGGAAGGGGAGGGTGCTGAGTGGACGAGAGAAGCAGGCTCCGTGGCATTTGGACTTCTCCCTGGGGTGGACCCCTGAGGGAGGAGAGCTTTGCCCCTCTGCCCTGGGGTCCCCTCTGCCCTGGGGTCCCCTCTGCCCTGGGGTCCTGGGCAGGTTGTGCTGAGCAGGCTCTGCGCCGTGGTACGTGCTCCTAGTCAGGCCCCGTGCTACGGTTCACCACACGCAGCCCCTGCTGCCCCGCGCAGGCGAGGAAGCCCGGAGAGGGGCCCTGCCTGGTAGGACAGGGACTCTGCCCCTCGCCTGCCTTGTCCCCATCACATGGTATGCTCTTGGTAGGACCTGGCCCTGGACCATTGTGGACACTGCCCTGGGCGCTGCCAGTTGCCCTGCTGTCTTGTGCAGAGTGAGCTGTGGCCTCCCCTGGGCAGTGGCCTTCTCTCCCTCTCAGTGGTGTTGGCCTGTGGAGCATGTGCTGTGGCCAGACCAGCGGCCTGGGCCAGGAGGCCCTGGTGACGGCACCAGCCCCAGCTGCTGGCCCAGCTCAGGTCGCCGGTCTGCCTGCTCCCCACAGGGAGGCTGGCTGGGCTGTTGTTCAGGCCTGTTGGCCCAGTTCTCAGAGACGTGGGTTTTGATGACCAGGTGCCGGGCAGTAGCGATGGTGTGGAAGGTAGTGCAGGGTCTTGACGGTGGCCGTGTGGAGGAGCAGCTGTCCCTGGGACTGCGGATGGGCGATGTCTGGTGTCCTTGCCCTGTGGCCTCCCTGGAGCCCGAGAAGCAGGGCAGTGCTGTAGGTGTGGGTCCCTGGTGATAAATAGCCCAGATCGCGTTCCTCAGTGTCCAGTGCCTGGCGCTGGCTGCAGGTGCGTCCCTGTGGCATGTGTCCTGTGGTGCTTGGACGCAGGTGGTGCTCAGTGTCCCTCTGTCTCCCTGAAGTGTGAAGCAGGTGGCTGGGGTGTGGATACTGGACGCCTGCTGTCTTAGGCTCTGCTTGCCTGGTGCTCCTCTGTGGCGGGTCAAGACCCCTGTTGGCCCAGCACCTGCTGGGCATGAGAAGGGAGCCTTGTGGTGCCGCCTGGCCGGCACGTGCTCGGAGGCCTCCCTGCTGCTCTCTGTGGTCAGCAGTGCCCGGCTGTCTGCCTTCGGCCGAGGCTTCCTCATTTGTGTCGTTTCCAGACATTGGGATGTTCCTCAGAGAGGTCGCCTGCATCAGAGGTCGCCTGCAGACTGCGGGGCCGTGCGAGGGCGCAGGGCCGGGGGAGGTGCCACCTCCACATCTGGCCTCAGGGCTCATGCTGCCTTCCTTGCTGCTGGGGTGGTCCAGGTGGTGGCTCCCTGGTCACCGTCCCACCATCGGAGGCCATGTGAGGTTGGGCTCTGGTCTGGGTGCAGGGCCGGGAGCACCTGCCTTGCCACGGGTGCCACCCGCGCTGGCAGGGGTGGGTCAGTCACACCAGCACTGTGCAGACTTGGCGTCTTTCTAAGGGAAAGGCTTTCGGCAGGAGTCAGAGTTGAATGTCGGCGCTGCTTGGAGGCCAGCCTGGGTGGTGGTCAGGTGGCTGCAGTGGGCAGGTGGGCAGTGTGGATGAGGTCCCACCTGGAGGCCATTGTTTCCCAGAGAGCAGCGTCAGAGGTGACCTGAGAACTGTTCTTCCCGCTCTCACTCTCCACAGGGCACTTTTCCTCATGGGATCGATATTGTGACCACGGCCGACTACTTTGCAGTTGGGAACAGAGCCAATTGCTTCCTGGTCATAAGGTGAGTCCTGAAGGCCCATCCCAGAAGTGCAGCTTTCTGTGGTGTGGACGGGAAGTCGGGGGCTCTGCTGCCCATTCCTGTCCTGGGAGGGTCTGGGATGGGGTGGGGGAGTCAGGGTGGCTCTAGAGCAACTGAGGTTGCAGGTGCCCGCTGACCCTGGGCCTCTGGGCCCCCTGGCCCCTGTGCTGGTAGCCCCTGTGTCCTGCAGCTGGCTGTTTCTGTCTCAATAATCTCTCCAGATTGTTGGTCAGATGAGTGAGAAGGTGGCCCTGGAGAGTCCTGGTCAAGGAACGTGCGGTGCACAGAACCTGTGTGATCCGCGTTGGTTAGCCGGGCTGTCTGCGTCCGTGCATCTGACCTGTCACTCCCACCTGAGCCCGGAGGCCTTGTCCCCTCCTGTTGGTCAGCCAGGCCGTTACTGATGTGAAGAACAGTGTGATTTTGTGAAGCAGTTTGTTTCCTGAAGTTAGGAGACACGTGAGAGAGGTGGACCCTGACAGCCCTGCTGTCCCACGCACAGAGTGTTGATTTGCAGCCCTGTAGATCTGCAGCGGTGACTGCTGGCCTCAGCCTTTGCAGGGGCCTCTGGGCCGAGCACTCTCCATCTCTCCAGTGCTAGCATGTCCTGTTTCCCTTCTGGTCACCTCTTGGACATGGAGTGGCTGCCCACTGTCCCCTGATTTTCCTTGGTCGCGGAACAGGCACTTAAATCCAGCCTGGGCACATGCTACTTGTCACTCGGGTTTGCACATCAACCTGGAAGTGACGGGTGCTTTGCCACGTGCATTCTGGGAAGACGACCTGGGTCCCGCGAGCCTCCCCGAGCACTTTTCACCTGGTGCTACCTGGACCTGGTTGCTGGACCAGAGCCTCTGAGGGGACACACCCAGGACCAGGCTCCACCCATACCCAGGCACCCGGGCGCCTGACCAGGATGCCCTCCCCAGCCAGGTCCCGCTGTCAGCCTGAACTGGGGCGAGGGCGGCCGGTGGGCACTCAGCTCACGCAGGGTGACCACCAGGAAGCAGAGCATGGGGCCTGCACCCCACGGGGAGGTCAGAGCTGCGTTCTGGGGCTGGGCCTAGAGGGGCCCACTGGGGCAGGGAGCAGGGCGGGGAGGTGCAGGGCAAGAGGTGAGAGACGGGAGTGGGAGAGATGGTGCCTGTGGACGCTGGGGAAGGTGGGCACTCAGCTCTGGCCGCAGTGGTGCAGGACCTTGTGGCTACGTTCTCAGGTCTTCTACTACCTGGGACAGAACTGGAGCTGACCGAAGACCCTAGGAGGGGCAGATGAGGTTCCTGCGAATGCATTGCAGTGTGCTCGTCCTCCTCCATCAGCACTGGTGGCACACCTGAGGAGTGCACTCTGACCTGCGCACTCTGACCTGCGCACAGAGGGACATTTGTCCTCTCCTGTTAGCGCTGGTGGCACACCTGAGGAGTGCACTCTGACCTGCGCACTCTGACCTGCGCACAGAGGGACATTTGTCCTCTCCTGTTAGCGCTGGTGGCACATCTCAGGTGTGCATGCTCAGTTTGTGCACTGTGATGTGTGGGGGTTTTTTTTGGACAAGAAGTAATCTTGAGGGGCTGGGACTGTGGCTCAGTGGTAGAGCGCTCGCCTGGCATGGGCGGGACCCGGGTTCGATCCTTAGCACCACATAAAAGTAAAGGGATTGTATTGTGTCCATCTACACCTAAAAAGTAAATAAATATTTTTTTTAAAAAGTAATCTTTAATGGAAGGAGAAAGTGAAAATCCACAATTTCAATATGTATCGTATTTTCCAGAGAAGCAGTGTGTTTATTTGTATGTTTAAACAGTACATTTTTTAGTATTCAAAATCTGTTCTAATCGTCTGTGCTTGGCAGAATGCACGTTGACACGTCGTACACAGATGGAATGTAACTTCTCCTCCTTCCAGTTGTACGTGACGTCGAATCCACCAGTCGTGTCGTCGTATGCCCACGTAGGGTCATGGTGTCTGTCGTTCTGCTGTCCTTCCTGCCCCTCTGTGATATGTTCTGGTGGGGGAGAATCTGTCACTGCAGGCCAGGCGTTAAGGCCCTGTCCCCTGCCCCCAGCAGGCAGCCCTGCCCTGTTTCATCTCGCAGGGGGCAGCCGCAGAGCTCTGCACAAGTGGCAGCTCGCCTCTGCCCAGTCCCTCAGTGCGGTCCACATGGTGGTGCTGGCAGGTGCTCTGCTCCCTTGGGAGGACACCTGTGGTCTGTGTGTACTTACTGCCAAGGGACACCTGGTTTGGGGCTGCTGCAGGTGTCCACTTGTCTGGGAGCAGGGTCTGGGGGCAGGGTCTGGACTGGCTTCACTGTGAGCACTGTGTCGTGTTCTGGCAGTGGTGGCTGAGGGTGTGGGGCCACCTCCTAGCACCTGTGTGGCGCCTTTAGTGTGGCCACGCTGGGGATGTTTCCCGCACTTGTCTCCCCGGGACTTCTCCTTGCAGGCTGATTCAGCCCTCGCTTGTCTGTGCTCCCTGGGTGAGCTGCTTTCTCCAGTCTGGTGTCGTTTCAGGTCCTGCACACTTCAGTGTCCTGGCCCTTTAAAAAACACAAGCCTGGTGTTGGTAGTTGCTTCAGCACACGTAGTTTCGTCCCGTGAGACCTGCAGTGCCACGTGTGCACCAGGAGCGGAGGGTGGGCGAGGGAGGAGGCTGCGCACTGCTGCTTCCTGGGGTGCCTGCCTGCAGCACCGGGCCTGGCCGTGTGCATCTGCCTTCTCGGCCTTGGCCGCCTACTCCGGCTTCTCCGTCCTGAGTTCACAGGATCCAGTGGCTCGTCACTGAGCCATGGTCCTCCTCCACCAGGGTTGAGGGACTTGGGGGGGGCACAGCTGGGTGTCCGAGTGCTGCTGCTCTTCTGCAGCCAAGTCACGGCCTGCTCTGGGGTGACCTCCTGCTCCCGGGAGTCTCCTCGACTTCCGCATCTGCAGCCTTGAACAGCGTCAGATCTCGTCCTGGTCGGTTTTCAGTCGCCTTCTAGTTTCTCATGGATCAAGGTGGCCTCCAAGTGGACTGTCTCCTAGCTCACTAATGACACCTGTGCCTCTTCCAGACCTGCCATGGCCACTCACCCTTACTCCTCACTAGGCCCATACTGACCAGACCGGACTCACCACTTCCGCATCCCTACGAGGCCAAATGTGCCTGTTCTGCTTGCCTCTCCACCTAGCTGACCGCAGCCTTATCCTGGACGTCTGAGCAGCCTTCTGCCTGCTCCCCTGCAGGCCTGACCCTTCTGCTTGGCCCTCCTTTACCACCTGCTGCCTGCCGTGTCCCCCTCCTACTCCTGCCTGGACCCATGCTTCCTTTTCCCACCCGTCTCCCGTCCCATCCTCCACACCTGCGTCCTCACCTCCTCCTGTGTGTGTCCCTGCCCCTCCTCCAGCATTCTGCAACACTTTCCTTGGTTCCCCTGGACTCGGGTGGCCGTGGTCAGAGGACTCCCTGGCTGGTTGGTGGTGCTGGGACTAGAACCAGGCCGTCTGGTGTCCACCTTCTTCCTCTGACGGGTGATGGTCATTGGCCTGTCTCTCTGGAATGTGTGTGGACCCAGGTGCTGTCTGCCCTGCCCTGCGTGCCTGTGGCCTCTTGGAGCACCCTGGGGACAGTTCGCGGGATTGTCCACAGGTTCCCCTGGGGTCCTGTTGGGTTCCTGTGTGTTCTGGGAAGGTTGTGAGCGGAGGCAGCTCTGGCTCTGTTGGGCGCTGGCTGGCCCTAACCTGACCAGATCTGGTCCCTGTCTGCGCGAGCTGGACCAGGTGTGGCTCTGCCCTAACCCTGACCCTGACCCTGGCGGGTTGTGTCTTGACCTTTGGTCGTGTGCATCGTGCAGTGGCTGCCTGGTGGGGACCACGTCTGAAATCGCTGCTGAGTGGAGCTGCCTGCCAGGGGCTGTGGTTGCCTGCTGGACCCTGGACGGCACCGAGATGGCTTCCATTGACCGCCCTGTTGGCCCTCGGGTCTCCCCTTGCCGGCACGTGTCCTTTTCTGTTTCCCGTGTCTCTGGCAGTACCACCTGCGGTCTTTCTGGTCTGCTGTTTGTCGCGGCTGTTTTCTTGGAGGTTCTCTTTCTCCTCCTCCAGTCCTGGGGTGCTGCACCACTGAGCTACGTCCTCCTTAGACTTTTGATTACTTACCTTGAGACAGGACCTCAGCTTCCTGCCTCAGCCTCCTGGGTCGCTGGTGCGCCACTGCGCCAGCCATTCACCTTCCTCCTGTGTGGCTCTGGGGTCTGAGAAGTGAGGTTGTTCTTCGGTTGCCCTGTGTTGTTGCCGAGCGGTGCAGCTCCATGCTGTTCTCTTCCGTTGGTTGCTTTCTTGGTGATGCTGGGGCTGGAGCCAGGGCTCGAGCACACCAGGCAAGCGCCCTACCGCCAAGCCGCACCCGGACTGCAGCTCTTGTGAGGACACAGCGTGTGTGCACTGTGCTCACCAGAGACTTGCACCTGTGCGGCAGCAGCGCATCCTGCCAGCCCAGACACTGCCGCTCCCACCTGCCCGACAGTGGGTCAGCCACCCCTGTGTGGAATGTGCTAGAAGTGCAGTCAGAAGGAGCATGATTGTTAGTGTCCAGGTTCTTCTGCTTCGCACAGTGGCCAGGTCTCTGCATGGCCCAGGGTCCTGCGGTGCTGTGACTGGCGTTGGTGAGGAGGAGGTGGTGCCGTGATTTGAAGTTTTGGCACTGTTCCGTGCAGCTCTCGATGGTGACTCTGGGGTTCTTTCCCAGCTGGACCATCTGCAGGTCTGTTCTCTGCTGACTCTTGGTGTCTATCCATCTTTGGAGGGTCCCTATCTGGTGGGTGGGGGCTGCCTCTGCTCCCCACCTTCTCTGCCTTGTTGGCCTCCCTGGGGAGGGACGTTCCTGTGCAGATGGAGGCCAGTTCCTTACTCAGTCTCGCTTCCTCTCTGTGCTCTGGCACAAGCCCTTTATCTCTTTTCACCTGCCTGTGGCTCGTGCTTTGCCCTTCCCGACACACTCAGCAGCTTTCCTGAAGGGTGACTGACACGCGTCACCTGCGCACACAGCTGTGGTGTGATGTAGGCGGGCACCCTGGGCCGTCAGTGGGCACACGGTGTGCACACTGCAGCCCAGGAGCCCCGGCATGCTCTGGGGAGGCCCGGGTCACGTGGCGTGCTATGGGCAGACTGGAGTCGCAGGACTCGCGGTGCCGGCCTCTTCCTGGCTCAGCTCTCAGGGTCCTGTGTCCTGTCGAAGCTCCTGCTGGCTGCTGACGGGCCGCGCCACCCGGGCGGCTTCAGTCCTCGTGGTCCCTTGTGGTCCTGCGCTGTCTGTGGATGAATGCTACTCTTTCTCGGCAGCTGCTAGGCAGGGGCTGCTGGGCTCTGAAAGCCAGTGCCGGTTTGCATCCCCGTGAGCCGAGGGTGAGGCTCAGGCTCCTGCACCTGCTCACCCTCCTCTTGTCTCTTTCAGCGTGTTTATTGCTGGCTTCCCCGAGTACACACAGCCGATGATAGACCACCTGGTTGCCATGAAGATCTGCCACTGGGACGGGTATGTTCCGCCTGTCGCTGTGCGAGCTGGGGTCGAGCTGGGGTCGAGCTGGGGTGGCTGGAGCCCCTGCTGTCACAGATGTCCTGATTTAAAGCAGGCTGGGAAGGGGTGCAGACTGCAGTCCCCAGGCCTGGTGCAGGGTCACTGCTAGGTCCTGGGCAGCTGGTTCCTGTGGCTGCTGAGCAGCCTCCTCTCCTGCACCCCACGTGCTCTGCCTCTCTGGGTGGCCCCCCTGGTCTCGGGAAAGCCCAGCAGGTGAGGCGGCTGCCCTGTGGTCACGGTAGCTGTCGTGCACGTGCTGGGCTTCTCAGGGAGATGCAGACCTGGGCCTGAAACAACAGCACTGCCCGGGTGGGAGCAGCTTCTTGAGGGGTCAGTTGGCAGCCCGTTCAGGGTGGGCCCGTCTTCAGTCCCTCCAGGGACCTCGGAGTCCTCACTGCTGCCTGCTGCTGGTGGACACAGTCCTGCTGTGAGGCTAGGCCTGGCCTGGTGGGCTCCACAGGGGGGCACCTGGGTCCAGCATGAGGTCTCTGTGGACCGTCCCTCCCTCTCGGGCTCTGATGTGAGGGCGTGGAGCCTGGGTTGATTCTCCAGGCGCAGGCGTGGAGCAGCCGCGAGCGTGTGGGACCAGAGTCCTGGTGGAGCCACTCAGACATTGTTCCTTGTTTCCAGCTTTGGTGCTCACTGTGGTCCTGCTGGGGGGCTACTCGTAAGACACCCACACTCCTGCTCTTCTTTGTCACCCTTGGTCATGATGTCCCTCATTTTTGGAGTGGGCTTGGACGCCTACCTCTGGGCACAGGCCGGTGGCTGTGTGAAGGGCAGAGGATGGGAGCTTAGTCCCTGTCCTACATACCTGCTGTTGTTGGTGCCACCCTTCCAGTGTGAGAGACCGCGGGAGAAGCAGGGCTGGGCGGGGCTGTGGGCTGCAGGGGTGTCTCTGTAGCAGGTGCAGCCCTGCCCTGTGGGCCTGCCGGAGTCTGGGCTCTCCCAGACCTGGGGCACTCCCACCCCTTGGCTGCCGTGGGTGGTGGGTGCAGGCACCTCTTGTGATGGGACGTTTCTCCCTCCCTGCCCAGGGACGTCAGAGAGCTGTCGGCAAAGGCGCTGCACAACCTGGCCCAGCTAGCGCCCGAGTACAGTGCCGCTCAGGGTGCGTGTGCTCCGGCCGTCGGAAGACCCCATCCTGAGCCTCCCTTGCAGAGAGATGTCTGAGAACACGTGGGCTTGACGGGGCCGGAGAGTGGGGACGGCAGCTGGGCTTGTCTGCCGGGAGCTGTGGGCTGGGCCCGCTGAATGGGGCTCCCTGTGGAGTCGGCCTGGCCCTGGAGCTGGAGCTGCCGGCGGAGGCCCTGGGAGGCACGCTGGCGGCACTTCCTGGGCAGAGTTCCTGTCAGCGGTGTCCTGGGGTTTCCCGCTCCCACCAGCACTTGTCCCAGTGACTGTGTTGGACGTCAGGGTGACACTCGGCTGGGAGGTACCTTTCACAAGGGCTGAGCGCGGCAGGTCCTGGAGGCTGGTGCTCGGTGGCTCCTCAGGGACATGCGGGGTCACGATCTGGTAGTCACACCTGGGTGTCAGAGTTCAGTGTGGGCCTGCCCACCCCACCCCCACCCTGAACAAGCAGGGGCTCAGCCCTTCTCCCATGGGGTGCACTGGCCTCTAGCAAAGCCAGCTGCTCCCGGCGCCAGCTGAGTGCCACGGGCCTCTGCTCTGATCCTGATGCTGTTGCAGGCTGGTGACGACCCAGTGGTACACATGGGTCACTGAGCTAAGGTGGGGCAGCGCGCGTGTGTGGTCAGGGTACGGGAAGCCCTGCCTTCTCCCTGGGCCACAGTGGAGCTGAGAAAACGCCAGCAGAGCTGCCTGGTGCCCTCCGAGCCCCTAGGCCTCGCCCGCCAGCCCCGCCGGCCCCTGGCAACCCTGCGGGGTCCTGGCCAGCCGGGAGCGGACAGGGAGCTCTGCAGCAGGGCCTGCCTGTCCTGCTCCTTCCGTCCCCCCTCCCATGTCACCTGCTGTGCTGTGGGTGGGACGCGTGTGCCAAGGCCCCCTCGTGAGCCCGGGAGGGTCCCCTGCCTAGAGGTTGCACCTACTGCGTGGCCTGTGCTGTCCTGTCACATAGCTGCCATGGGAGGGACTCGAGGGGACGGTCCTCCTCTGATGAGCCGTCTGCTGCCCGTCCCCCAGTGCTCCCAGCCCTGTTGTCGATGGCGCTGAGCTCAGATCTGCACACGCGGCACGGAGCCATTCTCGCCTGCGCGGAGGTCACTTATGCCCTGTTCAAGCTGGCGGTGCAGAGGGACAGGTAGGATGCCACCCACGTGTGCGGTGGCCGCGGTGACCTGGGTAGGGGGCGGCACTTTGGCTGTCCTTGGGACAGTTGAGGTCATCAGATTCCCACGTTCTGTTTTGGGGGCTGTCAGTGGTTGGGACCACCCACCCTCCTGACCAGGGCTTAGCAGCCACCAGGGTCCTGGAGCCAGCCAGGTGGGTGATGGGGATATCCACCTCTCCAAGGAGCCTTGCTCAGCTCCTGCATTCTTCGTTTTTCCTCGTGGGTACTGCAGGTTAGACCCAAGGGGTAGCTGACCACTGAACCACACCCACAGCCTCTTTTTAATTTTTTTTAAGTCTATTTTTTTGTTGTCAATAGACCTGTATTTAATTTATTTATATGTGGTGCTTAGAATCGAACCCAGAGCCTCACACGTGCTAGGCAAACGCTCTACCACTGAGCCCCAACCCCAGCCGCCCTTTTTTATTTTTTATTTTTATTTTTTAAAGAAAGAGGGAGAGAGAGAGAATTTTTTTAATATTTATTTTTAGTATTTGGCGGACACAACATCTTTGTTGGTATGTGGTGCCGAGGATCAAACCCGGGCCGCACGCATGCCAGGCGAGCGCGCTACCGCTTGAGCCACACCCCCAGCCCCCCACTTTTGTATTTGAGATAGAGCTTCACTAAGTTCCTGAGGCCGGCCTTGCACTTGGGATCCTCCTGCCTCAGCCTCCCGAGGTGCAGGGATTCCAGGTGTGCACCACAGTGCCTGGCCCATGTTCATTTTCTTATTTGTTTCACTTTTAGTAATAGTGAATAATAGTAATAATAATAATAGTAATAACCTGGTTCTCGAGAATATGCTCTGAAAGCTCTCCTGGAGGTTCTTCCAGTTGGTCACGCTCTTGGGAATGACAGAAGTGGGAAAAGTAGGGAGGAGAGGGGCACGTGGACACGAGCCCCGGGAGTTGCTCTTCTCAGAAGTGAAGCCTGGGCGCACGCGATGCCTGTCTCTGACCTGGCTCGCACTCTGCTTGGAGAAAGCTGCCTGCAGCCGCTTCACGTGGATGAGACGATTCCTTGGGCAGGCCGGGAGTGGATGCAGACGTGGACCCCACTCCTGTCCCACTGGCCTAGAGGGAGCTGTGGATATCTGCTCGAGGGCATGGGCTCCCGGCCCTGGGGTCTGAGTGCTGAGGTGGCAGCGGGGGTGGGAAGAGGCACAGGGCACAGGCCACCTGTAGCAGCACGTTGTGGCCACACAGGTGGGGCACGGTCCCAGCAAAGCACATGGGTGTTCACTGGGGCCGGCCGGTGCCCAGTGCAGACCCCGCTGTGTGCACCCACAGACACCCTCACACATTGGGCCCAGGGAGCCCTGTTGGAGTCCATGTTCCCAGAAGCCAGGGCCAGCCTTGCTGCCGGCCCTCCTAAGGCCACAGGGCTGCCTGCCTGTGAGCTTTTCTCAGCTCTGCCCGGCCTCCTGCTTCTAGGGTGGTCATGTGGCGGTGGGGCCTGGCTCTCCGCATGCTCTTTCTGTCCTAACGCAGGACTCAATGTCCTCAGCTAACTGTACCTTAGAGAGCGAGGGGAGCCTGCCATGCCCTCCACTTGGTCTGACGTGAGGGCTGCCCTGCGAGTCTGCAGGGCTGGTGGGGCCTGAGCAGGAGCCCCAGCTCTCAGGGCTGGGTCCTTGGGGCTCAGCACTGCGTTTGACCTTCTGCAGGCCCGTCACAGACTATCTGGAGGAGAACGTGGTGCAAGGCCTGAGGCAGATTCACCAGCAGGTGTGTGTGGCCCCTAAGTGTGCCCCTGGCTGAGCCTGTGCAGTGGGGTGGGTGTGGGTGACCATGGAGGGCTCTCTTCCTGCTTTAGCTGGAGGCCATTCCCCAGGGTTCTGGGAAAGGATGTGGGTGCCAGGACCCTGCTTGTGTGGCCAGAGGTTTTCAGGGGTTTTGCGGCGCACTTAGTTGGGTAGGACTGGGTCGGTTTCCGCCACTGCCCCACTGTGGTGTCCCTCTGTCCTGGGCCAGGTGGGGCCACCTGTAACTCAGAGACCTTGGTTTCCACCTGTGCATTTCAGATGAGCTGAAATTGAACCCAGGGTTTTGGCCACACGTTTTTCTGGGGAGCAGTGTCTTTCTCTGGGCAAAGCAAGAGCTGACCTGGTGCTTGCGGACTGCACGTTGCTCCCAAGGCCGGAGTCGAGGGCCGTCTCTGTTCCATGTGGCGTTTTCTGACCTTGTGGAGCAGGGGCCTGGGGTTCCGGATCCTTCCTGTTTGTGCCCCTGGCTGGCGTTTCTCACCTAAGGGAAGCCTGGCACACAGGTCCCGCGTTGGTCACACCAGAGCTGGCCCAGCACGGGCTGAGGAACAGCTCCTGTGGCCTCTGAGCCGGTTCTGTGTCCTGTGAATCGTAAGTCCTCACAGGACTCCAGTTTTGGTGAGGATTCAGGCTTTTGGAGAGCCGAGTGGCGCTCCTTCCACATTGGAACGCTGGGTCAGGTTTGGCCAAGGGTGACCGGTGCTCTGAGGTCTCTCAGGCCTCCTGGGAGAGGAGCGGCAGAGTCCCAGGGGCCTGAGTTCCTTCCTGAGCGGCCGGGGGTGTCCGTTCTCACCCGAGACAGGACACAGCTGCCTGGTTCTGTCACTGGGTGGCCTTCCTCTTTGGCCTTCAGTTTTCCTTCTGTGACAGCCCCCAAAGAGCAGCGTGGGGCCGGCAGACAGCAAGGTGGGCCGTGAGCTGGTGCCCGCCCTGCCAGCTCTGCACTGTGTGGCCCTGGTGTCGCCGGTCACCGCACAGTGCTGCTTCTGAGAACTGACTGCCCTGTCTCTCCACAGCTCTGGGAGCGGCAGCTGTACAGGTGAGCTCACGTGGCGCCTCTGCACTCTGGGCACTGCCTGGTCCGGGGGGGGGGTGGGCATTCCTGGCTGCAGAGGCCAGCAGCTTGCCAGCACCTTCCCGTGAGCTGCAGGTCCCTGGGCTTGTGTGGGTTTGAGCTTCACCTGAGCTGCGTGTGCTGCCCTGGGTTCCCCCTGGCTGCCAAGGGCCTCTGCTGTGTGCCTGCGCTGTGGCTTCAGCCCTCTCCAGGCGGGGCTTGTCTTGGTGTGCCTGGGTGGCTACCAGGAGTGGCCTTGCTGGGCCATGGGCTTGGTGTGCCTCCAAGACTCAGGCAGCTTTCTGCAGAGGCCACCCCACCCAGAGACGTAGGTGCTGAGCCGCGCTCTCAGCCCCTCTGTTCACACTTCAGTTCAGGCTGTCGGCTCGGGTCATGTTCTGGACCTGAGCTGGGGGCGGGCACAGCACCTGGCCGCTGATGCCCTCAGGTGGGTGGTGAGCACATGCTGCTCTCCTGTGCTCTGCAGGCTGGGCTCCCTTCCTGCCTTCAGGGAGGGGAAAGGGAGGCCGTGGGTGCCCACCCTCCAGGGACCCGGCTCCTGTCATGTCGCAGTTCTCTCTGCTTCCAGCCTTTCTTCCTGGCGAGGTCTTTGGAAGCCCCCGTCAGCCCTGCCAGGTCCTGGGCCTGGCTCACTGCAGTCCCGGTGCCGCTCTTGCTGGACTGCTGGTGACGCAGCTCCAGCGCTCCCCTTCCTTGAGCTACGTGACACTGTTAGGCGTGCTTGTGACCGAGAGTTGACAGTGCTTGGCCTGCCCTGTGTGGCCATGTGATGTGGTGGCCCAGGAAGACCAAGTGTCCAGTGGAAGCTCAGTCAGAACAGCCCAGCCCTGAGGGGAGGCCATGGAAGATGGTCTTGGCCTTCTCATTTCCTTCCTGTCGGTGGTCCCTCAGTGACGTGCTGACTGGTCAGCGTTTGAGTGTGCTGAGCGCCTGAGTTGGTGGCGCCTGGTGAGGGCCTGGGTGTGCGGGAAGGGCCTAACTGAGTGTTCTCTTGACTTCTAGGGGTCTGGGAGGAGAGCTCATGAGGCAAGCAGGTAGGTGTGAGGGCGGAGGCTGCAGCCCTTGGCCGTGGAGGGGACATGTTCATGGCCTTCACCCTGCTCCTTGGGCAGCAGCATCCCACTAGGCCTTCGGTGGCACAGGTGCTGGGTGGTCCCCTGCTCTTGCTGGCTGGCATGTTGGTGACAGGTGCTGCCCAGCTCCCCTGAGCTGCCCCCGGCGCAGCTTGCTCCTAGCTTGGGTGGTGGTGGCCAGTGGTGGTAGCCAGTGGTGCTAGCCAGTGGGAGGACGTGGGGAGCTGAGGGCTGGTCTCCGGTTTGTAGCCGGCATTCTTCTGTTCGGCACAGTGTTCGTTTAAATGTGGCTGTAGAGCAGAGGGTGAGTTTTAGACCAGTTTGAATGTCTGCAGGGAGCTCATGGAACACAGTACAGGACCATCTGTTTCCTGAAGCCCAGGTGCTTACTGGCTGACCTGGGCATGCTCCTGGTACTGATCCCCAGTGCCCTGTCCATCCTGGTCACCGAGGTGTGTGGGGAGCCACCGGGTGGGGCTGGCGAGCAGGTGCAGGTGTCCCAGATGTGGCCCATGTTGGATTGCCGCTCTCAGCATTGGATGGGTCTGGACCCTCAGTGCCATCTTTAAGCTGCCTGCAGGCCTGGACGGTGGCCCAGGGTCGGCTGTGGCTGCCCTAGCCAAGAGGTTGCCCCTGCAGCCTATGGTGGCCCCTCAGGCTATACGGGAGGCTTTGGCTTCTGCAGGCAGAAGGTGGGCCGGTCACCTACGCAGGCTGCGTTCCCAGGCAGGGCTGCTGTTGGTCCTGGGCATCATCGGGTGGGCAGTGGCAGGTTGTGCTTGCAGTTCGGTTGTAGGAGGGGATGGACATGGTGCCGTTGGCCCTGTGGGACCCAGCGCCAGGGTGGGGCCCTGACTCCAGTCTGGAGCTGCATAGCTAAGGTCCCAGGAGCAGTTTGACCCGCGCCACGCCTCGTGCTGACTGCTGCTGCCCATGGGAGCTTCTGGCTTCTTGGTCTCCAAGTGAGATCACAGAGGGGCTGTGGGGCGATGTGCACGCTCACTGCCCTGCGCCGAGTGCAGGGTGGAGAACCAGTCGCACCCAGGTCTCTGTAGGTGCCTCATACCAAACTCCCCCGGGGAGGCAGAGGGGAGCTGGCTCAGCGACTCGTTGCGGCCCGGCCTGCCCTGGGGAGCCGTGAGGGCATAGACCAAAACCCATTTCGGGGTGGGAGGAGCTCAGGAGGTGGCAGGAGAGGAGACCAGCGAGACATGGCTTCCTGAAACCAGAGTCTGTGTTCTGAGCTGCTTTTGGGATGCTCAAGTCCAGGAGAGGCGGCTCTGCCTGCCAGAGGCCAGTGCAGTTGGGCAGTGAGCTGTTTTGTCCTTGGCACAGACATGTTTTAGGTGGAGAGTTGAGTAGCAACCCCATACTGTGTCCATCCAGCACCTTCAGCTGTTTCCCACGGGTCACTGCCCAGCCTGGTGTGAGTGAGCTGGACCTCGCGCGTCTCTGCAGAGACACAGTGGGGTGCTCGCCCCGACTCCCCGCGCCCCTGGTGCTCACCGCCCGCCCTGCGTGCCCAGGTGTTTTCCCTTGTCTCTCTGCTGGGGCGTGTGCACCCCTCAGGAGCACTTCTGTCTTGGAGGTGGTTCTAGCTCAGGAGTGTCAGGTGCCTGGCACGGCTCCAGTCACCGCTGATGGCCTCACCCACTTGAGTCCTCTGAACTGTGTGTCCACCCTAGGTTGTGCCCTGGGGGCCCGTCTTGGGGTGCAGAATAGCTGCCTCCTGCTTGGGGAGCGCGCTGGTGCGGCTGGGTTCCCAGCGCACACATCCCTCTCCTGGGAACCCGAGCTTGTGTGCCCAGCCGCCCAGCTGCAGAG